>NC_138207.1:9723832-10211332 GCF_964194415.1 Vipera berus
GCAGGGCTAGTGCCTGCATGATACTCACTAGCCCTGCCTCATTCTTACATGGTGCAGCACCTTGTATCTGCACCCCATGGCATGGCGGCAGCCGTTTTCGTGCCTTGCAGCACGGTGGCCCATTTTTGTGCCCCCAGTTTTTGCGTGCCAGAGGTAGCACTCAGAGGCGCCTTCCTGCCCCCCCGGAGGGCACCACAATGCTGATGGGGCCCTGGCACTTTGCGATAAATAAGTGTGTCTTTAAAGATTGCAGTTTGGGCACTCGGTCTCTAAAAGGTTCGCCATCATTGCTCTATGGGGTTATTGGTTAGAGATCACAAGAACTCAATATATATGGGACGTGGTGGCTCAGTGGGTTAGGACGCTGAGCTTGTCGATCAGAAGGTCGGCAGTTTGGCGGGTCGAATCCCGAGTGCCGCGTAACAGAGTGAGTGCCTGTTACTCGTCCCAGCTTCTGCCAACCTAGCAGTTCGAAAGCATGTAAAAATGCAAGTAGAAAAATAGGGACCACTACGGTGGGAAGGTAACAGCGTTCCGTGCACCTTTGGTGTCTAGTCATGCCGGCCACATGACCACGGAGACATCCTCGGACAAGCGCTGGCTCTTCGACTTTAAAACGGAGAAGAGCACCGGCCCCTAGAGTTGGAAATGACTAGCACGCATGTGCGGGGGAACCTTTAACTGTGTGTGTGTGTGTGTGTGTGTGTGTGTGTGTGTGTGTGTGTGTGTGTGTAAAATTATGGTTTTCTGTGGATTCTACCGGTTGAAGAACAGGACTGGAGACACCCAGGTTCTTTCTCAGCCATAGAAGCTTATTGGTAAGAACGTGGCAAAACAGTAGAAGACATGGGTGTCAGTGCGGGGAAGGGGGCAAATGATCCATGCCATGTTGAGTGCATTCATGGTGGCCTTTGCAAGATAACATCACACGTGACTCTTCATTTTGACATCATTGATGTTACATATACACATATGCCCCCTTTCCTTCTCTTTGATTTTGTCTACCATTTTGTCACATTCTTACCAATGAATTGCTCAGGGGGGGTGTTTTGGTAGGGAAGCAGGGAAGAAATGCTGAGACTGCTTTTTTTTTAATGGCTGTTTTTCTAAAAAAAAACTCAGAACAGAAAGGATGCACCCAACAAAAAAAAACCAAGGGGTCTAGAATGTTTTGCAATCTAGCACAAATTCTCAGTGACAACCCTTGTTGTGCAAAGAACATCCTCTCCTGGCTGCCCGCACCTGCTGCTTTCTGGGAAGGCTCAGATGACAAGGCTGCAGTGGATAACTGATTACAAAAGCAAAGGTATTTCTGACTGTGCCAAGAGCAACTCTCCGAGGACCAAAATCTATCAGAAATTGGAGAGCAACCGGACGATGAAAGACATCTGTCTCCATCTTCCTTGGAAAAGAGACACAGCTGAAAAAGAAACGGATTTGTGCTACTGCTCAGTTACCAGTGGCAATCACCACTTTGAAGAAGAGACACTGAATGCACAGGCTTTATAAACAGTGTAGACCTGCAGTGTGAGGAACTTGATTATGACAAACACAACCCACTCCTAGAACTGGATGTGGTTTGGAGATGAGATCTGTCCACTAATACAAGATTTATATTCTGAATATGGCCAGGTGGTTTCTAAATACAGGTACTCTTAACTTTGATTGTAATTGAGCCCAGAATTGTGATTCTAAGTTATGGTGGTCATAAGTTGGAGGCATCATATAATAGGACCCTATTTTTGTGGTGGTCGTTAAGCTAACATCTTTGTTTGTTATGCAAACACCATGGTCATTAAGAAAATACATTTTACCCAATGGGTGCTTTTTTGCTGGAAAGAAAATGCCAGAAGCTGGCAAAATACATCAAAACTTTCAATCATGTGACTGCCAGATGCTGCAAATGGTTGGTTGTCAAGGGCATAAAATGTGATCACGTGACCGCAAGGGCGGGTGTGTGTGTGCAACATAACTTCAAAATCGGATCCTAAATAGCCCATTGCTGTTTACACTGATTTTGAAGTTTTGAATGGAAAAGTATGAGGGGATAACCAGGGTAAAAATAAAACAGAGACATATAAATTGAGAGCATTTGCAGAACATGTGTCAATTTTGAAAGATCGATTGAAAGGGATAAAATTGTTAATGAGAAAATTAAAAGAACTTGGTATGGTAGTTGACTTTAAGATTAATAAACAAAAGACAAAGATGTTAACAAAAAAAAGTGAAGACACAAGGTCAACTATAATTGTATGTAGTTTTAAGATTGAGAAAAAGGTGAAATATCTGAGTTCCAGTGTATTCTCTCCATAGACAAGAGCAATCTTTCGTACATCACCTATGATGGCAGTTCCCGTCTTTTGTATATATATATTTTGCCAAACTTTTATTACATCTCCGAAGAAAGGAAAAAGGGTATTTCTGTTAACAGAGAAAAATAACCATTTAACAGAAAATTTCTGAAAATTTGGAAAACTTATTTTTAGCTTTTTTATGTACTGCTGTCCATTTTCCAAGAAATAAAAACATGCACCCCAACACCCAGTGTATAGACACTGTGAGTTCAGTATAATCTATCGTTTGATTTTCCTTTTCCTCATATTTTTTTTAATAACTGCTGAGTTATCTTTCTTTTTCATTAAAGAACGTAATCTAGAAATACAGTCCTTCCCAAATGAATATGGGGAATTCTGTTTGCAGACTCTCCCTGTAGAATTTTATTAGACTTTGTAAGTAACTCTGTTTGAGGGAGAACACTAAGATGCTTCATACCCATAAACCATTTTAGCGCAATACAGGTAGTCCTCAACTTACAACCACAATGGAGCCCCAATCTTTCTTGCCACTGTTGTTAAGTGAATCACTGCAGTTAAGATAGTAATGTGGTTATTAAGTGAATCTGGCTTCTCCATTGACTTTGTCAGAAAGTAGCAAAAGGTGATCACATAACCCCAGGACACTGGAACTGTCATAAACATGGGTCAGATTTGAATTTTGATCATGTGACCATAGGGGTGCTGCAATGGTCATAAGGTATGAAAAATGGTCCTAAGTCACTTTTTCCAGTGCTATTGTAATTTTGAACAGCCACAAAAGGAATGGTTGTTAAGTAGAGATCTACCTGCAGGCAAATCCAGCCACTTGTCCATCACTGCTGCTGAAAATAAGCATCTTCATTCAGAATTTGTAGAAATTCAGCAAACTCTGCATTGTGAATCAATTGCTCACAACTATGTATAAGAAGACTAAATATTAAAATATAAGATAAAGCCGATCTAAGTAAAGGGACATCTGAATTTTACATAAGCACACCTTTATTTCTCCCACAACTTAGCATTGCATGAAATGAAATACATGACATTGCAGTAAACGTTTAGCTTTCTAAGTGAAACGTTAATGCAACCATACTTCTGAATTTATCAGCAGCAAACACCTGCTTTGGTTCCGTTTTATCTTGGTGCAGCCTGAAGAACCTTTTTTACAATATTCCCCACTGAAGATTTTTACATGTTGAACAAATAAAACTTTCCAAAAAGGTTCAGGAAAAATGTTCTCCTTTAGGCCAATAAGCAACACCTTCCTTCAGTGGATGTTGTACTTAGGTAACCTCTCATTACATACACATTTGAAATTTCCCTAATTAAGGTAGCTGCAGCAGGCTTCTTTCAGATGGCTGAAGTCAAAAGGCTGTGTTCCTTCTAAATCAGAGGTGTCAAACTCGCAACGTCACGTGACGTGTCATGACGTATCACGACATTTTTCGCCATGACGCATCCGGCCCACGGGCTGGCAGTTTGACACACCCCTGTTCTAAATATCCAGGATTACAAAGAGCAACAATGAACAGCCTAATTCAGCACGTGAGTCACTGGCATTATTTTCATCCACCTTGATGAACTTAGCAATTAAAAACTGATGTATGACTGTATCCCTCCAGTAATTCTTAGTGTTTCTCATGATGTACCCAGCCCTGGAATTCTGCTATAACAATGATTAATTGACCTGTAATATCATCAGAATCACTAAGAACAGCTGGTTATTTCCCATTCTGCTGATTGACCGGCTTCAGGCCTACTGGGATGAGGCTAAAAGTTGACTATTTACATTAAAAAAATCAGGTGAAAACCCAGCAAACAGAGTGAGTGTAAACCCAATATATAACCTTGGGACTAAATTTTAAAAAGAATTACTCCATGTTATGCATCTGTAATGAAACAATGTTCCTCAAGGTAAACAATAATGCAATATACAGGTCGCCCTTAACTTATGAGCACAACTAGAACCAAAATTCCTGTTGCTAAGTAAGGCAGTTGTTAAGTGAGTCATAAGCAATGTTACCTTTTTTGCCACACTCATCAAGCAAATCACTGCAGTTACCGCGGTCATTAAGGGAACCGGGCTTCCTTCAGTGACTCTGCTTGATGGAAAATCCCTGGGAATGTTGCAAATGGCGATCAAATGACCCTGAGATACTGCAATCTTTATAAATACCCGCCAACTGGCAAACACCCAAATTTTGATCACAAGGCTGTAGTGATGGTGAGATGGTCATCAAGGTGAGGACCGGTCATAAGTCCCTTTTTCAGTACTATTTTAACTTTGAATGGTTGCTAAACAAATGGTGTTAATAAAAGACTACTTGCAAATAAAAAAAGAATTGAATTTTATGTACTACTCACTCTTCAACAAAAGCTCTCAGCAGTTTACAAATGCAAAGGGTCAAAATAAGAACAATCACATTACAGACAAGAATCCAACAATTAATAAGCGTGTTGTTCCTATTGACTGTTGGAGCAGCTTCTGAGGAATAGGTGGCCAAGAACGGGGCCCACCATACCATTGGTCCAAATGATTTTGCAAATCAGCCAGATTTTAGTAACTTTCCTAAATGCCAAGAGGCAAGATGAGAAGATAAGATACAGGTATCTACTTTTAAGCTATTAGAGACCTTATGATCGACAAGTCTGAAAATGCCAAGTGAGTTTGCCTTAAATGAAAGAAAGTGTTAACCATAAAAAATGGAAAAAAACTTCATGAAAAAAATTAAATATGACTTTGATCCCAGAAAGCTTTAAACAGATTAAGAGTCCAAATAAGTTTGGAATAAGATTTTTGAACTAGTTATAAAAAATCCTTCCTGTAGGAAATAGATATGTTTGGACTATTAGCAAGGCACAGTAAAGATAAATAATTTTAAAACTGTACACTAGAGGGAACTAAAGATTTCAGCGAAAGGAGAAAAATACACCAGCCTGATTGACCACTAATTTATTTGGACTTATAAAATGATGCATTGTAAAAAAAATGGAATTGGAAGTTAGCATGCACAATAAGGATGTCTGCTTCTATGGATAGACTGTGATGAAAAATGTTATGTAAGAAATGGCAGATGAGGAACGAGTTTTATCTGAAAATACCAAAATGGCATCAAAAGTGGATCTGAAATAACAGGCTACAAAAATGGAAAAGGATGTCTGACTGGACGTACATAGGAAACTTTCTGATATTTCAAAAATTAAAAAGATGGGAACTTCCTGTATAGTGCCATGGCAAGTTAACGTCCTGCTGGTAGCAAGGCTGAGAAATTTGGGAACTGATCTTGCCCAGCCACTTCTATTTTGGTTTTACATTACAGCATAGGTGAACACAATTCTGGTTTTAAAAAAATCTTAAATATGTAAATGGAATGCTAAATTACATTCCTGAAATGGAGGTTGCCATTTTATAAGGAGCTTTGGCTTTACTGAGATTTACATAAAGGTAAAGGTAAAGGTTCCCCCGCACATGCGTGCTAGTCGTTTCCGACTCTAGGGGCCGGTGCTCATCTCCGTTTCAAAGCCGAAGAGCCAGCGCTTGTCCGAGGACATCTCCGTGGTCATGTGGCCGGCATGACTAGACGCCAAAGGCGCACGGAACGCTGTTACCTTCCCACCGTAGTGATCCCTATTTTTCTACTTGCCTTTTTACGTGCTTTCGAACTGCTAGGTTGGCAGAAGCTGGGACGAGTAACAGGCGCTCACTCTGTTACGCGGCACTCGGGATTCGACCCGCCAAACTGCCGACCTTCCGATCGACAAGCTCAGCGTCCTAACCCACTGAGCCACCGCGTCCCTTGAGATTTACATAAATTTCCCTAAATAGAAACTTATCTTCATGATGTTAAGAAATGGATTGGAGGCATAAGTTTGATAGTAATTTTGGAAATGTCTTCACGTTTTAAAAATGACAAGAGGCATCATGCCTTTCTATATTATGTGTATCTACTGGTGAATTTATGGATAGACTTTATCAAATCCTGCTCCATTGCCTCATTCGGGTGGTCAAGTGTTCCTCGTTAGGATGAAGGACGATTGCCAGGACTGTACACCAACACATATGTTAGGCAACGTGTGACCATTTGGGTCATCCCTTCAGAGATATGTCCTTACCAGACTCTTCAATATGTTTCAATAATGTCCAAGTTCCAATGTACTGCCATTAGCTGAAAATTTGAGATACATTCAGAGATGTATCTGTCTTGGAAATAGTCTATCTTGAACTGTATAGCAGTCAAACATCAGCACAGGAAATGCTTTATGAAATTTTGTATTAAGTCATAAACTGTTCAGTGGTAATTTTATGTCATAAATTGTTTTATAAAATTTGCCAAAATTCGATTCCACAGGAATCACGGGTCCCAGGTTTTGGATACATTCTGTAAGTTAGCCCATTTCGGGTATCTTGGTTTAAAAATTGTTGCCTTAGGATGCATTGTTTCACCCAATTAAAGGTTACAGTTGTTAGTCTATGGATTCCCAGCAAGGCTATTCCAGCTGCCTAGGTAAAGCAAGCAGGCAGCTGTATCAAGCAGCAACAATTGTGGAAGGATGCTGGAAGAGGAGGAACACTTGAGTGACAAAGTCATTGTTTCATACATATCATTTTGAATTCAGTGAATTCAAATAATGTGACCATTTTGTGGGATTCATTAACCACATATATACCTATACACAGAAATAAAACTAACTAGATTATTGATACAAGTAGATTATGTGCCATCAAGTCACTGTCTTCTACAAAGTCCACTGAGTATCATAGGGAACACCATGGCTTGTGTGATTCTGATCTTTATAAAGTATATTATGACATTATTTTCCAAGGCTTTCATGGATGCTCTACCACAGGGCTTTTCAACTAGTGGTACGGGTACCCTGTGGTACATTGGCACCTGGCAGGTGGTACGTGACCATCCTAGAAAAAGTGGTAGCGGGGGAAGGGAATGAGCCGAACCGGTGGCAGCACCGCACAAGCCTGAGCGAGAGACGGCTGGAGCTGCAGGGCTGTCAGGGCTCAGCGGAAGCGCCAGGATCAGCGCCAGGCACCAGCTGGAGCTCGGCGCTGTTCCTGCCGCTTCTGCTAAGCCCAGAAGCGCCGATCAGCTGGAATGTTGCAGCATCTCCAGAGTCTTGTGGTTTACATTCAGATGCTTGGCAACTGATTCATATTTATGATGGTCACAGTGTCCCAGGGTCATGTGAAGTGACCAAAACCTGCTGCAACCACCTGAGGGGGGAGGGAATAAAAACAAAACACCCCCTCACCCCACCCCTGCTGCCAATCCTCAACAGAAATGCTCACACCAATGAAAACCTCGGACAGGAGGAAGAGCACCGCCGAGTGGGCAGGTAGGTGTCTTGCTCGGCTGTGAATTGGGGGGTACTTTTTTCAGTGCCATTGTAACTTCAGTCACCAAGCGAACTGTTGTAAGTCGAGGACTTCATCACTTTTTTCCTTTTTTGGTCATCAAGTTTTTGATACCTTGCTAGGCGACTGCTGGTACTCGGATGTTTCCATATCCTAAAGGTGGTACAATGGGTGAAAAGGTTGAAAAACCCTGTTCCACCAAGTCTAGTCTGTATTTCTTGACTGGTGTTTTGTTTATCATATTTCTATGCTTCCCATCTCACCTACATGACTGTGTAGTTTACAATAAAAATGTTCCTTTATGGTTGATGGTTGATCCTAAAAGATCGAACCTGTCCCCAACTTGGATAGCCTCACTGCCAATTTTAAGGCTAATTGTTCTAGCTGTCATCATTTGTTTGGTCTTCTTTACATTTTAGTTCCATTTTTTCCCCACTCTGCTCTCTAATGGTATCAGCTGACGTTAAATAGGCATTCCAGTCCTTACTAAGTCAGAAGAATACAGGAATTAATGAACTATCTACTGAAATGGCAAGCAGCAGGAATAAAATCAGTAGAGGTCTAGTCAAACTATGCCAGCAAATCTGGAGAAAGAGCCAGTGGCCAACAGATCAGTCTAGAAATAATACTAAGAAACTTCATGTTATGTTACTTATCCTATGGGAGAATTCACTGGAGAAAAGAGTTATGTTTAGAGTAAGCAGTAAAAGAAAACCAAGACATCAAAGAACACAGTGACTGGACATCATCAAAGCTGACCAAAGCTACCAGCCAGAGCACAGAAAAATAAGTAGTACAGCATCAGAAGTTATGGAAAGACCTGGCCCATAGAATTACCATGAGCCAGACAAGACCGATCGGATCAGCAGCAGCAGCAGCCAGAGTAGAGAAAGGGAGATGTCAAGCTAGCCTCAGAAAAGACCAACAAACAATATGTACTGTCAGGACCCACCCCAATCCACGTCTTAGGAAAACAAAAACTCTTGGAGTCAGTTCTAGTCCAAAGGGATTTTTTACTAGGACATACTTGCATACTTACTTACCAATTAAATGGTACCGCCCCAGACGCTTAATGGATCCCCAGAGGTTCCAGGCGGCGCTGGGGTCCCCACCTGCCTCCCTTGCTCACAGCTCGGCAGATGCCTTAGTGGAAGCCTGGGAAAGGGCAGCCACTGAGGCCCTTGACCGAGTTGTACCCCTGCGGCCCCTGACCCGGTGCAGATCCCGTCGAGCTCCATGGTTTTCCGCGGAGCTCCGGGAGATGAAGCGTCGGAGACGGGGCCTAGAGAGCGGTTGGAGATCCAGCCGATCCGAACCCGACCGATTGCGACTAAGAACCTACACTAGGTCTTATCTCGCTGCGATAAGGGAGGCGAGGTCTAACCACTTCGCCACCCTTATCGCGTCCGCAGATAATCGCCCGGCCGCCCTGTTTAGGGTGACTCGCTCCCTCCTGAATCAGGAGGTGAGGGAGGAACCCTTGCAGGGTCGTGCCGAGGAGTTTAACCAGCATCTGTCGGACAAAATCGCTCGGATTCGGACCGGTTTGGACTCTGACTGGGCAGTCTGTCGAGCAGGACGCGGGCGGTCTTGTTGATATCACCTGGGAGGAGTTTGATTCTGTGACTCCGGAGGAAGTGGACAGGATCATGGGGAGGCTGAGCACCACCACATGTTTATTGGACCCGTGCCCTTCCTGGCTGGTCTATGCAGCCCGGGAGAGGACACGCAGCTGGTTCCAGGCAGTTATATCGGCTTCTCTGAGTGAGGGTAGCTTCCCCGCCGTCTTGAAAGAGGCGGTGGTGAGGCCTCTCCTCAAGAAGCCTGCCTTGGACCCAGCTGTATTGAACAACTTTCGTCCTGTCTCCAACCTTCGCTTTCTTGCGAAGGTTGTTGAGAGTGTGGTGGCACATCAGCTCCCTCTGGTCCTGGATGAAGCGGATTATCTAGACCCGTACCAATCGGGTTTCAGGCCCGGGTACAGCACGGAGACGGCATTGGTCGCGCTGGTGAATGATCTCTGGAGGGCTCGGGACAGGGGGCATTCTTCTGTTCTGGTCCTGTTATACCTCTCAGCGGCTTTCGATACCATCGACCATGGTATCTTGCTGCGGCATCTCAGGGGATTGGGAGTGGGAGGCACGGTTTTACAGTGGTTCTCCTCCTATCTCCAGGGACGCTCGCAGTCGGTGTTGGCAGGAGGGCAGAGGTCGACCGCGAGGTCTCTCATTTGTGGAGTTCCTCAGGGGTCGGTCCTCTCGCCTCTCCTGTTCAACATCTATATGAAACCGCTGGGTGAGATCATTCGTGGTTTTGGAGTTGGGTATCATCAGTATGCTGATGATACCCAGCTTTTCCTTTCGACCCCAAACCACCCCAGTGATGCCCTCAACGTGATGTCCCGTTGCCTGGAGGCGGTTCGGGTCTGGATGGGGAGGAACAGACTTCAACTCAACCCCGACAAGACCGAGTGGCTTTGCATACCTTCATCCCGGGTTTATTCGGACATTCCACCTCTTACTATGGGGGGGTGAATTATTACCCCCCGTAGATAGGGCTCGCAACTTGGGAGTCCTCCTAGATTCACGGCTCACCCTGGAAGACCATATAGGAGCTGTGACTAGGGGGGCTTTCGCCCAGGTTCGCCTGGTGCGCCAGTTGCGGCCCTATCTAAGCCGGGATGATCTATGCACGGTCACTCATGCGCTCGTGACCTCTCGACTTGACTACTGCAACGCTCTCTACATGGGGCTGCCCTTGAGGACCACCCGGAAGCTCCAACTGGTACAGAATGCAGCCGCGAGAGTTGTGTTGGGAGTCTCCCGATACTCCCACGTTACACCTCTGCTCCGTGAGCTGCATTGGTTACCAGTTGCCTTCCGGGTGAGATTCAAGGTACTAGTAATGGTATTCAAAGCCCTACATGGCAGGGGTCCGGAGTACCTGAGGGAACACCTGCTGCCGGCATCGACTTCCCTCTGCCCTGTGCGTTCCCACAGAGAGGGCCTCCTCAGGGTGCCTCCGGTCAGAGAATGTCAACTGGTGGCCCCCAGGGGGAGATCCTTCTCTGTGGGCGCCCCGGAGCTATGGAATCAGCTCCCGGTTGAGCTCCAGACGGCGCCCGACCTTCGCTCCTTTCGCCGCGAGCTAAAAACATACTTTTTTGAACAAGCTGGCCTGGCCTGATGAGGGGATCGGGGGGTGGGTTTGCTATTGCTATTTATTAGGTTTTAAATATCTATTTTAGTATGTGGGCATTTATTTAATTTAGTTTTAACTTTTGTAATTTGTATTTTTATTCTTGCCCTGTTCACCGCCCTGAGTCCTGCGGGAGAAGGGCGGTATAGAAATATTATTAAATAAATAAATAAATAAATAAATAAATATTTGATAACTGAGAAGGTCACATAATATCAAAAGGAAGGTTGATTCCTACGACCATATGAAGTTGAGGAACGCACTTAGGAATCAAGTGGATCATGAAAGTATCAACCCGAAGTTCTCACTTGGTGCACAAAGAACCAAGCTCCAAATATTGCATTTTGACCTGTTATGAGAAGACCTGGCTTTCTGTAGAAACCTACAATGCTGGCGAAGGTAAAAGGAATGAACACAGTCAGCAGCAAGAAGGACAGACTCGGTTTGGTGATGGGCAAAGGGCTAAGTTGGGGCCAGATCATGCTAGTGCTAGGAGTTGGCAGTGAGTGGATGGCACATCATCAGACATGTAATCAATTAAATACTGAATTAATTTTTGATCGATTCTATGTGGAGCTTATTTTTAATTTTTTAAAACTTTTTTTTAAAATCCCTATTATGAATGCAGGTTTTAAAACTGTACAATTAGTATATTTAGTTGTTCTTATTCTTTTTATATTCCATTAATAAAAATTCTAAAAAAATTAAAAGGTCATTCTGAGTGATCATATCACAAGAGTTGTTCATTGTTAGCTACACCAACCAGCTCCACTGGACACTCTACAGAAATGTTGGGGTGGAAATTCTGCAATGCAACACTGCTCCTTCATGTTAAAAGATACAGTAAAGGTAAAGGTTCCCCATGCGTGCTAGTCATTTCCGACTCTAGGGGCCGGTGCTCATCTCCGTTTCAAAGCTGAAGAGCCAGCGCTTGTCCGAGGACGTCTCCGTGGTCATGTGGCCAGCATGACTAGACGCCAAAGGCACACAGAACGCTGTTACCTTCCCACCGTAGTGATCCCTATTTTTCTACTTGCCTTTTTACGTGCTTTCGAACTGCTAGGTTGGCAGAAGCTGGGACGAGTAACAGGCGCTCACTCTGTTACGCGGCACTCAGCATTCAACCCGCCAAACTGCCGACCTTCTTATTGACAAGCTCAGCATCCTAACCCACTGAGCCACCGTGTCCCTTCCTTCATGTTACAAGACTCTAAAATGAAAAAGAATAGTCCTAAACAATTGGACTAGATAGCTTTTTTAAAGCTCTACTGCTATAGAATATGTTGTTTAAGTATCTAAGATATATCTCATTAATTTAATTCATTAACACTTGACTCTTCTAACTGACCAAAGCATACTTCAGGTTCATTTCACGCCTTACTTCGGAGATAGCAAGAACTCCGCACAATGAATATATATCAGTTCAAAAATAAAAGTGTAAACTCAGGCCTAAATGGGGTGCAGTGTGTGCATGTAAAGGGAACTTGCCAATGAAACCTGGATGTAAAGATTTTTTTTAAAAATCAGAGCATAATTCTACCATATCTGAGTCTGTTTATCATTTTTATTCCTTTTTTATGTAGAGAATGCAACATTTTAGGGATTGGGAGCCATAATTTAGTTTCCCAACCTTCGGGAGAGCTGTTCAAATAAAGCTCACTAATAGAATATGCCAATTTCCATCAGTCTTAGTTAACTAAGTTCAGTGGCAGCATCTCAACTTAAACATTACAAGGCACAAGAAAATGCCCACCCTCATCTCTGGGGAATTCCCACTAGTCAAAATAGGTGATGCTAGTTTGTATCATCACTTGCATAGCATCACTGTTAAAGTAGTTTTATTTATGAGCAGTACAGAGCTGGAACAATTATAAAATATAATTGGCTCCAAATCTAATTAAAATTTAATTTCCTACAAGAAGAGATCTGAGCTAAATAGATTGAAAATGGTGCTTTGCATTTGAAATCTTCAGTAAAACCTGGCCAAGAGGGAAGTTAAAACCAGAGTTTTAAACTCTTGCACATGTTGCTACCTGAAGTTTTTCCTCAGTTGGATCAACTTCTGTATTTACAACTTGATTCTAGTATGCTAATTTCTACAATTTTACCTTTGTTTACAGCAATGGTTTATAAAATTCTGTTGCCTTTCCTCTGTACTTAGCCATAACAGACTATTATATGCAAACAGTAATCTCATTTCTGAGAAGTTTAGCAGTAGAGATATACTGGGCCTACTGATGTCAGAGCATCCTAAAACAAATGATCCACTAAAGCAAGAATAAGTTCCTAGTAACTAAAATTGCACTGATGAAATATGGTAGAAATAAGATGGATTTTAAAACAATTTTAGGGGATTTTTTAATCAAAGTCATAGCCTCTGGAAGGTAAGTCCGTTTCCTTTCCATTCCATCCTTATATTTCTCCAAAGCCTCCAACCACCCAAGACTAAAAATGCACTACTGAAATAAGGCCCAAGAATCAGCTACAAACCTTAAAACCCTCTATTTAGTATGAAAAAGGTCAGAATTCAATTGCACTTTTGTTTGATCAGTCTGGAGTTCTCCAGAAGGTTGGGAAACTAAATTATGCCCCCCCAATCCCTAAAATGTTGCATTCTTCTATAATAAAGGAATAAAAATAAGAAACAGGCTCAGACATGGTATAATGATGCTTTGTCATTTTAAACAAAACATACTGAGAAAAGACCAACCAGCATAAAGTGGAAACTGAGCAGTAACCAGAATTCTTAACAATTTACCTAAAGCAAGGAATATGTGTAACTAATGCAAATCTCTTAAACCTTTTCTGGAGGAAAACCATTAATTTACATGCAAGATTAAACTCAATGAAGAATAGTCTGGCAATGAACCAACACAGAACCAATTTCCTCACCTGTAAACTATGCATCCCAAAGGGTGCAATTCCTTGCTATTAAGTCATTTTTTTGGCACCAAATGAATGCAGCCATTAAAAGAATATCTGTGAACAGAAAAAGGTTTTAGGGAACTACCCTAAAGAATATACAGTTGCAAGAAAAAGTATGTGAACCCTTTGGGATTACGCGGAGTTTTTTATTTTTTTTATATATTTTTTTTGCATGAATTGGCCATAAAATGCGCTCTAAACGTCATGTGAGTCACAATAGAAAAACACAGTCTGCTTAAAATAGTACTACACAAACATTATCTGTTGTCATGTTTTAATTGAACATAAGATGGAAACATTCACAGTGCAGGGTGGAAAAAGTATGTGAACCTTTGGACTTAATAACTGGTTGACCATCCTTTGGCAGCAATAACCTCAACCAAACATTTCCTGTAGTTGCAGATCAGACCTGCACAACGATCTGGAGTAATTTTGGACCACTCCTCTTCACAAAACTGTTTCAGTGTAGCAATATTCTTGGGATGTCTGGTGTGAATCGCTCTCTTAAGGCAGGGGTCGGCAACCTAAAAAAGAAAAAGAGCCACTGGGAACCGGTTCCATCACAAATTAAAAAAAGAGGGAGCCGCGTGCGTGTGTCCATGCACGCGCATGCGCAAAAAGGTTTTTTGCGCATGCGCGGACGCACGCGGCTGCCATTTTTTTAAAAATGAGATGGAACCGGTTCCCGGTTGCCCGACGGCGACGGCCCGTCTGCAAAGCTGCCGCTTTCGGCAGCTTTGCAGACGGGCCGTGGCAGCTTCCTCAAAGAGCGGCGCCCCTGCCCATTCCGAGAGGTGCGCGCGCACCTCTCCGAACGACCGGAGGTGCGCGCGTACCTCCGCGCGAATGGGCAGCGGTGCCGCTCTTTGAGGAAGCTGCCGCGGCCCGTCTGCTAAGCTGCCGCTTTCGGCAGCTTCGCAGACGGGCCGTGGCAGCTTCCTCAAAAAGAGAGGCGCCCCTGCCCATTCCGAGAGGTGCGCGCGCACCTCTCCGAACGACCGGAGTTGGGCGCGCACCTCCCCAAACCTTTGGGGAGGTGCGCGCGTACCTCCGTGCGAAGGGGCAGCGGCGCCGCTCTTTGAGGAAGCTGCCGCGGCCCGTCTGCTAAGCTGCCGCTTTCGGCAGCTTCACAGACGGGCCACGGCAGCTTCCTGAAAGAGCGGCACCGCTGCCCATTCGCGCGGAGGTGCGCGCGCACCTCCCCAAACCTTTGGAGAGGTGCGCGCGCACCTCTCGGAATGGGCAGGGGCGCCGCTCTTTGAGGAAGCTGCCGCGCCCCGTCTGCGAAGCTGCCGAAAGCGGCAGCTTCGCAGACGGGCCGCAGCAGCTTCCTCAAAGAGCGGCACCGCTGCCCATTCGCGCGGAGGTACGCGCGCACCTCTCCAAAGGTTTGGGGAGGTGCGCGCGCACCTCCGCCCATTCGGGGAGGTGCGCGTGCACCTCTCCAAACGGGCGGTGCCACTCTCCATTTGGAGAGGTGCGCGCGCACCACTGCCCGTTGGAAGAGGTGCGCGTGCACCGGGCGGCTGGGAGCCGCAAGAGACGGCTCAAAGAGGTCATGCCACAGCATTTCAATCGGGTTGAGGTCAGGACTCTGACTGGGCCACTCCAGAAGGCGTATTCTGTTCTGTTGAAGCCATTGTTTTGTTGAATTACTTGTATGCTTTGGGTCATTGTCCTGTTGCATCACCCATCCTCTGCGGAGCTTCAGTTGGCAAACAGATGGTCGTACGTTTTCCTGCAAAATGTCCTGATAAACTCTGGAATTCATTTTCCCATCAATGACAACAATCCGTCCAGGCCCTAAGGCAGCAAACCAGCCCCAAACCATGATGCTCCCTCCACCATGTATTACAGTGGGGATGAGGTTTTGATGTTGGTGTGCTGTGCCTTTTTTTCTCCACACAGTGTTGTTTTTCCCAAACAACTCAATTTTGGTTTCATCTGTCCACAGTATATTTTGCCAGTAGTGCTGTGAAACATCCAGGTGCTCTTTTGCAAACTTCAAACGTGCGGCAATATTTTTTTTTGGACAGCAATGGCTTCCTCCGTGGTGTCCTCCCATGTACTCCATTCTTGTTTAATGTTTTCCTTATTGTAGATGTGTCAACAAAAATGTTAGCATGTGCCAGAGATTTCTGTAGGTCTTTAGCTGACACTCTAGGATTCTTCTTTACCTCATTAAGCATTATGCGCTGTGCTCTTGCAGTCATTTTTACAGGACGACCACGCCTAGGGAGAGTAGCAACAGTGCTAAACTTTCTCCATTTGTAGACAGTCTGTCTTACCGTGGACACATGAACATCAAGGCTTTTGGAGATACTTTTGTAACCCTTTCCAGCTTCATGCAAGCCAACAATTCTTGATCGTAGGTCTTCTGAGAGCTCTTTTCTGCGAGGCATGGTTCACATCAGACAGTGCTTCTTGAGACCAGTAAACCCAAAACAGGTGTGTGTTTTTAAAGGGCAGGACAGCTGTCAGCAACACATCCAATATCATCACACTGATTGGAGTCAAGGTTGGCTCACTCCTGACTCCAATTAGCTCTTGGAGAAGTCATTAGGCTAGGGGTTCACATACTTTTTCCACCCTGCACTGTGAATGTTTCCATCTTATGTTCAATTAAAACATGACAACAGCTAATGATTGTGTAGTATTATTTTAAGCAGACTGTGTTTTTCTATTGTTGTGACTTACATGACGTTTAGAGCGCATTTTATGGCCAATTCATGCAAAACTCCACGTAATCCCAAAGGGTTCACATACTTTTTCTTGCAACTGTATATAAAGAGCAATTACTTAGGGTGAAAAGAGAATCAAGCTAAAAACACTAATTATTCTCACTTGTATTCAATTCTTCCAAAAAGTTGACAAGCTTTTTACTCACCAGGCCTCACCCTAAAATCAATTTTGAATGTATGAAATATATGAATATATGAAAATAAATAAAAATAGATTAAATATGCATAGCAATAATTCTGTTCACTGATGATTTTTTTATTACAATTTTAATCTATCCTTTTTCAAAAGCTTCTACAAATAGACTAGTTCTCACCCCGTATATCCTATAAGTTGGTAAACTTTACTTGAAGACAATGTGACTAAATCTAAACTCACTAAATAAAAGGCGGTGAAAGGAAGAATGCTGCTGCTGACTCTGGAGGTTCTCAGTCATCCAGGTCATAGTTGTCTCAAAGGTGCTGTTTCAAAAGGCAACTGGACTTTTTTTTTCCCCTTGAAGATGTTTCCCTTCTCATCCAAGCTTTATCGGTTCAGGCAGGACAGTTGAGGGGACAGAAGGATTGGTTCTGACAGGAAGGGGTGGGGAGGGAGAAATGCAAGGATCATTTGCAGTCATCTGGTCGTTAGCACTCTTTCTGAGAGGTTAGCACTCGAAAACCATTGAAGCCACTTGAAAAGCATCTCTGAGTCAACCATTAGCTCCATTCTGAATTCATCAGGTGGCTTTCGACAAAACACTCTATTTTACCTACTTATAACAAGAATATGAAGCATGTTAAAAGCTAACACTCAAAATCCACGATACAGTTACAAATATGAAATGTTATCACTGCAGCTTAAGCGATGCTTGCTTTAAAGAGATAGCCCAAAAAAATGTATTTATTCATACTATTCTGAAAGCAAGCAGCACGTTTCCAACCATCTGGCCAGATCTCAGAGAATTTAACCCATACAGGCAAGCCAAGCCCTTCCCCACCTATAACTTCTGCATTCCAACCAGGCACCTGATTGCTATACCTATTTAGTTTTTTTCCCTGTATGAACTAACTCCCTCCTTGCCAGTTTTCACCGCCTAGACATGAAGCAGGTACAATAATCTTCTCTCTTTTTTTTAAAGGATGTTAAGCTGAAGCAATCACCACAGTCTTTGCTAACTCAAGTTCCCTTGGCCTTAGACTCCTTTCCTTTCCCCCTATTTCTTTCCATCCGTTTGCCAGCTTCTTGCCTCTTCTTCCTCCTTTCTCCTACCAAGCGACCCCCGCCCCCCCCCGTCCCTGTTTCTCTCGGCCTTCCTCGTTTCTGTCACCCCCAACTTCTGGTGACCTCATCCGACAACCAAATAATCCAAAACGTCTGATTGTTCCCAAAGGCTCGCTGCACAGCAGCCAGGTGCTTTCCCATTCAACAACAGCCATTTCGCCCCTCAGCCTGGGCCGAATTCAATCTTAAGTGACGAGGCGGCGGGCGAGGTCTCCTCAGTCCGCAGAACTCGGTCCCTTCTCCAACCTCCTAAATTGGAGGAGAAATGCAGGGGAATGTCAGAACAAACCGACACAAACACACAAACACACACACCTCCTGTGCCGGACGCCCCCCCCCTTCCCATGGCATAATCCCACAGATCTTGAAAGGGACTAGGGGGGGGGAAGAGAAGGAGCCCCATCTTTTCTTCTTCTTGCTGCCCCTCTTCTTCCATTTCTGCCCCACAGATTGACCCTCATCTCTGTAATAATGCCGCTTGCCCCCCCCCCCGAAAAGCCCTAATAAGCAGGCATATACATAGAATGAAGGCTATTGCTAAGCACATTGATTTGTGCTTTAGATTGTAAGCCGCCCTGAGTCTTCGGAGAAGGGCGGGATATAAATGGGATTAAAATAAATAAAATAAAATAAGTCCCTCCAACGAGCCCCCCCCTTGAGGAAAAAGACACACACACAAACACACACACACACACACCGGTAACCACCAAGATTCACTCATTAAGCAAGGGTTCGGCGGGTTCCGAGAAGGCAGAACCTCTTAATTCACACACACCCCTCCGCTGTCCTTTCTTGGAGGGGGGGCTGTCTCACTTTCCAGACTCAAAGATTCCCCCACACACACACACACACACACCCGGCCCTTCTCCTCCGCCCTGCCGCCCAGAATCCCCCTCAGGCAGGGGGAGCCGCCGCCATCTTCCATTCCCTTTCCCTCCCCCCTCCCGCTTCCTCGCCTAGGCAGGGGCGGCAGGGTAAACCCCGTTTACGAAGTGGGAGGGGGGGGGGGAAAGCGGGACGCAGCCCGTCACCCCTGCACTGCTGCAATATCCTTCCGCGTCTCGTGGCGTAAAGTAGTCCTCCCAACCATGGCTCCGTTCCTTTACGGCCCGAGCCAGCCATTGGCGGTCCGCCTGGAACCACACATTGTTTTTTTCTCTCTCTCTCGAGCACTTCCCTGGATCTGAGATGTGTCGTTTAACAGGAAGGGTGTGTGTGTGTGTGTGTGTGTGTGTGTGTGTGTGTGTGAGGGGGGAGGGGCGGGGGTGGAAACCTGCACGGGATCTCCTGCAATTAATTTCTTATACTCCTCCGCAAGGAGGGAGGAGGAGGAGGAGGAGGAGGAGGGAGAAGGGGAGTAAAAGTAGATCCGGCCAGGGGGAGGGATATATAAGGCGGGCGCCGCGGCGACGCTGCCTTTTCAGTTGAGGAGAGCGGCAGCAATCGGAACATGTCAGGCGGCTCCGCGGATTATAGCAGGTATTCTGGCGCGGACGAAGAGAAGACGGCGGGTGGATTTTTGAGGGGAAGCTTGTTCAGGGCGAGGGTCGTCCGGCTTGTAGCGTGATGACGACAAAGAGGATGCCTGGAGACGGCCGCCGCACTCTAAACAAGGCCGCCGCGAGGAGGGTCCCCTTCTCGCGGCGAGATCGCGTCGCGTTGCCCTTGGGATACGGAGAGTTCTCCCTCACCAGTGCCTCAAGCGGCCTGGCCGGGAACTGGGATGGAGGGGGGTGGGGGGTGGAGAAGGCATGACGGAAAATCAGACGGTTGGTCTCGAGCGTGCAGTAGCTCGCCTGTTGCCCACCCCTCGAGCGACCACATGGACTCGCCCAAGCGGCTAGCGCGGAACCGTTCGGCGGGCGGGCGGGCGTCTCGGAAGAGTCCATTTTAACCCCCGGGTGGGGGGAAGAGAGAACAGGGAGGGGCGCGGCTGGTAAGGCCGTTGGTTTGCCGGCAGCCTCGTCCATCAACCGGCGCGCGCTCGGCTCGCGCAAGCCAGTTCGTGGGTGGAGCTCTCGCGAGACTTCGGCGGGCTTTTGAGGGGCGAGAGTGGCGGGGAGAAGAGAAGAAGGCCCGGCATGCCGAGCTGATCACGTTCCCTGCTCGCGTTTTCCTCGCCTGCCCGATAATTTCCTGCGTAAACTGAAGAAGACAAGTCGCCCCTTTCACCCGTGTCGTATATTGTCATTCTCTTACTCCTTGGTCTTCCCACGTTGGGACTTGCCTGGTTCCTTCGTTCTCGCTAAGAGGCGCAAGAGAGGATCAAATGTAAACTGCCTTAAGTCGTTTTGGGGTTCTACGTGAAAACAAATTGCACGTGGAATCCTAAATGGACAGGATCTGTCGTGCTGTCTCCCGAGTTAGTCGAAGAAAACCCTGAAGGATGAGTGTGTCGCGTGCAGGCAAATTGGCATGCCGTTTCTTTTTTTTTTAATCCCATTTATATATTTTTTATTTTTAATCCCATTTATATCCCGCCCTTCTCCGAAGACTCAGGGCGGCTTACAATCTAAGAAGCACAAATCAATGTGCTTAGCAATAGCCTTCGTTCTATGTATATGCCTGCTTATTAGGGCTTTTGCCCGCCCCCCGCGGCATTATTACAAAGTCAGCTTAATTGCCCCCAACAATCTGGGTCCTCATTTTACCTACCTCGGAAGGATGGAAGGCTGAGTCAACCTTGAGCCTGGTGGGATGCGAACCTGCACTAATTGCAGGCAGCTGGTGTTACTTAAGGAGGCATTAGCCCACTGCTCCACCAAGGATCTTAGGTGAGGTGCTTTTTACCAAAAAAAAAAAAATTATAGGGGCAAGTTGCATTCTTCTCTAGGACTAGATTTTTAAAGGCATAAGAGATGGATGTAACACTTTTTAAGGTTTTTTGGGAGCAGAACAAGATTCAGCCAAATACTTTATAGATCACTGCAAAGTATTATGGCAGAGCAACGTATTCTGGCAGGATGCTGTATTTAGAACTTGGACTTCCCCAGGGTATTAACTATTGGCATCGGAGATGAATGCAGAACGTTTGAAAACGAGTGATGACTTCTAAAGTGCACACTTTGGTGGTTGAAGCTTAAATGTTTAAATGCAGACTGATTTTCCTAACATCAGTCAGATGTTAATAAACAGTTGAATTGGGATGGGGAAGTCCAGATGAAGTTCCTGCTGAGCCAGTTCTGTCTTTCATCCTGGCCAACTCTACAGACAACAGAGTTTTCAGGATAAATAAGTATTAGAGGGCACCTGGACAGGTAGTCCATAAATTAAATACAGTCTGAAGGCTTTAGAGGAGAGATATATACAGCTAGTCCTTGACTTACGACCACAACTGAGCCCAACAATTTTGTTGCTCAGTGGGTTTTGCCCCATTTTACGACCTTTCTTGCCAAAGTTAAGTGAATCCTGGCAGTTAAGTTCGTAACATATTTTAAGTGAGTCTGGCTTCTCCATTCATTTTGCTTGTCAGAAGGTTGCAAAAGATGATCACATGATCCGGGAACACTGCAGTCATAAATAAATCAGTTGCTAAGTGTCTGAATTTTGATCATGTGACCACGAGAATGCTGCAGTGGTGTGAAAAACGATCAAGTAACTTCGATGCCATTGTAACTAGATGGTCACTAAACGAACCGTCTGAAGTTGAGGACCACATTTTGAGAAGTATGCATTCCTGCTTGCCCCCCCCCAATTTTTCCCAATTGTGTACATTGCAAGCAAAATACGTGATCCTCAACAATTGAGCCTAAAATTTCCATTGCTGTGCAAATCAGTTCTGAGTTTTGCTCCTCTTTCTTGCCATGATGGTTAAGTGAATCACTGCAGTTAGTAACGCAATTAAGTGAATCAGGTTTCCCCATTGACTTTACCTGATGATCGTGTGATCCCAAGACATTTGCAAGTGTCTTATCTAGGAGCCAGTTGCCATGTGTTTGAATTTTGTCCATGTGACCACAGAAACGTGCAAGTATGAAAAAGGCACATAAGCCATCAGTGCTGTTGTAACTGAGTGATCGCTAAATGAATGATTGTAAATCAAGGACTACCTGTAATGTACTAGCATTACAAGTAGATTAGAGAAATGCAATAAAAGCTCTTGACATTGGACTGCTTATTTTTCAGGATTTTTAATGGTATTTACCATGACGTATATTTGATACATGATTGCTGAGTGATGTAGTAATGTTAGCAGAATACTAAAGCAGTACACTGTTGATTAGATTATGGTTTTTGGAATAATTACTGCATATTTAATTGCCTTCAGATACGTTATTTTGATAATAATTTAAAAACCCTTAAATTTGATTAACAGTATATGCTTCTTTTATCTGATAGAGACCATGGCCCAGAAGGAATGGATCCTGATGGCGTCATTGAGGTTAGTATATTACTGATAAGGTTTTTTTTTTACAAGCGTGTGCAGAAACATGATGAAGCATATTAAATTTTACTTTTTCTTCTTGCAGAGCAATTGGAATGAAATTGTTGACAATTTTGATGACATGAATTTAAAAGAATCCCTTCTGAGAGGAATTTATGCCTATGGTTTTGAGAAGCCTTCAGCTATCCAGCAACGTGCGATTATTCCATGTATTAAAGGTAAGCCACAGTGAAGAATGTTTAATAGCAGACACAAAGTTTTGGTCTGAAGTGAAATGCAATTCCTGTTTCCTTGCAAAGTGAGATGATGGTATACCATCTTTCGGGACTGACCTAAAATGGAGACTTAGTCGTAACTCTGATCACTTGAAAAGGAACTGTACAGTTAAATTGCATCCTTAATATGTTGTGTGAGAGCAGTAAATATCTATCCTTTTTTTAGGGTATGATGTGATTGCTCAAGCTCAGTCAGGTACTGGCAAGACAGCCACATTTGCTATTTCAATCCTGCAACAGTTGGAGATTGATCTCAAGGAGACCCAAGCACTAGTATTGGCCCCCACCAGAGAATTGGCTCAACAGGTATTGATAATGTAGTTTAAAAAGCTGCTTACATGTTGCATAGGTTTCAAGTGCCATAACTGAGGCAGAATTTCTTGCAAGTTTCCAATGACCACTCATTGCCTTTGGGTTAATAAATGTGGAAAAAGTCAAGAGATCAGATGTGACTGAGGCAGTTAATGGAATGAAGTGCATTAATAACACTGCAGGAGCTTAAGTGAAAATTGTTAAAATGATACCAAATGCAAACAAATTCTCTGAGGAAAAGTACACTTAGAATGCATGTAGTTCTGCAACATGAAAATGCCTGTGTGCATGTAATCAGTTTTTCTCTCTGAATGCGAATTGTACTGTGTGCCAATCTCTTGACCTATCGATTTTGAACTGCATTTTTGCAGAGCTGTGCTTAAAATTTTATTAAATTTATTTTTCATCCTTTATCATTTTTACAAATAACTTAGCAGTGAACATAACCAACACACCTTCCTTTTCCTATTTTCCCCACAACAACTCTGTGAGGTGAGCTGGACAGAAAGAGTGACTGACCCAAGGTCACCCAGCTGGATTTGTGACTTGAGCCAGGACTTGAAATCCCGTTTTTGTTTTTTTGTTTTTTCCTAGCCTAGAGCCTTAACCACTAGGCCAAACTGGCTCTCTTAAATGCTATATTCTGATGCACATAAGTTTGATGGTTTTGATGAAATTGAAAGCTAATTTTAAAGCAATCTTGTGCTGTGTACTTGTTGGTGAGGGGAAAAGGTAAAAAAATGTTCATGCAGAGAATAACCAAAGTAGCTTAGAAAAACGGCTCTTGGTGTGCAGCTCAGCATACAGCTAAGATGCAGTTAGACTATTCATCTTAAAAGCCAAAGTTATTTTTAGCAGTAAATGGTTTTTTTCATCATGTAAGTTATATATCTGATTTTGGAATTAGGTGTACAGAACATTTCAAGTTTCTACATGCTGTTCCAAGTTCAGAACAGCTATCCTGAACTTCCTGGAGGTGTTCAGCAATAATGTCCAGAACATTTTTGGGAGAGCTCTTTAAGTTGAGAATATTTCTAGTGATATTTGAGGTGTCTGTTTTTGAACTTGAAATATTTCAGATATAAAATATTTTGCAGACTTTGGCTAGTGTTTTATCGTCTAATAAGAAAGGTCAGTTTTATCTTGCTTACTTAACTGATAATTCTGAAAGATTACATTGATTCTGCTTGACTATAGTGCCTGATAACTCTTTCTGGCATGGTGTCATAATCAGCCTATGGTTCTTGGCTAGCTGTTAGCTGTATTTTAGAGCGCCAAAATTTCCTTTTCATGCAGTTTCTACAAATATGGTATTTGTGGGTAGAGAAAGGTTTTCAAACTCAGATTGCTCATCAAATATGAGACATGTGCTTGTCAGTTATTTTTTATTATGAACCCATTGGGAAACTGACCAATGGAAACACAGTAGAGAACCCACCCACCCAGAGAACTAAAATTCTAATTGAGATTTATGTCGTTTCAGATCCAGAAAGTCATTTTGGCACTTGGAGATTATATGGGCGCCACTTGCCATGCTTGCATTGGTGGTACAAATGTTCGCAATGAGATGCAGAAGCTCCAAGCAGAGGCTCCCCACATTGTGGTGGGAACTCCTGGACGTGTATTTGATATGTTAAATAGGCGCTATCTGTGTAAGTAATTCAGTGCTGATTTAAAATCTCTATAGCAGGCATGTCAAACTCGTGACGTCACATGACTTTTCCCCCATTGCCGGCAATGGGGTGGGCATGGTTTCAGTATGATGCATCCAGTCCGCGGGCCGGCAGTTTGACATGCCTGCTCTATAGGTTATATCAAAGTAGACATTGGTTTAAACATTGATGATTTCTTGTTACTTTTAAGTATAGGTAAAATCTCAAGACAAAGTATTATAAGAATACTTAATTGGGGTCTGGTTTTTTTTTCTTTGTAGCACCTAAATGGATCAAAATGTTTGTCTTAGATGAAGCAGATGAAATGTTAAGCCGGGGGTTTAAGGATCAGATCTATGAAATTTTTCAGAAGTTAAGCACAAACATTCAGGTAAAGTCAAACTTGATGCAGTCACAAAATTGGCTGCTGTAATAATGCAGGTAAAGTTACAATGTAGCTGTGAAGTGCTGTGTTGTCGTTCCCCCTGCATAAAACAAAATTGTCTCTATACTATCTTTGTCTGTTTTTGATTCCATAGCAGACAAAGACGCTTGGTTTCATACATTCGCCTCTCACTTTGAGCAGACTAATCCGTTAATTTTCTTGAACCAGGTTGTATTGCTTTCTGCAACTATGCCAATGGATGTATTAGAAGTGACCAAAAAGTTCATGAGAGACCCTATTCGTATTCTAGTGAAGAAAGAAGAATTGACCCTTGAGGGTATCAAGCAGTTCTACATTAATGTGGAAAGAGAGGTAAGGAAGATGATGGACTAGTTTGAAGCTAGTTGAGACTTCTTGTTACAAGCACTATGCTAAAACTGCACAAGTGGAGGTATTCCCTTGGCTTTTGTGGTAATGCTAGCATGGTACACACAGGAAGAAGAGAAATGCACTGAATCAAATATGACTTGGGTGGACCTCTTTCTTAATGTCCAGTGTCCTAGTCTAGAGACTTGGTGCAACACTAGGTAGTGCTTAAGAGTTTTATTTTGCACTGTCCTTTTAGGTGCTTACGATCACTTCCTTAATTTCACAGGAATGGAAGCTGGATACCCTGTGTGATTTATATGAAACCTTGACCATTACCCAGGCTGTTATTTTCCTCAACACAAGAAGGAAAGTAGATTGGCTTACAGAGAAAATGCACGCAAGAGACTTCACTGTTTCTGCTCTGGTAAGAATTTCTCTGAAGATAGGTTCTAGGATATGTTCAAATGCAAAATATGGGGGAATGCTCCTTATTCCAGTTCCCTTGAGTTGTATCAAGGGTGGTATTGAAAGGCCGGAGAAAGTACTTCAGTCTGCTCCAAACATACTTCATGAATTTAAACATTACACAACAGAAGTCATGTTGCTGTTTCATCAGTAGATCCTTAGTTTGTGTTAGGAATTGGTCCTCCACCTGCTTCTCATAGAAATGAAACACTGGATTATGCTTGTGTCTATTGACTGTCCTACTTCCTAAGTTCCTTTTGCCTAGTCCACAATGTAGTACAGTAAAAGACACTAGCCTATTTGAAATGCCTGCATTTTTTTTATTGACTAGCAAGATGTGAAGCAATAAGAGCTTGTGTAACATTAACTCCCTTTGTATTATAAAAATCTCTACAGCATGGTGACATGGATCAGAAGGAGCGAGATGTTATCATGAGAGAGTTCAGGTCAGGATCAAGCCGTGTCCTGATTACTACTGATTTGCTGGTGAGTTTCAATAACTGATTTGTTTGTGGGTCATTGTAACCTGAGTTTCCCAAACTCTCGGAAGAGCCAAGTCCATGCCATGTTATGGACTTGTGTAATTGCAGTATCTTACTATTGTGTCATCAGCAAAGTTGAGATACCTTGACCTCCAGACTTACAGTATGTTGTTCAGTGCTTTGCCTGTTTTTGCAGGCTCGTGGCATTGATGTGCAGCAAGTATCATTGGTTATAAATTATGATCTGCCAACCAATCGTGAAAACTACATTCACAGGTGAGTTGAATTTTTGAATTTCAATTCTGAAGTCCCTTCAGAATCTACATCTTCAAACTTCCCTTGCTTTCTTGCATTATATAATGTGTGTGTGTGTGTGCGTGCGCGCGCGCGCGCATAGTGTGATGAGGATGGGAGGGGCAGAGCTTCTTGATTAGCCAGTGAAACAAAACAGTGGGAAAACTTAAATGTTTATTCAATTTTTGGTAATTATCAAAGACTGTTAAATTAAAGTTCTTAGATCCTTGAAGTTTGCAAACATGTTTTAAAGAAGTTGCTATTGCGTATTGTGATTAGGAAAAAACATGTTCAGAGGTCTGTGCCTTTCATAAAGTTGTTGTTAGTTTAATATTGCTTTATTGGACCTTTCTTTGTGCCAATGCCTCCACTGCTTCCTTTGGTTCCTCTTACAGTGGGATTCTTTCTCTGGTGTCTTCTAGTAGAACTTTTAAATTTACCTCCCTAAGCTGTTGTCTATCTTAGTGGCTTTGTCCGTAAATGAAGTAAATTGTACCTTATTACTTGATACAAAAAAATACAGGAGTCGCTAGCCCAGTTGATGACGAGATGATGCTCAGAAACGACGACGTAATTTAGGACGTGGATTCGTAAGCGGCACACTGTTTGCATAAAGAGCGAGTTGGTATTTATATACTTTTCTTTTGTAATGACTGTTGTGAGCTATGTTTGTCTTAAAAAGCTCTTAATGGTTTGACCAGGTAGAAGCAGAAGTTGTGGGTTTGTCACCCTGTAGATCTACTGTGTGCCCAGTACTGTAATTTTTAAGTTGTTTTGACAAGATGGTGATAAGTTTTCCCACTGATGAATACGTTTGTCTCTGAAAATAGAATATTAACTTTTTTTGGCTTTTAAGAACTGCAATTGGAATTACAGTGTCTGATTTAAAACAAGCTTGGTAATTTGGAGGCTGACATCAAGCTCTGTCCGTGTTCAGAAGAAATGGTGTGGGAGAACTTTTTGCCAAAGTTCTCCAGAACGGCGGGTGGGAGGGGGAATGAGATCAGCAAAATTTATTTGGAAGTAAACATTGAATGTAATATCTTGTCTACTCTACACCAAAACTGAGAAGCTTTTCTATAATCAAAAGTATTAGTCAATATTTGCTATGCTGCTTTTAAAATGCTCGGCCCTACAAAATAGCATAAGAGATTGTAATAACATTAATCTGGCAACATGTGTCTAGTTTCTGGCTCCCTCGCCCCAAAACAGGTTCTGTTTGTCAAAAAAAAAAAAAGACCGGAGTGACGATGTATTTGCTTTGTTTGCAGGATTGGTCGAGGTGGTCGTTTTGGCAGGAAAGGTGTGGCTATAAACTTTGTGACTGAGGAGGACAAGCGGATCCTTCGGGATATTGAGACTTTCTACAATACTACAGTGGATGAAATGCCTATGAATGTGGCTGACCTCATTTAATCCCTGGGATGAGATGTTTTTGGAATGCAGTGCTCGCTGTTGCTGACCAGGCGATCCACAACGTGCATTGTGCTTCTTTCTTGGGGGATACGTTGAATCTTGTCTCCATGCTCATTACGGATCAGAAATACAGATTTTTGATAAGCAAAGCGACGTTTTGTCGTGAGCTTTTGTGGGGGAGAGCCTTTGGCTTTCTCCTCTTTAGGGTTTAGACTGTTGGGGTTGGGTGGAAAGTCATGGGGTCTGTACATTTTTTCTTTATTAGAAATTTGTTTCCTAGTTCTGTAGAAGTGGTAGTGCTAGATGTTCTTTATCATTTAATAATTTACTTATGGACTAAAAGGTATAAGTGCTGTATAAAATCAGCCAATTATGTTAAACTAGCATACCTACCTTTATTGTATGTTATAATTCTATATTTAGACTAAATTGGAAAGGCCTTTCAAAATGTCTAAACTTTTATAAACATAAAAATGCATTTTTGTTTGGTATGTATTTATTGAATAAAGTATTTAATTAGTGTTAAGTGTGATCTGGACCCTGTTGCTAAACCCTGCAAGCAATCATTACTATTGTCTTAGTTAGGGTTTTAAGAGCCCATTAAATTGCCATATTGCACATGTCTTAATGAAGTTTGAATGTTCAATAAAATATATATTCACTTCATTGGATGAATTGGATGCTTTTTGGAAATTGGCAATGCAGTTCTGGGTTTCTGTTTCAATCTTCATACAGACCACCTGGTCTGTATCTGCAAGTTTTGTTTTTTGTTTTTAATCCCATTTATATCCCGCCCTTCTCCGAAGACTCAGGGTGGCTTACAATTTAAGCACAAACCAATGTGCTTAGCAATAGCCTTCATTCTATGTATATGCCTGCTTATTAGGGCTTTCAATCCCCCCCCCCCCAGCGGCATTATTACAAAGTCAGCTTATTGCCCCCAACAATCTGGGTCCTCATTTTACCTACCTCGGAAGGATGGAAGGCTGAGTCAACCTTGAGCCTGGTGGGATGCAAACCTGCAATAATTGCAGGCAGCTGGTGTTACTTAAGGAGGCATTAGCCCACTGCTCCACCAAGTGTGCAACATTCAAATATAACAGTAGCAAATTATTGATTTGTGTTCTGCTGTCTGATTAGTGGAGCTAGTGGTACAGGTAGTCCTTGATTTATGACTTACTGAATTATGTTAATAAGTCATGCCAGTGGTTAAGGGGTCATCAGCTGATTGATTTTGATGTATAAAGGTAAAGGTTCCCCCGCACATGCGTGCTAGTCGTTTCCGACTCTAGGGGCCGGTGCTCATCTCCGTTTCAAAGCCGAAGAGCCAGCGCTTGTCCGAGGACGTCTCCGTGGTCATGTAGCCGGCATGACTAGACGCCAAAGGCGCACGGAACACTGTTACCTTCCCACCGTAGTGGTCCCTATTTTTCTACTTGCATTTTTATGTGCTTTCGAACTGCTAGGTGGGCAGAAGCCGGGACAAGTAACAGGCGCTCACTCTGTTACGCGGCACTCGGGATTCGACCCGCCAAACTGCCGACCTTCATGACATCAAAAGTAACCTTGATCAGTCACTAAGTGATCAGGTGTTGTCAGGCAAGGACAACAATGGAGGAAAAGTCGCAATATGTTTTTTTTTTATTGAAAAGTTTTAACATACAGTTTATCTTTAACAGTCCCCCCTCCCCTCTCCCTCCCTCCCTACCCCTCCCCCCCCACTTCCCAGAGCTAAATACAAGGTATAGAAAAGAAAAACAATCATAAACAAACATATGCTAACAACCATAAACTCTAAAATCCATCACTCTCTAGCTTATACAGGATAATACAAATCTTAATGATATTAAATATATATAGAAAAGAAAAAAGAAAGGAAAAAAAGGAAATAAAGGAAGAGAAAGCGAAGGAAGACTTATTCAAATGCTACATGAAACTTCTTAACCCTGTATTTGTTCTGGATGTACTCAACCCATTTTCTCCATTCCATAATATAACGTTCTTGCGAGTGATCTTTCAAGTAAGCCGAGATCTTTGCCATCTCTGCCAGGTCGGAAACCTTTAAAGTCCATTCTTCTATAGTCGGCAGTTCCTCTTTCTTCCAATACTGACCTATTAAAAGTCTTGCTGCCGTGATTAAATTCAACATCAACTTAGTGTCCACAACCGTAGCATCTGTAATTATTCCCAACAAGAAGAGTTGCGGACAAAACTTTATCCTTTGCTTGAAAATCTTCTGCATATTCCACCAAATTTTTATCCAAAAGGCCTTAACCTTTTTACAAGTCCACCATACATGAAAATATGTTGCATCTTCATCACCACACCTCCAACATTTTGGTTGATAATTCGGATACATACTTGCAAGCTTTTTAGGATCTAAATGCCATCTATAAAACATTTTATAAAAGTTCTCTCTTAGATTTTGAGCTTGTGTAAATTTTACATTCCTCACCCAAATCTTTTCCCACGTGTCCATTGTAATAACTTCTTGAATATTTTGGGCCCATTTTATCATACAATCCTTAACAAGTTCTGTTTCTGAGTCAATCTCTATCAATACAAGATATATCCGTTTAATATGTGCTGGACCCTGATTTCTGATTTGCTTTATCAGATTTTCATCAGTCATTGTAAAACCATTTTTCTGATCTTCTTTCCACCTGGCCCGTAGCTGAGTATATTGAAACCAATTCTGAACAATCTTCTCATCTCGCAAGAGACTATATGGTTTCAAACACCAGACATTTCTTTCCAAGTTTAGAATCTCCTTGTACGTAGTCACATCATGTTTGAAACCAGCATGTATATTTTCTATTGCGTGTTTTGGAATTGCCCACAATGGTATCTTGCAGTCTAGCTTATGTCTGTACTTCTTCCAAACTCTCAGCAATGCCTGTCTTAAAATATGCACTCTAAACACATTATCTACCTTCTTATCATACAACAAATATGCATGCCAACCAAACAACAAGTCGTGGCCCTCAAGATTTAATAATCTCTCTTGTGTCAAATTAATCCAATCACTTATACCTACTAACACAGCAGCTTCATAATATAATTTAAAATTAGGCATTTTAAGACCACCTCTTTCACGAGTATCCTGCATGATCTTAAGTTTGACTCGTGGTCTTTTCCCTGCCCAAACAAATTTGTTGATACCTCTCTGCCATTCCTCCAAGTTAGAATCTTTCTTAAGAATCGGTATCATTTGAAATAAAAACAAAAATTTAGGCAGGACATTCATTTTCACTGCTGCAATTCTTCCCAGTAAAGACAATTGCAATTTTTCCCAACTCTCCATTTCTTTTTGGATTTTTCCCCATAATTTTTCATAATTATTTTTATATAATTTTATATTAGAGGGCGACAAAAGCACCCCCAAATATTTGACCCTTTTGACAATCTCAAATCCAGTTAACCCTTCTAGAAGGGCCTTTTGCGATGCTGTCATGTTTTTGGCCAAAATTTTAGTTTTTTGTACATTAACTTTAAATCCAGAAACCTTCCCATATTGCATTATTATCTCCATCAGGTCCACAACAGAGCTCTCCGGCTGGGTCACTGTAACAACCAGATCATCTGCAAACGCTCTCAATCTATAATCCTGATCTCTAATCCGTATACCCTTAATTCTTTCCGAATTTCATATTTTTACCAATATCTCCAATGTTAACACAAATAACAAAGGCGATAGCGGGCACCCTTGCCTTGTACCCTTCTCAATACTACAAGCTTCAGTCAAGCTGTTGTTAACTATTATTCGGGCAGTTTGTTTTTGATATAATGCCCTAATTGGTTGCAAAAATTTATCCCCAAAATTCATTTTATCTAGAACTTTCATCAAAAATTGCCAATTCAATTGATCAAAAGCTTTTTCAGCATCTAAAAAAATTAGCGCCGCAGGGATCTGGTTGTTCCTTTCCAAAAATTCCAACACATCAACTATATGCCTCACGTTATTTTTCATTTGCCTACCACTAATAAACCCAGTTTGATCCCCATGAATCACCCGTTGCAGAACCCTCATCAATCTATTAGCCAGCACCTTAGCAAATATCTTGTAGTCTGTATTTAATAGTGATATCGGTCTATAGTTTTTTACTTGAGTAGCATCTTGGTCTTCCTTCGGGATCAGAGAGATAAAAGCAGTTCTCCAAGATGGAGGCACCTTTCCCCCTCTCTGGATTGTCTGGAACAATTCCTTTAATGGTTTAACCATCTCTAATTGTAAATTTTTGTAGTAGGCCGCAGTCAAACCATCTGTACCTGGCGCTTTGTCGACCTTCAACTCCTTAATTGCTGTAAATATTTCTTCTTCTGTAATCAATTGATTAATCTCCTCTTTTTGTACTTGCGTAAGAACCGGGATGCTAGCATTCTCCAAATACTCATCAATATCTTTTTCATTAATCTTCTCCTTAGCATATAATTTAGAATAAAAATCCACAAAGGCTTCCTTAATAAAATCCTGTTGAAACACTACCTTCCCCTTATGTTCAATTTTGTCTATGTTAGAAGCCCTCTGCTTTTTCCTTAGTCTATAAGCTAGCCATCTACCTGGCTTATTAGCATTGCAAAAAGTATTATGCCTGGCAAACCTCAAGTTGGTTGCCACTTGATCAGCCATTAATTTATCAAATTGTACTCTTAATAGCTTGATAGCCTCCTTAGTCTTCACATCCAATGGATTCAAAGTCAAGGCCTTCTCTTTTTCCTTAATTTCATTCTCCAATTCTTTCCTTCTAGCTTCCAAAGTACGTCTGTATTTATTATTCATATATATCAGCACCCCTCTCATATATGCCTTGCTAGCATCCCAAACCATGTCCATAGACGTATCCTTATTCATATTAATTTCAAAAAAATCCTTCATCCGTTGTTTACATTCTTCCACATTTTTCTGATTTCTAAACAAGTTCTCATTTACGCGCCACGAGCGTCTATCTCTATTGTCCTTATTGATCTCTAACCATACTGGACTATGGTCAGAAATAGCTCTTGCACAGATCTTTACCTTCTTAATCCTAGAAAAAAAGTCATTAGTCAGCAAAATGAAGTCAATCCTAGAAAAAGATTGATGTCTATCAGAAAAAAAAGTATAATCCTTTTCATGCAGGTGTGTGTCACGCCAAATGTCTCGCAATTCCAAATCTTCCTTCATTTCAAAAAAAGACTTAGGCAGTCTGGCATGGCACGGAATACGCTTAAAAAAACCAGCCTTATCCATCTGTACGTCCAAAACGCCATTCCAATCCCCCATAAAAATAAACGATTTGTAATCCAACTGAGTAAGCTTTGTATGAAGTGAGCTAAAAAAGTCAGCCTGTTGTTGTTGTTGATTAGGAGCATACAGTCCAACTAAAAGCGTTTTTTTACCTTCTAACAACAAATCTATCATTACTTATCTTCCATGCTTATCTGCTTCAATTAAGTCCGCTGTCATAGCACTTTTAACATAAACAACCACTCCGTTTTTCTTATTCATTGCAGAGGCAACAAATTGCGTACCCAATCTTGAATTCAGTAAAAACTTTTGGTCCATAGCCCTAATATGCGTTTCTTGCAAACATATAACATCAGTCTTAAATTGTTTTAAATATTGAAAAACTTTCTTCCTCTTCTGAGGCGAGTTTAGTCCATTAACATTCCAAGTTAAGAATTTAGTCGCCATTCTTGTCGCCCCGAAGCTTCTGGAGCACCTCTCCAATGGCCCTATCTTCTTTGGGCCGCGCTCCTCCCACTGCCTCGCTGTAAGTACGCTTTGAAAGTTCCATAAACTTCTGCTGGTCTTGTTCTTTTATTTGTTTTGCTCTTTTTAAAGCAGCACGCGTCACCCTTAGCTCTCCACCATCAGCCAACAAAGTTGTAATTTGATCCCTTCCAGCACCATCCTCCTCTGTCTGACCATCTTCAGCCTCATGAGGTTTTTCTTCACCAAATCCCTTTGCCGCTTCCAAAAGTGATAGTGGGGTTGCTTTTAAAACATTATTGTAGAAATCACGCGCCTGTGCCACAGTAACCAGGCGGTATCTTTTACCTTCATACATCGCCACCAGCCCAACTGGAATCTCCCATCTGAACCTTATATCACGTTGCTTAAGTTCCTGCACAAGAAATGCAAAGTCCTTTCTTCTCCTTAAAATCTTTGGAGGAATTTCCTTTAAGACCAAAACTTCTTGGTCAGCAACCACTACTTTAGTATCGTAGGCAGCTTGAATAACTTCATCTCTGATTTCTCTCTTTGTAAAGTAAACCACCACATCTCTAGGTAACTTCCTCTGTCTGGCAATCCATGAGTTAACACGAAAAACTTTATCCATACATCCCTTTATTTCAGATGCTGGCTGACCCAATACTGCTTCCAGGGCTTCAGAAATCAGCTGCTTTAAATCTTCTTTAATATTTTCTTTTAAGCCTCTGATTCTAACAGCATACTGCATCTGGTGAAACTGAACAAGGCTTAACTCTCTGTCCATTTTGTCTCTTAAGTCTTCATTCTCCAATACCTTTACTTCTAGTACAGCATTTTTTTGAGTCAAATCTTCCACTTTTTCTTCCAAACCTTGCACACATTCAGCCACACTTTCCACTGTAGACAAAATGTCTACCCTCATCGCACTAAATTTCTCTTCCATCCTCTCTTCAATTCTCTCCTCCATTTTTGCCAATTTATCACCCAATGTTACTAAAATTACCTGGGCATGTTTTTCAAGGGCATCTTGTAAATCCTTCGATGTCAATGCAGCAGGAGGAAGCAAGGCTTGCAACGATGTCTGTTGCACCGGAGAAGTTCCAGCACTCCGAAGGGTTCTTGAGGGAGGTTTAGCCGCCATCTTTTACTTTCACTTGTGACGCACTTTCACTTTAAGTTTAAAAAGTCCATTAAGCTCGAGAGTAAAAATAAAGATCCTCTTCACCTTTTCCTCTTGTACCGCTCTGCCTGCTCCTTTTATTCCAAGGTCTTTCCTTCTGGCAGGGGTGGTCGTAAACGCCTGGCTCTGCTCCAAGAAATCCGAAGCAGAGACGCTGACCAGCTGGGAGCAACCCAGGCTACGGGGGAGTTCGATCCTTCAGCCGCCCAAGCTTTAAACTCAGGCGGCCCCGGAGAACTCGACCCCTACCTGGGGCCTCACCCCCTCCTCTTCTCCCGAGGAGGGGGCTTCAAATTCACCCGAACAGCTGATCGGCGCTGTTTCGGGTGAAATCTACACAGCTGAGCCGCGGGCAGCCCGAAAAGGCTGTCTCCGGCGCTCCGCTGCCACCGGAAGTCAAAAAGTCGCAATATGTTGCACGTCACATGACTGCAAATTTGGCACACCTGAGCTAGATAGTAGATTCTAACAAACATCTTGTTCAAGTTGACACCAAACTGCTCATTGAACAGTATTGTAGAGTCATTAACAAACCAGTCTGGGTATTGTGCCCTGGTTGTTTACCACATTAACTACAAATTTATTCTGTTTCTGTCTACTCAAGAATGCTCAGGAGACCTGAGACTTATCCACATGAAAATAATTAAGTTACTTTGATTAGAGTTGGAGAAAGCTTAAAGACCAAGGCTACTGTTACTCTCTTGTGCTAATGAAAAGTTTGCCTTGCCTGGATGCATGGAATGCATCTCCAATCTTCATAAACCCAGAAGCACTTTGAGCTATAAGTTCAGGTTAGTGGAAAAGTCAGGTTGCCAATCTTGCTTCACTGTTCTTCCAATTTTCTTGCTGTTCCTTTGTATTTTATCACTACATTCTAATGATGTTTAAAAGCTGCTGAAATGCTATTGACTATAAAATTGCATTTGGTGCTTAACATGGAGTAGTTTGAAAATTAAAGCTGACAAAACGTAAAAAATTTTTAACCTAAATTTCAAATGATGAGGCATGCCCTTCCAATTACAAGGCCCACCCTTTAGAATATCTTGGAAGTTCCAACAGGCCCCACCCTTTTGTCCTGGAATAGGGTGAGTTCATAGTGGGAGGAAAGCGTGATGGGTTACATCAGGGATGAGTGGTCCCAGTATGTTTTTTCTGTTCTATTTTTTCTTTGGTTTAGCCCAGTATGTATTGAGTTTTTAATTGGGAGCTACTAGAAATGTAAACGAAACCTGGAAGATGAAATACAACAGTTCAGGGGAAGTATTGAAAATTGACATTTAACACTAGCAACAAGCAATTATGAGTGTGTGCAGACAAAACCCAGATGTGTTGCTGCATGTGGTTTTCGCAGAAATAAAATCTGAAGAGATGTCTTGATGAGTAGCATCCAGCTAGTGCTTATAAACCACATAAACCATCATTTTAATAGTATAAAGGGGACCTGTGGCAAAAATGTTTTGAGAACTGCCCTAATCTAAAGCCATATACCTGTTGTGTCCGATTACATGTTTGTGTGCATGCTTTTCAGTCGGTATTGACTCCTGCTAAGTACCTGGACTAGTCCTTATAATTTTCCTGGGAGGAAATCAGAAGTGGCGTGCCATTTCCTAGGGCTGAGTGTGTGATTAGCCCAAGGTCACTCAGCTGGCTTAGTGCCTAAGGTGGGACTAGAACTCATGGTCTCCCAGCTTCTAGGCTAATGCCTTTAGTCACTATATCAAACTGGTTCTCTATTGTAATAGTATGATCTCTTAACCATAGCTTCTATTTTAATACAGCATTCCCCAATCTTTCTGGGTTGGTGGCCTGGTGTGGGGAGGATGGAAGAGCTGTGAGCGTCACAGTTGCAAATAAATTGGGGAGCCCTGTTTTAACATACTATGCCAGTGATGGAGAACCTTTTAGAGACCGAGTGCCCAAACTGCAACCCAAAACCCACTTACGTATCATCGGGTGCTGGGTGGGTGTGCCCCATTGGGTGGGTTTGGCCAATTATATGGGTGTGGTGCATTGTGTGGGCGTGGCTGCAGGGGTAATGGCAGAATGGGAGGGACTAAAAACTTCAATTCTAACTGCAAGATTTTATTTTTTTTGCACATGGCGGAGGCCTAAAGCGAAAAGATTTTATAAAACCCAGCTGAAGGTCTAGGACTGGGGTGATGACGCCCGTGCCCACAGAGAAGGCTCTGCGTGCCATAGGTTTGCCACCATGGTACTATGCTAACAAACTGATCACCAGAGGGCTTGTATATACTATATGTATAGCAGAAATAAAGGTAACCTTGAGTCTTGCTTCCCTCAGTAGCTTGTCTATAGAGTAAGGTAAAGGTTCCCCCGCACATGCGTGCTAGTCGTTTCCGACTAGGGGCCGGTGCTCATCTCCGTTTCAAAGCCAAAGAGCCAGCGCTTGTCCGAGGACGTCTCCGTGGTCATGTGGCCGGCATGACTAGACGCCAAAGGCGCACGGAGCGCTGTTACCTTCCCACCGGAGTGGTCCCTATTTTTCTACTTGCATTTTTACGTGCTTTCGAACTGCTAGGTTGGCAGAAGCTGGGACGAGTAACAGGCGCTCAGCTCACTCTGTTATGCGGCACTCGGGATTTGACCCGCCAAACTGCCAACCTTCTGATCGACAAGCTCAGTGTCCTAACCCACTGAGCCACCGCGTCCCTCAGTCTATAGAGTAGACCTGAACAAAAAAAGTTATAATGAAAGTGACAAGATGAAAGTTCATAGCAATGTCTATATTTACAGAACAGTTTGCAAACGGTGTGCCAAAACTACAGAGAAAAGGTCTACTTGTCCCATACTGTTAGCTATTCTGAATTAGCTGCTGCATCATGACTGCACAGATGCTGATCAACTGCAAGAACTCATCGGAACCATCTGCCAAGCACTTGTCTGTTTCCTGCAAAACAAAAGAAAATACTCAAGATTTGCGGAGTTTGGTAACAACCATACTTGGTGGGCATAAAAGCAAAATGTTTAGCAGATATATTTCCTCTTCCTTTGTAAAATATGCATCAAACTTTTTTTTATTCTAGAAGAGAATAGCATTAAACTGCCTGTCTAGTATTCATTAATTAATATACAGGTGGTCCTTGTTTAACAACTACTCATTCCACAACCTTATGACAGCACTCCACATGTAGTTATGACTGGACCTCATCCTTACAACCTTGCAGTGTCCTGTAGTCATGTGCTCATGATATGCAATTTTCTCTGCCTGTTTCCCACAAGCACAGTCAACGGGGAACCTGACAGGAAGTCAGAGTCAAGTCGTGGTTATCTGAGGTCCTTGCTTAATGATTCATCAATCTTTAACTACGGCACTGGAAATATCACTCAGAGGAGTGCTCACGTGGTTTTCCGATTTACAACCACATTGCTTAACTACAGTTTGTTCCCAATTGTAACTTGGTGGAGCAGTGGGCTAATGCCTCCTTAAGTAACACCAGCTGCCTGCAATTAGTGCAGGTTCGAGTCCCACCAGGCTCAAAGTTGACTCAGCCTTCCATCCTTCCGAGGTAGGTAAAATGAGGACCCAGATTGTTGGGGGCAATAAGCTGACTTTGTAATAATGCCGCTTGGGTGTGTGTGTGAAAGCCCTAATAAGCAGGCATATACATAGAATGAAGGCTACTGCTAAGCTTGTAAGCCGCCCTGAGTCTTCGGAGAAGGGCGGGATATAAATGGAATTAAAATAAAATAAAAAAAATAAAAACTGTTAATCAAGGACTTCCTGTGCACGCACAGACTTAAAGTAAGTCTATTTTATTACAATATGTAAAATGGAACCAAAACAATGAACATATCAGCAGAACAGTTTACGAAAATTGCATACCAAATTTTAAAGCTACTGAAACTTTTTTTTTAGCCATTTTTCAGGCAATTGTTCTTATAGTTGCCAGTACAGAAAAATCTGCTGGCTCAGCCTTTACCATCCTGTACCCTCCAGATTTAGTTAGGTTATGCCTATTAAAATTTCCAGCTGGCATGGAAGGGTGTACGACAACTCGCCACAGCCATCTCGACGCAGCCAACTTGTTGCGGCCAGCTCACCATGGGCGACTCGCCACAGGACAAGAGTTACACTGATACAGAAGAAGTAGTCGAACAGAATCATTAAAGAAAAGATTGCAAAAGAGGTATGAAACAAAATGCGAATTATTTTAAATCATTACATTGAACTGTTGAATTCTCCGGCAGCGAATTGTCCCTTGGCAAGTTGACATGGCAAGTTGTCCCACAGCGAGTTGGCCACGGTGAATTGGCCGTTGGCGAGTTGGCTGAGGTGAGTTGTCCCATTCCGTCATGGAAATGGTCCAACCCATCTGGAGACACCCAGCTGAAATGGCTGAACTACCTACCATTGTTTTCATTTCACCTTTCCTGAGTCTCTATGGCAAGAATATTAGTTTATATTAAACACTTATCTAAATTAGAGGAAACAAGCAAATGCATAAATGCATAGCTACATCGTAGACTTCTCAATATTTTTTGTTCTTGTTACTATGAAGTAGCACAGGAAAGTTGACGAAGTTGCAACCACCACCACGAAACAATATGTGAAACTGTTTTCCTTCCCCCCGCCCCAGCATATCCCAACAATTATCTATTGTCATAAAAGCAAACAGCGTCACATATACCAAACTATCATACTGATACTTTATGATTCTCTTTATTTACATTTATATATTTAGAAACCACCCATCTCTGTCTTACTGTGTATGACTTCTAAAGTACAACTTCCCACAAGTCCTTAATGTTTCATATTCATTTTTAACCACATATTTCATTAGCCTCTGATAGAACTCAAATGCAAGCACTTAAGACTTACAGCAAATTTCTCTATAATTACAGATTTTTGCTTGTCACTGAGGTCGTCTTTGTCAACAATGATATCGTGAAGCTGATTTATCAGTTGAGTAGCTGCATAGCCTTCACTGATCACATTCTATAAGCAAGACAGAGAAGAACAAATGAAGACTCGTATTAACAGCTGGATTTTATTATTGACTTAAGACTAAATAGTTTAATGTTATTATTGGCTTAAAACCTAGTGCAAGTACTTCCAGTCCTATACAGCGAGGGGTCCTTGGTGGTCTCTGAGCTTGGTTTTCTTCCAGACTTTTCATTAGCCAAACTAAACATCATCAGTGCCAGTAAAGAGTGGGGTTTGCTGTCAGTTTATATTCTAGTGGCTTGCCTGTCAGTGTTGGTAGGAGTGGTCTTGGTGGTTCTTTGGTTAGGCCAGGGGTCCCCAACCTCCGGTCTGTGGACCACCAACCGGGCCATGTGGAAAGGTTTTTCCATGGACCGGAGGGGGCATGGTTTTGCATGCTGCATGCATCCTGCAGATGGGGCTTCACTTGTTTGCACGGCCTGGTTGCTAGCATGCTGCGGATCGGTGCTGGTCCACCAACCAGGGATTGGGGATCCCCGGAGATACTAAGTTCAATTATTAATTCCTTACTAGGATATATTTGAGGGAACACCTGCTGCCGTCATCAAACGCCCTTCGCCCAGTGCGCTCCCACAGGGAGGGTCTGCTCAGGGTCCCGCCGGTAAGAGATTGCCGGCGGGTGACACCCAGGGATAGGGCCTTCTCAGTGGGGGCGCCTGCCCTCTGGAACCAGCTGCCGGTGGAGCTGAGGACTGCTCCCGACCTCCGATCATTCCGCTGGGGCCTGAAGACCTGGCTCTTCGAGCTCTCGGGCCCAGACTGAGGAGAAATTTTAATTTGGGGTTCTTTTTAATCGACTACAGGGTCAATTTAATATTTTTAATTTGGTTCTTAATTTTTGTATTTTGGATTTTTAATTCCCTGTAAACCGCCCTGAGTCCTCAGGGAATAGGGCGGTATATAAATATAACTAAATAAATAAACTAAATAAATAAATATATAAGCTGCCCATGGACTTGCTTGAAATATTACAAAGGAGCACTATACAGAAACCGAAACTTACACAAACTTGAGCAACAGCCAGTGAAATAGATCATTTCATTAAACTCTCTGCCTCCCGGAGATCATTCAAAGTGGCCAGGCTGTCAGTACGTGGGATTTCATTCAATGGGAGGTGTTTTTATATTGTTCAACACTACTGCAGCATTAAGAAGAGGTTAGACAGTCACTTGTCTGAGATGGTATAAGTTCTCCTGCTTGAGCAGCGGGCTAGACTAGAAGACCTCCGTTCCTTCCAGCTCTGTTCTACTCCTACTCCTACTCTACTCTACTCTATTATTTAATAAGAATATTTAAAAATAAATCAGATAATTGGATTAGTAACACCTGAGTTAACCAGAAGCTTTACTTGGCAGAAATAGACATGATGGTGTTTCTGGCAATGCCCTATGAACAAAGTACTAAGAAGGTACTAAGAAGGTAGCAATCTTGTAACATTAACTGTTAAAGGAGACTCTACAAGGAACATTTTTCCCTTTCAGTTTAGCAATCTGCAGACAACCAGGATATAGATACTTGCTCTATTTTTAAAGTGGAATTTAAATCTTCCTCAATGTTCCTGCAGAGACTCAGGGATTGCTCTTGCAAACAGAGAAACAATCTATTCCAGTGTTGAATTTGCTTAGCTCCAAGGCAGATCACTGCTTATTCTAACAGTGTGAAAAATTGCTACCATTGCCAACATAATTACAGAATCTGAGACAACAGTGATACAAAGAAGGAGGTGAGGTGTCAAGACTTCCAACTATATATGGAAACTAAATTGCTCCCATAAGAATATAGAATTTGCTTTGGGTGAGGGGGGGAAACATTCACAAATTCTTGTTAAAGCAGGAATCTTATCTGTAAAGTCTCAGAAAATACCTGCTTAGGAAAATCACTTCTATTCCTCCTCCCTTCGACCTACATGAGCTAGTCAGCTATTTTGAGCCAGTGGATTTTATATCAAATTTTGAATACATAATAAAGTTAACAGAGGCACTGTATGGGGGGGGGTATGTTTGCTCATTCATAAAATGAGCAAACTTACCACCTGTCACAACTACCCGTTTACCAAAAAACAAATTTCTGAAGGCTTAATAAAATATATATTCCCCAAATATGTCTCCAAGGCAGAGATGAATCTCCAAAACACAATGTTACCCCTTTGAACCAAGTTTTCTACTCCAAAATCCCATTTCACAAAAAAGTAAATGGATGAACACAAAACAGATTTGTCCAAGAAACTAAATATATGACTTATTTCAACCAATTGCTAAATACCACATATGTTCCCAAAAGTACACTCACTACAGAACACAAACTGACGATTACAGAATACAGGCAGTCCTCATCTTACGACCACAATTGACACCAAAATATATGTTGCTAAGCTTAATTGCTAAGAGGCAGTTAAGTGAGTTTTGCCCCATTTTACGATCTGTTTTGTCACAGTTGTTAAGTGAATCACTGCAGTTGTTAAGCCAGTGACATGGTTGCTAAATGAATCTGGCTTCCTCATTGGCTTTGCTTGACAGGTCAGAAAAGCAGATCACATGACCCCGGGACACTGCAACCGTCATAAATATGAACCAGTTGCCAAGCTCTGAATTTTGATCATGTGACCACTGGCAAGCTGCAGCAGTCGTGTGCTGCAATAGGCGTAGGTGTGAGAAACAGTCGTAAGTTCTTTTTTCCATGCCTTGTAACTTAACAGTCATTAAGTTGAGGACTACCTGTACCCCGATACAGGCAAAAAAATACCTACTCACACTAAGCCCACTATGGCTATGCTGTGCTTTTCTTTCAAAGAGAATTTGGAGTGTGTGGAGACACTGAAATAGCCAGAGAGAGAGAGAGAGAGAAAGAGAGAAAATAGAAACACCTCTCTATTTTTTTCCTATCATAGCACTTTAAAGTAGACCACGAGAAAAATAAAGGAGAGTGGGAGGCTTAATGGAAGGAAACACAGAGTGCATCACACACAAGTCCCAATTTTCATGTACTTTTAGCTCCCGCCAGCTTTAATTGTTCAAAAAGATACACTGAAGCTGAACATTAATCCAGCTGAAAGTAACATATCCTTACTGTACAAAGGGAGCTAGACAGTTAATTAACTCTAGGGGAGTTATACTTCTCCTCTTAGTGCTTTTCTACCTAAGGTCATAAGCCAAATAAATGTCAGACAGTTCATGTTACATTGACACAAGATTAGCTTAAAGGCAGGCAGTTTTTAGTTTCAGTCTGTTTACGTAATTGTACTACGTACCACCTACCAGCGTCGAAAAGAGAGTCCTATAATACAAAATCCTACTTGCTGTCTCTTTCAAATCTTAAAGGAGCACACCTTTGTTACGGCTTCCAGCTTTTCAAAAGAGCCACTCTGACAGGCACTGAGCAGTCCATCCAATATTTCTTTGGGGACAACCTAGAATATAAAGTTGTAGTAATAAACATAGATACGCTGTCCATCTGATATCACACAAAACTCTTTTTTTATGTTAATCACCATGACAATAAGAAAATGCAGCTATGCAGGCAAAAAATCCTCAGTTATCAAGCAGCATGGTCTTTTCTCCCCAGGTTTTTCCAAGCAATGTCAGGCAGAAGAGGGGAAAAAGTAACAGTAAGACAAAGGCATGAACTTAAGAGAAAAAGAAAAGGAAATCATGGTTAAATCTACTTTATACCAAACCATTCACTTTATCTATCCATATTTTTTCCTCTTCTTCTTCATCCTTGCTTTCAGCATATCCATAGGCCACTGTACCATACCCTGCCTTCTCTACCTGGTCACTCACATTTGTATTCAATTCACATACGTCACCTAGCCATACTTGACGCTGCATCTTCTAGCTTATGCTACACCAATATCTGTAACATTTATCTCAATTTCATCTTCAGCCTACCACGATCATTCCTACACAGTGGACAACCACGTGACCAGCACCATTCGAGCCACGGTGACGCAGTGGTTGGAATGCAGTATTGCAGGCTGCTTCTGCTGACTGCCTGCAGTTCAGCAGTTCGATTCTCACCGGCTCAAGGTTGACTCAAGTCTTCCATCCTTCCGAGGTCGGTAAAATGAGGACCCAGATTGTTGGGGGGGCAATAGGCTGACTCCGTAAACTGCTTAGAGAGGGCTGTACAGCACTGTGAAGCTGTATGTAAGTCTAAGTGCTATTGCTATTCTGTTACAACAGTGCTGAATAAGTGGTCCTTGAATTTCTGGCTATCTCCTTGCGGTCATGCGATTGTGACCGGGCAACTGTCTCACAATTATGACGAAGTGTCACATGGTAAGCGATAACCATTTGCAATCTTTCCTGCCAGATTCCACAAGCAGAATCAACAGGGAAGCTAGAAGGAAAGACTGCAAATCACTCCGGTAAGTCTTCTGCACCTGCCACACTTACGCAGCCCTTTGCACCCCCTCCAAGTAGCAACAACCCAAGCCCCACCCCACTGCACCTGCCCTGCGCACATGTCCCTGGATACATAGAAAAGAACCTGGCTGAAGCATTAAACAGGAAACACAAGTCATAAATCAAAAGAATGACCTGAAAATGATGTTTTGATAGACCTACGAGAGATTTTTTTAAAACCTTGAAGAAATTAGTATGGAAGAACAAAGAAGAATTGAAGAGAAGTTCACTCCTATGACAATATTCAATTAAGGATTAAGCCTGCTTGAAATAAAAGAATTTGTTTATATTTCTGATGAAGGTAGGAAGCCACTTTAAATAACTCTCTTCTTTTTCTTTATTCTTCGTTCTTGCATTTTTTTTTCCTGTTCTCTTCTTTTTCTCTTAAGTTTAGTTCGCGTTAGATTTTACCACTACAGTTAAAATTCTTAACACAAATAATAGCAAGGGGAAAAAAATGTACCTCTCCCACGCAAAACTCTCAGAGCATTATTCCAGGCAAGTCTTTAAAAGTACGTGCGCAGCTTCTGAAGCCACGCCTTTAATGAAAAATCATAATTTTGAATCACCACTTTTACAACAGCAAATACACCATCTCGAAACAAGGCTTACCCCTGCGATTTCAATAACAATTTTCTCCGTCACTTCTTTTCCGCCTGTCAGTCGTGTCGCGCTCTGGAGAAGTGTGATTGCTTTTCTCAAATCTCCTTCTGCCACGCGAACAAGGTAATCGATGGCCTATGTAACACAATAAATATTTAAAATAAAAGAAACTGTATGGAGAAAAAGGAAAACAATGAATACCGTTTTGTAAAGGACACTTTTTATCGTGTTATACTAAATTGGTAGCTTGTTAATAATCTGCGGTGGAGCCAAGATGGGAGCGGAGCTTCCAGGGTTGTCCTCCTTGATGTCTAACGACTTTTGAAATTGCCAGTCAGGGTATCCTTTTGGGCTAGCTCATAAGACCAGGGGTTAGGAATAAACCACAGTTTTGTGGAGGTTTTCCTTCCTTTGGAGTCAGTTTCAGTTAGTCAGGTGGGACTACTGAGGTTGTCTGGAGGCTGTGCAGGTTTGGTTGGGGCAAGAACCATCAACTCAATCCTACCAAGATTGAGTGACGGTGGATGTTTGGGCCACATATTCTATTTTTAACCTTGGATGGCAGAACAAATCCACATTTGAAGGTGATGCCGCACACTTCAGGAGTCTTCATATACCACGGGTTGGCAACCTGCGACTGGAGCCGCATGCGGCTCTTTCAGCCTTCTCCTGTGGCTCCCAGTCATCCTCCGCCATTTGCAGAGAGAGAGACAAGAGAGGCACTTGTGCTTCCCTTCTCTCTCTCTCTCTCTCTCTCTCTCTCTCTCTCTCTCTCTCTGTGTGTGTGTGCAAAAAAGAGAGTGGCCTCACGCTGTTCTCCATGAAGCTGACAAGCTTATTGGGTGGGGCTCCTGCCTTTACTGCGTCTCCACAGGAAGCAGGAAGCAGCAGAAAGCAGGGCAGGAGAGCCAGCCCAATAAGAATGTGTGTCAGCTTGTCCAAGAACAGACTGAAGCCAGCTTGCCAGGTGAGCAGAAGATCGGAGAAAGGGAGGGGGGGAAGAGAAAGGGAGGGAGGGAGAGAGAGAGAGAAAGAGAGACCTCATGCATAGCAGCCTCTATTTCTTTTTAATTAAACTCTTTAATCAAGCTCCCCCCCTCGCGTGCATGCACAAGTTTTGCAGCACAGGTTTTTTCCCTCTGGGAAACAGGTCCAAGTGGCTCTTTGAGTGTTTAAGGTTGCCAACCCCTGTCCTATACTATCAGCTCCTGCTCAATCAGCAGGTGGAAGCTGTACCAAGGAAGGCCTTTGCACAGCTTCATCAGGTACATCTGTACTGTCCTTTCCTAAACCAAGAGGCACCTCAGGCAATCACTCGTGCCCTGGTCATCTCACAGCTTGACTACTGCAATGCACGCTGCAGGGGGCTGTGCTTCAAGATCACCTGGAAGCTTCAACTAGCCCAGAATGAAATGAAGCCACACAGGCAGTGATGGACGTATTTCAGTATGTCCATGTGATACTTCTGCTTCACGAGCTGCACGGGTTTCCAGGTTGGCTTCCAAAGACTAGATATTACCTATAAAGTCCTATATAGAATAGGGACTGGTTACTTTATGAATTGCCTATTTCCTGTGGTGTCTGATTGATTCCAACAGTTGGCATGCTCCAAATTCCTTTGAGACACAATCCATCTATTAGGCCCCTGGAAGTGTGCCTTCTTCGATTCAGTGTTTGCCCACTGAAGGGAGGTTCCCCTTGAGATCCAGGTGCTTACCACCCTGATGGCATTCCAGTGGGTCTTAAAGACTTGACCGATGTCCCAGGCTTTGGGCTAAGGTTCGGAGTCCCTTATTGGGTGTGTGATATGTTGGTTTGACTGGATCTTCCTTCCGTTTATTGCTGTTTTTAATCTGGATTGTATATTTGTTGTTGTCTTTATGCAGGGAGGGAGGGAGGAAGGGAGGGAGGGAAGAAGGAAGGAAGGAAGGAAGGAAGGAAGGAAGGAAGGAAGGAAGGAAGGAAGGAAGGAAGGAAGGAAGGAAGGAAGGGAGGGAGGGAGGGAGGGAGGGAGGGATTCATTTATGGCTAGCCACAGATAGTTCAATCTCTCATTAATGCAAGTAAATGCATTTCTTTTGGAAGTATGGGCGGGGAGGACATGTTAAACTTCTATTGAACTTCAGGGATTGGAGTGTGAAGTCCAAATGTTTGTGTACAATCTCCAAGTATTACGTTTAACTTCATCTATCTTCCCAATCCTGACAATTTAGAGTTAGTATCAGTGAAATTAGAGATCCCGTTATTCTAAGTCTGCTTCTCAGATGAAGGAGCATACAATTAAACTTTATAAGCTGTTATTTAATACAGCAGAGGTTTCTTTTCCCCTGTCCAAGGGGATTCTCCAATTCTGTGCTGCAGCTCTAAGCTGTGCGCAGGAACCTCCAGGAGGACAAGATATTCCATTCACAAGGGTTACCTATTCTACTGGCAAAAAACCCTTTTGTTCACAATATTAAGGCAAGGAATTTTATAATTAATTGGCATGTTACCTCATTGCTGATTATCACACTTTCCTTTTTAGCAATGTCTAGAAGTCTCTGGCGTTGGATTTTGTCAGAAAGTGGCTTGAAACGAAATTTGGAGCATCGAGATGTAATTGGTTCAATGATTCTATCAAAGACAGGAAGTGAAACTCAGTAACTGGAGGACTCTGTTCTTATTTTCATGCAGTATCGTGTTTTTCCACAGCCTATGAAGTTAAAGGTTTCCCTGTCCAGTCGTGTCCGACTCTAGGGCACAGCGTTCATCTCTGTTTCTTAGTGAAGGGAGCCAGCATTGTCCAAAGACATTTTTTGTGGTCGTGTGGCCAGCACGATTATACAGCAAAGGCGCATGGAACACTGTTACCTTCCCACCAAAGTGGTACCTGTTTACCTACTTACATTTGCTTGCTCTCAAACTGCTAGGTTGGCAGGATATACATTTTCACGTATTAGCATTGCACTCATACTCATTTTTTCCCGACAGTAGAACATAATTGTCTTTAAAATTCAAATACATTCTTTGATTTCTTAAAATGATATTTTAACAAACAGAGATAACCAAGTATAGACTCAGAATTTATGAATGGTCAGATCTGGTTATTATCTGGATGGGAAAACACCAGGAAATCCCAGGGATGAAGGCTAGAGTGGGAAGCTGGGAAATCGGCCAAAAAAAGGCTGAGTTATAAAAACATCTATAACATTCCTCAGAAAATCTCAGCAATGTACCCATGATGCTACCAAGAGGTGAGTGGACTCCAAGGTGTATTTATCTAATGTATTTTTCATAAATAAATACAAACACACGCTGTAATTTATACACACCGGCTGATGTAATTACAGATAAGGCAAAATCGTGTGGTCTTAGATTCCTTCTCCATGGTGCGCCTTAAAGCTGCTTGAGCTGCCGAGGTCATAGAATCTGCCTCATCCAGGATTATGATCTTAAAAGGCGGGCATGGTCTGCCGCTAAACACAAACAATCACAAAAGCACGTGTGAGCCATTTATGGTGCTAGCACAAGCATTGCTGTCAACAGTCTACTGGAAAACACATCCTGACATAAACATTGCTTGCCATTCAGAGCCTACAGTGGGAAAAATTCTAAATTGGAACTTTCCCCATTTTCTTCCCCAACTTAACTAAATATTGTTGCACTGTGGAACTGTCTCACTGTTATTCGAAAGAGGCCACGTTATATATTTGAAAGAGGCCACGTTATTTTCTGCTAGAGCTGTTATTTCCCATGGATTCCTTTATGGAAAGTGTTGGCATTCACACACTGCAGGTATTTTTGTGACTCTCCCAAATTTGTCCATACTTAACAAGGCCAAAGCTTTTGGCCTTTCAGGAGGTAAGTTTAAGGGCTTCACAGAAGCTTAAGGCGTCAATTTCACCTTTCAAAGGGGAATTTAAGAATCCAAAGGAATGTGATTTTAGCTAAAGTAGTTATTTGTCCCTAAATCCCAGGAAAATAAAAGAAAAAAACAGGCAGGGGAAAAAAACAAGCCAGATACACTCATACTTTTCCTGCTTTAAATTTTCCATTTGGCTTGTATCTCTCCTTTCTGCCTATAGAGTATTCAAAAGAGACTCAAGAAATTAATCTATTTCTTATCATAATTTGATCAATAGAGGGATAGTTGAAGCTGTTTCGATTAACTGGACTGGAGGACTCAATTTAAATGTTTTAATAAAGTACATTACATTTCACAGTGCCTACACATGGTCTATCGGAGACATTAGCAAAGATATGTAGTTGGTGAATGATAAATTCTCTAAGATTATATGTAGTAAAGTTCAGATGACTCACTAAAACATCATTTGAGAGCCTCATAGTACAGTACTGACTCGTTGCTTATTTTAGCATTACAAAGCAACTCATCTTGACCTGGAATAGAGTGAAATAGTATCCAAGAGAGCTTACTCTGAACGATTTCCCGAAACTGTTAATTGAGCAAAAGTCTTGACTTTCTCTCGAATGACTTGTATTCCACGTTCATCAGACGCATTTAATTCAAGGACTCTCTGCCGGAACAATTCAGGACTATTTAAAACAAAAGAAATGTAAACTTCTTTTAATAAATTTCTTAAGAACTGCTAATCCAGACAAACATTTTGAATTCTAATACAGTCAACCGCTACAGCACCCTTTCTGAAGAGGAGTACAGGGACACAACTTTTATGTAAACATTATTTAGCCTGGATAGAGGGGAGGGAGTGAAGAAAAAAACTGAAGGTTGTCCCATTTTTATTCTCTTTAGGGGGAAGAGAGAGAATCTGTCCAACTTTCAAGATTCTGTTACTACATTCTACAATAATAATAGAAGAAGTAATAGAAAATGAAGAAGCTAAATTGCTCTGGGACTTTAGAATTCAGAAAGACAAGTACCTGCCACATAACACTCCAACAATTGTCGATAAGAAAGAAAAAAAGGCTAGATAGCGGGCATGGCAGAAAGAATTAGAGAAGATAACAAAATACAAAGACCTGCAAATTGAAACAGAATGACTGTGGCAAAAGAAAGCAAAGGTAGTAGCAATAGTAATAGACATTTTGGGTGCAATCCCAAAACATCTGGAGCACAACTTGAACACCACTGGCATTGAGAAAATCACGATCAATCACTTGCAAAAGGCAACTTCACTTGGAACAGCTTACATCCTGCGATGATACCATTAGCACCATGAAACATCCACATCTGCCTATCCTAGGTCCTTGAGAAGGATTTGATAGATGGATAAAAATGCCAAATCTAGTCTGAACATCTATCTGAGATGAACCATAACAACAATAGAGTTCCAATGTTCAAGCAGCGTCTGTTTCGCAAGCCAGTCTATCTTGAAGAGCCAACAATTCCCCATTATAGTGCCTTCCAGATGCGCTGGAATTCAAACGCCCAGATTTTCCCACGTGGCATGGCTTCTGACTGAAATTCTGGAACTTGCAGTCCTACTACATCTAGAAGCTCAAGCTGTGGAAAGCTCAATCGCAAGAATGTAAATTTTAGTTGACAAGAGTTAGCATCAAAATACCTTTCTGCACATTTCAAATCAAATCTAGTTTTGGGTTACTTCTGGGTCAACTTAATGCCTAGAAATATATCAAGGGCTCTGTAGACACCACCCTTAATGCTCCCCTGATTTTATTAGCTATTTGGAATCTTTAATGAAAATAATACACGGGGAGCCATCATTCCCCAAATAAATAATCAAATTCAAGCCTAACCTAAATTTCCAACAATGCAGTCTTCGTGAGATTTAAAAAATAAAATAGGGATGGTTCTTTGGAAATTTGCCCTAGGAAAAAAGATGGAGGTGACAGAGATCATCCTGGTGGACTAGAGAAGCTGGTGAGAAGCAAACTGATCACCCTGCCTTTTGATAAAGCAGAATCTCAGCAAGGCAGTTATTTCACAAGGCTGCTAAAGCAGGGTCTCAAAATTCCAAATCTGCCTACTACAGTAACTTGCAGCATTTAGTCCTGCCTGTTAAATTCACACTCCCTTGTGTGTTTCTAAAACAGGACAGAGAAACATGTTTTGGACAACATATCCCATTTTCCCTGGAGAATTGACACACAGGTTGAGGTTGTTGATATTAGAATCCAAAGCAATGTGTGGTAACTTTCCCATCACTGTCCTAGATATTGTATTTGCATCCATGTCCACATTTAGGAATTCTTCATTCTTCAGCTGGCCAACAATCAGCATTACAAATATACACTATCTATTTCATTCTTTATTCTGAACAGGACCCATTCTTACTGTGTTATAAAATTTCAAGATGTTCATGCCAGAAACACTAATGAGTAGAACAACACGTGTGTAAAGTCAAATTCGATTTCACTGAACTCCATATTACCCAAAGAGTTCTCTAGCTGCTGCCAAAATAGTAGATGTTTTCCCAGTTCCAGGAGGACCATAGAACAAGAGGTTGGGAAGCTACAACAAAAAGAAAATTTAAAAATACGATATTGAGTAAATACATACTTTATTTTTCAAACAACCACAAGTATAAGAAAAAACATTATTAGAGAGGAAAAAAATTCTAAAATTTGTATGCATATTTTCTCTATAACACTGTTGCTATGTTCTATTTCAGGGGTCTTCAAACTTAGCCCTTTTATGACTTGTGGACCAACTCCCAGAATTCCTCAGCCAGCGTGCCTGGCTGAGGAATTCTGGGAGTTGAAGTCCACAAGTCATAAAAGGGCCAAGTTTGAAGACCCCTGTTCTAAACTTAGTGAAAAGAAAGGCCAGTGGGTTTAACAGAACTTAATTCCAGGGAAATGTATACAGATATGTCAAACTCGCAACGTTACGTGACGTTGCGCAACGTATTGGGACGGTTTTTTTCCATTGCCAGCAATGGGGTGGGCGCGGCTTCCGGATGATGCGTCCGGCCTGCGGGACGGCAGTTTGACACCCCTGGCAGAATTAATATCCATATTTAAACAGGGCTGTAATATGACCCATCTATGGTATTGTATTCTTTCCAACAATGAAATTAATGTACCTGCAGGCAGCTTATTCAGATTCAGAAAAGATTAGAAATACATGGAAATTTATAAATTACAATTCACACGATAATACTGTTAGAGAACTATGGAATCTACATAGAAAGTACATTCCAACAAAATAGAGATGCAGTTATTCAAACATGTCTGAATATTTAAAGCAAGGCATTTAAGACAATGGTCTAGGTTTGTGTTTAATGGCCTTTCTTTGAGCAGATACCTATACAGTACCAAAGGGAGCTTTCAAAACCCCACGTTAACAAAAAAGACAAAAACAAAAAACGCTTAGTATTTTGTAGAAGATACTAGAACCAGAAAGCTTTCAACATGCAGAGCAAGTTGCTGAGCCAATAAGATTTTTTCAAATAATTAATATTCTTAAATAGTAGTTGCTTAGGGATAAGCAACAGCATTTTTAAAAATTATTGATATATATAATTTACAATTACTCTAAGTTGCTTTGTAAAGAAAAGTTGTAAGAAACATAGAGGGACATAAGACATCATTAACAGCAGAAGCTATAAGCCACTCCAATAAAGTAGATTACAAAGTATACTTAGAAATTTAACTGCTGCAAATTTTAATACCTTGCAATTTGTAAACCAAGCTTTTAAGAACAGGTAGTCCTCGACTTACAAGTGTTTATTTAGTGATCAAAGTTACAACAGCACTGGAAAAAGTCAGTTAAGACCATTTTTTCACACGTATAACTGTTGTATCATCCCTGTGGTCACATGATCAAAATTCAGACACTTGGCAACTGCTGCATATTTATGACAGTTGCAGTGCCAGGGTCATGTGATCACCTTTTGCGACCTTCTAACAAGCAAAGTTAATGGGGAAGCCAGAGTCACTTAACAACCATGTTACTAACTTAACTGCACTGATTCACTTAATAATTGTGGCAAGAAAGATCATAAAATGGAACAAAACTCACTTAACTGTTTTGCTTAGCAACAGAAATTTTGGGCTCAATTGTAGTCCTAAGTCAAGGACTACTTGTACTATCAAATGGCACATGCAATATCAATGGCAGTGTAACTACGGTATGATAAAAACAAGATACTACTGCTTTAATATTCAGGAAGCTGGCTCCTTTATTCACAATAAGCGTCTTTCAACAGTTAAGGGTAAACTTGAATTTTTATATTAGTTGTAAACCAATGGAGAGTGGCAGTAGTACAATTTTTTCCCCATTTTCATTTAATTTCCACATGAAATAATTAGTTTAATGACTGCAGCACTCACATCAACTCCCTGTAAGGATTTCTTCAGTACTGCCACAACTTCATCTTGAAACGCAACATCATCCATGCATTTTGGACGGCTAGATGTTTAAAAATGAACACAGCATTAAATACTAATTACTCTTTAGAAATCAAAAGGAATATTATGATTACAGTATCTTCAGTACTCTTATCACTGGAGATTTTCAAGAAAAGATTAGATAGCCATTTGTCTGAAATGGTATAGGGTCTCCTGCTTAAGCAGGGGGCTAGACTAGAAAACCTCCAGGGTCCCTTCCAACTCTTATTCTTTAGATCAAAGAGCTTTGCACCTCTTTTATTGTTTAGAAGTCTGAACATGTAGCTGCCACAATAACAGAATCTAAATTCCAACCATTAATGGTCTTAATAAGATGAAGGCAATCGATGATACATTATTCAAAGAAAAAAATCAGAATTGTACAAATATATAACTATTGTGTTATAATAACATCATTGTACATGAGGGTATCGTTTATCCTTCACACTGTGAAAAATAAGCAGGCATCAGCAAAATACCACATGATGGAGAGACCAGGTTAGTCTCCATATCATCAGATAAAGGATTAACTTCAATACTGACTGAGCGTCCATATAATCTTTTCCATATAATCTCCTTAGGTGGTCGAATAAGCACATATGGTAGTGTCATTTCAGGTAATGACTGAAATAATGCAAGAGTCTAAATACATTTTTAAAAGGTATTCCTATGAGACAAGGTGATGAAGTGAAACAGAACATTGTACTGTACGGGCTCTGTTTCAGCGCTTATATTTTCTGTTGAACAGTAACATTAGAAATAAATGAACACCAAGCACCATAGCAGATCATTGCAGGCTCTCATTTTTTTCACAAAGTCTCTTATAGTCTTCTGCAAGCAACTCCACCTGCACCCCATTGTATATTGGCCCCTTCCTTAGCTATCTTAATTTTAATGGTAGTTACTGGTTTAATGATATTATCATTTTTATCTTGTGATAAGCTTCCTACAGCAGACATGTCAAACTTACGACATCACATGACGTCGCATGACGTATCGGAGCTTTTTTCCCCATTGCCGGCAATGGGGTGGGTGCGGTTTTGTTGCGACACGTCCGGCCCACGGGCCGGTAGTTTGACACGGTGAAATGAATAGCATATAAATTTAATAAATAAACTCCACTAACAATAAAAACATGGGCCAAAATTACTTTGGACTAGCATGAATATCCTTGTCAATAAGTATGCAGTCCAATTAAATGCAGAAGATCAGTGAAAGACAGACACAGAAAAAGCAGACAGATCTGGTGGTTAGAGTCAAAAAGCTAATTTGAAACACCTCCTGGACAAGACATCCTCATTCCCCAGGAGTTCCAGTCTACACATTCATCCTCAGTGATTACATTACTCAGATTCCAAACCAGAGCAAAATTCTTACTATTTTTCGACCCAAGGAATGGGTCTGAATTTCTTGCTCTCCCCACTGCTTCCTGCAGTTGCAGCGGCTCCCCGTTCTTTAGTAGAGAGAGGTTTAGCACTGACTGGACCTTTCAAGAATGCCTGCATTGTTGCTTTTTTTCACCCTAGCAATCTGTAATGGGAGGAATGGAAAAGGATTAGACATGTATTACTGGTCTGCCTTGAAAAATTATACTATAGGTAGTCTTCAACTTACAATCGCAATTGGGACCAGAATTTCCATTGCTAAGCAAAGGCCTTGTTTAAGTGAGTCACACCTGATTTTACAACTTTTGCTATAATTATGAGAATCACTGTAGCTGTTAAGTGAACCACACAGTCATTAAGCAAATCCAGCTTCCACCATTGACCTTGCTTGTCAGAAGTTGCTGGGAAAGTTGCAAATGGAGATTATCTGATCACTGGATGCTGCAACCATTAGAAATGTATGCTGGTTGCCCAGCCCCCAAATTTTGTTCATGGAGATGCCGTAACAGTTGTGTGAGGACTGGTCATAAATCATTTTTTTCAGAGCTATTGTAACTTTGAATGGTTACTAAACTAATGGTTTTAAGTTGAGGGCTACCTGCATTGCAACTGTTCCTATAACACAACGGTTCCATTTTACTCAGCGTACTGAACAAGTCAAGATCTTTGGGGAATCACATTCATTATCCAGCAAGAAAGATCAGTCTACTACTCTATATTCTAATGCACATTTAGAGAATAGGAGGCCATACATTTGACAGGCAATTACCATCACACGCTAGCCTGAGAACATGTAAAGAAAAATACATAGAACCCCAAGATATGAACCCAAAGACATATGCAATTCAACCAGCTTGCTTTCACTCTGTTCACTCTGTACATACCATGTTGTTGTTGTTAGTTGCGAAGTCGTGTCCGACCCATCGCGACCCTATGGACAATGTTCCTCCAGGCTTTCCTGTCCTCTACCATCTTCTGGAGTCCATTTAAGCTCACGCCTACTGCTTCAGTGACTCCATCCAGCCACCTCATTCTCTGTCGTCCCCTTCTTCTATTGCCCTCAATCTTTCCCAGCATTAGGCTCTTCTCCAGTGAGTCCTTCCTCCTCATTAGGTGGCCAAAGTATTTGAGTTTTAGCTTCAGGATCTGGCCTTCTAAAGAGCAGTCAGGGTTGATCTCCTCTAGGACTGACCGGTTTGATCGCCTTGCAGTCCAAGGGACTCGCAGGAGTCTTCTCCAGCACCAGAGTTCAAAGGCCTCAATTCTTTTGCGCTCAGCCTTTCTTATGGTCCAACTTTCACTGCCATACATTGCAACTGGGAAGACCATAGCCTTGACTATACGCACTTTTGTTGACAGGGTGATGTCTCTGCTTTTTAGTGTGCTGTCTAGATTTTCCATGGCTTTCCTCCCGAGGAGCAAGCGTCTTTTAATTTCTTGACTACAGTCCCCATCTGCAGTGATCTTGGAGCCCAGGAAAATAAAATCTGTCACTACCTCCATTTCTTCCCCATCTATTTGCCAGGAATTGAGAGGGCCGGATGCCATGATCTTGGTTTTCTTAATGTTTAGTTTCAACCCAACTTTTGCACTCTCCTTCTTCACTCGCAACAAGAGACTCTTCAGTTCCTCTTCACTTTCTGCCATTAGAGTGGTATCATCTGCATATCTTAGGTTGTTGATATTTCTTCCAGCAATCTTAATTCCAACTTTTGACTCCTCTAGCCCTGCCTTTCTCATGATGTGCTCTGCATATAAGTTAAATAGGCAAGGCGACAGTATACAGCCTTGCCGGACACCTTTCCCAATTTGGAACCAATCAGTGGTTCCGTGTCCAGTTCTCACTGTTGCTTCTTGGCCCGCATATAGGTTTCTCAAGAGACAAATAAGATGTTCTGGTACTCCCATCTCTTTAAGAACTTGCCACAGTTTGTTATGATCCACACAATCAAAGGCTTTAGCATAGTCAATGAAGCAGAAGTAGATGTTTTTCTGGAACTCTCTAGCTTTCTCCATGATCCAGCGTATGTATGTACTATGGTACATACCATAGTAGGAGGCAAACTGTGTTAGTGTATAGTAGCCAAAAATCCAAAATATGGTACCACTTTTCCTGACTAATAACAAATGTTATTAACAGACATAGGTGTGTGTGTGTGTGTGTTGCAGCTCACTTCATTAGATGAATGGAGTGGGTAAATTCATATAGGGTTTAAATGGAGAAGAAGTGGGAAAAGACAGATAGCTTAGGCAGATGCAGATTACATGCGACAGAGATCTGGAGTAATTTATCCATGAAGAATCGCAACACACTGAAGCATCCATTATGTTGGTTGAAACCCTCTGAAACTGGCTGAATTCTTCTAGGTTATGCGAGTCCAGCAACATCTCACTCACAGAGGCAGTCGAAGGGTCTTTTTTCCAAAATGGTCGCTTTGAGATCTGCCCCAGGAGAGACTTCAAGGGGGTAAAAGCAGGGCAAATGAAGTCACTTTGGGCAATTACTTCTACCTGTAAACCCGTGCAGCTCACAAAGTCAGTCAGAAAAGGTGCTACCCGTTTCATCCTGGTCTCTCACTCGGGTCTCCCAACAGAACAATCGCCTCTTACGCTTTCCCACCTCAAAAGGCCGGTTCACACAACAGGCCAATGGGGTTGAATACCTCGTGGCCTTCTTCCTAACCACTTGTGTGAACCAGCTACCATTAAGGATTCGCAGAATTTCCCCCCCTCCCCGTTGCACCGTGAACCCGTGTATCGTGTTGTGTGAACGAGTCCTTCTCCAGAGGCTCCCAACTTCCCTGGAAGGACAGGAGGGGCGGGGCGGAGCCACCCCAAAAAACAGGCCCGGAGACAAGAGAGTCCACAGCGGTGGGCCCGTTTTCTAATTTCAAATGCATGCGGGGAAGACAAAATACCGGAGCCCATCGTCCCCAGCCGTTTCCCGAGAACCACTGGCGAATCTTTCGCGGATTCTCCCTCAGCGCGCCTTACCTTTCAATTCCCGCCAAAACCAGTCATTATCCTCGCCCCAAAGGCGGGGCCACCTCCGGAAGGATGAGCGGCACTCTAGGAGAGCTAGGGCACCATAGAGAACGCCCCGTGGGCCGGACTGAAAGCAGAAGCTAGCGTCCTGACGTATCACGCTATAAATTATGTCATCTACTGCACTGACGTCACCTAGGGGAAAAAAAACAGGCCCGGTTTACAATCTAGAGGTGCGCATGTGTGGATCTGCAGCTCCTCCCTTCCCCCCCCCCGTTAGGACACAGGTGCGGGTCACCAAAGGTCGTATGCGAGAGATGCGCAAGCGCACCTTCGTCTCCGCCGTCTTGTATCAGTGATGTCAGGCTTCCCGCTAAAAAAGCAAAACCGGAGTTGAGCAAGCGTACTGAGGGCTTTTGGGTTGTGGCTTCTACCATTCCCAAGAAGTGTATTGTTGACTTGCTTATCTGTCAGATCTCAAATGTGCAGTTTCTCAAGGAACTTTAGCACATACATATGCAAGAACTATATACACCCGCACAGTGACATCCACCTACAGTATGTCTTACTTAAAGCAAACCCAATAACCAGTGCTTTTTTTGTAAAAGAAAAAGGTGCTGGAACTCACACATGTCATACAACCCACCTTGCCTACCCTACAGGGCTCCATCCAAAAAAGGTGCCGGAACTCCGTTCTGGGCGTTCTATGACAAAAAAAGCCCTGCCAATAACACTGGAAGCTTCTCTGCCATAGCTTTGCATGAAATCATACATGATAAATTATATTCATTTAGGCAGCACTTGATTTAATTTATTAATAAATAAAGAGTCTCAATTTATTTAACAAGACCAATGGATGCAAAATGACCTTTACTCAGAAACCATTCCTCTCTTAAGTTACACTGGTTTTGTATATCTTATACTGGCTATTACACACCCAGTATAATGAACTTGATTACAGTTAACCTTAGCTTTTGCAGCTTGACATGCCCTGATTTATATATGTGCCTTAATGTATATAAAAACTACATACATATTTACAAACCATATAGAAACCTTTGTTAGTTTATGACTGGTCACACTGGGCAAACCCAGAAAATGGATTAATCCTCAAAGCAATATACAATATATAAAATATAAAGTAATATTGAAATAATGAAAGCAATATTGACTAAACAGAACAGTTAAATTGAAATTAAAAACAGCAATAATTGGTCAAATGTATAGAGAAAATCCACCTTAAGTGGCTTCTGGGACATTAAGAGGGATGATACAAGCCATCATTCCAAGGGAAGTTGACCAGAACAGTAGAGCAGCTTTAAGATGTGGACTTAAATCTCCAGAAATCTTACATCTTAAAGCTGTTGAAATTGAGATAAACCAACATAGAGCACCCCCTAGAGAAAAGAAAATGGACTGCAGCCTTTTAGACCAATTGCAGTTTTTGAATAGTCTTCAAAGGCGGACTCATGGAGAATGCATTGCAGTAGTCTGGCAGGAAAATGATGAAACAAGAAGTTTGTCCTGAGAAGTTAATGAACATAAAATTGCTTGAATTGTACAGTTGAAGCTAAGTAAGCCATAAAATATTGGGAAGACTGCCTATTTTGACTCCTAGTACAACTGCCACTGGGAGAGCATATAAGAATAAAGAGGTTGCCAGTCCAAATACATGAAATGGCTAGAATCAAGGAAGGGAGACTCAGCATTTAAAACCTGACCAAAGCAAAATAAAATTGGGTCTTATCATGCAGGAAATGACTTTTAACAGATGAATTTTCCGCTTTCCTCTGAAGCTGTATGATTCTTACTTACAATTATTAAATTTATTTATTTAATGTAATTTAACTGTTTAATTTTATCACTCGTAAACAAAAAAGTGTAATTTCAGAAGAACTGGAAAATCAAAATCTCCTAGATTAAGTTGTGATAATGAAAAGGGTCCACCCTGACTTGATATCTAAAAACCCAAATTTTAGGGATTTTAGTTTTCAAAATCTAGAAAGATATAAATGACACTGACCCTTTGTTGCCCTTTATGCACGATGGCCTAATTTAATACAGAACACTGCCCTTTTGTCCAATAATAGGAACAAAAACATTTCAAATTGCCCCAAACTGAATTACAGCTTTTCTTTTCCAGAAATGATGTTATTTGAGTTTGCAGGCTGTTTCTGATAAACTATTGTTGCTATAGACACTCAGTCTGGGGTCAACTTTGTGCAAATCATAGAGTTCCTTTTCCAACAATTCTTCTATTATCAGGCTGAATTATTGGACCGCACTTTCACTTTTGCTCAGTAATACAGGTGCAAAACATTTCATTTACAGAACCTGTTCAGTCTACCGTGCCAGCAAGCAGAGGAGTTTAAAAATCTTTTGATTGAGTCCTTGTTGTATGCCTCAAAACTTGACACCAGCTTAGATATAAGTATTGAGGCTACACAAATTCTTTGCTAGAATATTAAGAATTTTGGGACCTGTGGTTCCAACAGCGTTGGGAAGATGCCAAGGGAAACCTATTGCTAACATTTAACCTTGATATTAATTTGTCTTTATTATTAGTATTGATAGTGACTAGTTTACATTGTATAAATACTGCTACAACTAGCTAATGTGGGGGGGAGGAAGAGGAGGAGGAGGAGGACGAATCCAACAATATTCTGTTCTTGGCTGAGAGTTGTTTTAAATCTTCAGAAATGTAAATTAAGTTTATGCAGCAAAGGTATACAGGCAATATTTATTATGTTTTCTTTCAAATAGAGCACTATAGCTATCTAAAAATAGCCCTCTTTTATTAGCCCCTTTCATTCCACAAGGCATTTTCAGCAATTCCATTATTACAGAAATAGAAGGGTTTTTATTAAAGCTTGGTTGATTCTGTTGGCATTGGTGGTTTTACAAAGTGGATATTGTAATAGGGCCATAACTTCGAGTGCATTTATGCACGTAGTTCAACTGCAGCAGATGATCTGAGATATGTTTTCATTACAATATTCACTTTATAACTGAGACAGATTTTATATATAAGGGACGCGGTGGCTCAGTGGGTTAGGACACTGAGCTTGTCGACCAGATGGTCGGCAGTTTGGCGGGTTGAATCCCGAGTGCCGCGTAACAGAGTGAGCACCTGTTACTCGTCCCAGCTTCTGCCAACCTAGCAGTTCGAAAGCATGTAAAAATGCAAGTAGAAAAATAGGGACCACTACGGTGGGAAGGTAACAGCGTTCTGTGCGCCTTTGGCGTCTAGTCATGCCGGCCACATGACCACGGAGACGTCCTCGGACAAACGCTGGCTCTTCGGCTTTGAAATGGAGATGTTAAGCATTCAGAATACACTTGCTTAGTCCCAGACATGGGACAAATCTTATTCCCTGTTTCAGCCTAGCCCAAGGCCATCGGTGGTCTCCCTTTATTCTATATATATATGTGTGTGTGTGTGTGTGTGTGTGTGTGTGTGTGTGTGTTTTAAATGTTTGTTAAGTATTTAGAATGCACTTGCTTGGTCCCACACTCGGGACATACCTTATTTCCTGTTTCAGCCTAGCCCAAGGCCATTTACAGGCAGTAGCCACAGCAGTGGCAGCTCATATTTGTGTAAATTTTTTGGCTTGCTAACAAAGAATAAAGGGAGACCGATATGATCATTTCAAACTTATTTGTTCTCATCAAGTCAGCCATACCCTTCTGAGATTCGAACCTGGGCCGACTGCGTCTTAAGCGGTTGTTTAATTTAACCCCTAGGCCACAGTCAGTCTCTCTCTCTCTCTCTCTCTCTCTCTCTCTATATATATATATATATATATATATATATATATATATATATATATATATATATATATATATATATATATATATATATATATATATATATATATATTACTGGAAGAGCAGGTAAAATGAGAAGGCAGAGCAGATTTGATTGGAACAGATTATTTAAATAAATATGTATTACAAAGAGTGCTCAGGATTTGTTTTCTGGGCTGCATGCAAACAACAGAAACTTTTTGGATAGAATGGAAATCTTATAGGGGGTTTTTTTCTGAAAGAAGAAAAAAATTGAATTGAGGACTTTTGGATTTGATGTGAAGTATTTGTAAAATAGATGAGAGAGAAACAATAGGAATGTAATTAGCTAGAACTAAGGAGAAATTTCCTGACAGTTAGAACAATTAATCAGTGAAACAACTAGCCTCCAGAAGTTGTAGAGACTCCAACATTGGAGGTTTTTAAGAAGAGACTGGACAACCATTTGTCTGAAATAGTATAGGATTTCCTGTTTGAGCAGGGGGTTGGACTAGAAGACCTCCAAGGTCCCTTCCAACTCTGTTATTTTGTTGAAAAGAAGGCCGGAAATCACTTATATATTTCTTAAATTTAGTTTCCTTTTTCTTTTTTTCTTGCCCTTTTTTCTTTTCTTTTCTTTTTAGTTTATCTTTTACCCTATAAAAAGTCAATACATATAAATAAAAGGATTTGTTTTCCTGTCTGATGTCCCTAATATGAGAAAGAATTTTTTTCTTGGAAATATTTTTTTCTTGGAACTGGGGTCGGGGCGGGGGGGGGTGGTGGAGTGTGTGTGGATTTTAAAATGTAAATTAAGCAAATATCGAGTGCATCCCCTTAACCCCATTCTGACCCTTGTACCATAATCTTATATAAGTAATGCATTTTTCCTTGGTTGGAAAGGTTGAGGTCAAAAGCAATAAATCTTGCTTTCTCATTAGGATTTTTTGTAGTAATTATGTCTGCTTCCCTCATGCAGTATATAATGGAGGTTTTGTTATTGCATTATTGATTTATTTCTCTTTGTAATTCTGTTATACTAATATACCAGCCTGGATTCCAATCTGATATCAGAACAATAATATCCATTCGATTATCTAGTAAAGACATCTGTAGACCCGCAAGAGATCCATTAATGGGTAGCTAGGCCTATATCCAGTGCGAACTTTCTTCTGGACATCTGCAATATCTTCTCTAATTTAGTTTCTCCTTTGGGTGTTATTCTCCCATTTTAAAAATTTGTGCTTTTTCTCCATTTCTAAAAATGGCAACCAGCCATTCAACAGTTGGCTTTATTCTTAAATCAGGATTTCCCTGGTATATTAATTTTTGCTCCAAAAGACACATTAGGATTTATTTTCTGGTTAGGTCTTATTTTCAGGAAAATATGGTACTAAATGTGTCCGTCTGGCTGACGATCTTAACTGGGGCTTATTTTTTGGGTGGGGCTTATTTCCGGGGAAACACACTATGTTTGTCCAATGAATTAGACATGAATCAGTCTCACAAAATATGATGCTTTGTTGTAACACCATGTTCTGTTTACATATAGTCCTCGACTTACAACCATTTAGCGATTGCTGGAAGTGACAACGGCACTGGAAAAATGACTTACAATTGGTCCTCACACTTATGACCATTGCAGCTTCCTCGTGGTCATGTGATTAGAATTTGGGTGCTTGACAACCGACATGTATTTACGATGGTTGCAGAGTGTTGGGGTCATACGATCGTTGTTTGATACTTTCTCAATCAGCTTCTAACAAGCAAAGTCAATGGGGTGGGGGGAGGGGGTAGTAAGAAAACACACACACACACAGAGTCCTTTTTACTATGCCCCCCCCAAATCACAAGAATGAAACTCAGGAAAAGAAATACAGAAACAATGTTTCACTCATGAAACCCCTGGCTATTGTGAAAAGTGGAAACATTGAATCAGGCCTGTTGATTCAGAAAGAGAGCTGGGTGGAGGTAATAGACAGACTAAACATAAGAAGGTAAAATTAATTACATTGGTTTGACAGGATTAAAACCCAAGGAAGTCACTACTAGCTTTTGCAAAACAAGCTAAAGAAGTCTAATAAAAGAACACAAAGCAAACCTCCAAATTACAAAATGCTGTAAAACTGTACAAAAATCCTTGTACTCATCAAATCAATTTGTCAGCTGTCCCAGAACTGCATGTTGTTGCTGGTTCTACTCATCAATAAAAAGACTTTCTTTCTTAAGCAGCCTCCATTTTTTTTCCTGGCTTGGAAATGGACCTGATTTTTTCTTTGAACAGGGGGATGCTTAATGACCACATAATTAGCAACTGCAGTGATTCACTTAGCAATGATGGCAAAAAAAGTTCATAAAATCAGGCACGACTTACTTAACAACTGCCTTGATAAACAATGGGAATTCTGATTCCAACTGTGGTTGTACGTTGTAAGGGCTGTTGTGAGGGTTACTTTTATACAGTGCTTTTTTGTAAAAGAAAAAGGTGCCGGAACTCACACATGTCATACAACCCACCTTGCCTACCCTACAAGGTTCCATCCAAATACGGTGCCGGAACTCCGTTCTGAGCGTTCTATGAGAAAAAAAGCCCTGCTTTTATATAGTTCATGCTTTCAGTGTGTTGTGGTTTATCATGGCCTCCTGATTATTGAAACTACAACTTCCAAAATTCTTTGCTAACACTGCAGTGGAATTCTGGGAGCTGTGGTCCAAGATGATTGCTAGACACCAGATTGCAGAAACTGGTGGATCGCGTATTCAGGAACAGGCGAAAGTTTGTGTAGTGCTCAGTTAAGCACAGTCCAGTTTCCAAACTCTCCCTGTTTGTTTTGACTTAAAACTGAAGATGAAAAACAACAGGGGACCTCTTTTTTTGGAAGATTTTTTTTTCCTGCAGGTTACAGAAGTGCCAAGGAATCCCTACCACAACCAGAAACTTTGCTGTATCACATTAGTTCTTTGCTGTAAATCCAGAAGGAAGCAAGGATTTTACCTGAATAAGAATTGCTGATCAGGGTGGGAACCTTAAACCCTTTCAACCTATGATCTTAATAAAACAGCCTGTTGCTCCCCGGCTTTCCAAATAAATGAGAAAACAACTGTCAGGTGGGAGGAATACTGGAATGCACACATTAAATCAGAAGCTCAGTAAAATCATTTAGCAACATTTAGAACAGAAATGTCAAACACAAGGCCCGGGGGCCGGATCCGGCCCGCGAAGTGGTTTCATGTGGCCCGCAAAGCCATCCTGGAAACAGTGAGGGAACGGCCCCCACTGCCTTGGCCCTGGCCCAGAGACCCTCCTTCTGCCAGAGACCCTCAGATCTGTCCCACTCCTGGCCAGGCCCCCATAGGCACCCTTCATGCGAACGATGTAGAGCTGGCCACGCCCACCCAGTAGGCCGTACGCACTCTAGCCACGCCCACCCAGTAGGCCATGCCCACCCTGGCCTTACCCACTCGGCCCCCCGAGGGCAACCGCAATGCTGATGCGGCCCTCAATGAAATTGAGTTTGACACCCCTGATTTAGAAGGTTGTGGATTTCCCTTCTGTCTAGAACAGGGGTCTTCAAACATGGCCCTTTTATGACTTGTGGACTTCAACTCCCAGAATTCCTCAGCCAGCATGCCTTGCTGAGGAATTCTGGGAGTTGAAGTCTACAAGACATAAAAGGGCCAAGTTTGAAGACCCCTGGTCTAGAAGATGAAAATAGGAAGATCACCAGTTGCATTTGTCACGCGGAGTTACAGAATTGTAAACTTAGAAGGGACCACAAAGGCCATCTAAGAGGCAATCTAAGAAAAGACTATCTAAGGCCATCTAAAAATGGCCGTCTAAGAAAGACCAACTATTAGAAGCGACCACAAAGGCTAATCCTCTGTTACATGCATGGGGGGAAAAATGATAAATGAGAGCTGATTGTCCAGCCTCTTCTTTTTCACTTTACAAATTTTATAAAATACAATATAAAATACAAAGGAAAATTAAAAATTATGGAAAACTAAGGGAAGGAAAAGGGGAAGAAGAGAAAAAGAAAAAAGGCGTCGACCTCCAACTCTTTTTAGCACAGTAAAAGATAATAACATTAGAATCTCAACTTTTTTACTTTTATAAATAGTATATGCTAACCATTTCTGTGACAACAAACCTGTCTAATCAGCAAGAACAAAATAAAAGTTCCAAGGCTTTTCCCCATCATTTCCAAGTAGAAACAAAACTAAATATATTTTCTTCTTTGGATAAAGGAATCAAATGATTGCAGATTCTTCTTAAAAAGCATTGTGTATATATGTGTACATATATATGTGTACATATATGTGTACATATTCAGCCTGAGGATGACGGATGAGATTTCGTCGAAACGTCACCCTGATACCTCCAATTCTACGTGGGAAAAAACACGAATGACCAAAGATCTACATACAAACACCAGCGAAAACCTCAGAAAACACACACACACATACACACACACACACACACACACACAGAGAGAGAGAGAGAGAGAGAGAGAGAGAGAGAGAGAGAGAGAGAAGGTGTATCAGGTGATGTCTGCATGATGTGTTTAGAGCACTGCCTGTTTTTATATATATATGTGTGTGTGTGTGTGTGTGTGTGTGTGTCTTTTCTGAGGTTTTCGCGGGTGTTTGTATGTAGATCTTTGGTCATTCGGTTTTTTTCCCACGTAGAATTGAAGGAATAAGAGCAACGTTTCGACGAAATCTCATCCGTCATCCTCAGGCTGCTGGCTTCAGCTTCCTTCTTCTGGGAGAAGCATGTGGTAGTGGCTGTTTGTTCCTGGAACAAACAGCCACTACCACATGCTTCTCCCAGAAGAAGGAAGCTGAAGCCACCAGCCTGAGGATGACGGATGAGATTTCATCGAAACGTTGCTCTTATACCTTCAATTCTACGTGGGAAAAAACCTGAATGACCAAAGATATATATATATATATATATATATATATATATATATATATATATATATATATATATATATATAAACAGGCAGTGCTCTAAACACATCATGCAGACATCACCTGATACACCTTCTCTGCTGTAATCTCCTTCTACATGCAAAATAAAGGTATTTCGGATGATCAAGGTATTTTATGAGTTCTACTGCCTGGAAAGGGCCGTTAATTGTGATAAAATTCGCTTAAACAGACCAGCGCAAGGGTCTTAACAAGGAATCAAATCACTAATACGACAACTTGGTTCCAGAACACCCCTGTATTGCCTTTCTTGTTGTACAAAGGCATTCCAACATTTCAGCTCCAATCTTTAGCTGGAGGGGATGGATTCATTGTCAGAAAGATCTGTCTCTGCATTAAAAACAATACTATAACAAGGTGGTCACTATGTTCCTCAATAGGATGGTCAGTCTGAAACAGGAGTGCAGTCTTTTTAGCCACAAAGTTGTCAGGCTGGGCGTGCAGAATAAAAAGGACCTTGCATTAGGCTGCAGTCATCCATCCAAAACAGGTATGTGAATTGTTTTGAATTTCTCCAGCCCTAAAAAAACAGTACAGGATTAAGCCTTTGTTATTGCTGATGGTGCATTTCCTACCAGGATGTGCTTCCTGTATCATGATTGTGTATTCTATATAATGTTGTTTTCATTTGCAAGAATAATTATAAACTGAAAGCAGAGACAGGCTTCTTTGTATCCCACAGATTAATTGTTGCAATTGGGGGGGGGGGGCTCATAAGCCTTCAAGAAGAAGGGGATATGCAGAGAGGACGCAAATTAATCAAAATAGTGGTCAGGACTTTGGGATAAAAACCTGCACCCTTTTAACATCTTCATGGATATTTGATGGTGCAGTCAGGGCCACCATCCTGATTTTTTTTTAACAACCCTAGCCCACACCCCAAATATCCCTCAAAATAACAAGAAGGGAAGGAACACAGTTTATTAGGCAAGAGAGAGAGAGAGAGAGAATTCTTCTGCCTATGTAAACTCATATTTTACTTGATGTTTTCTCTCTTATGAAGCAGTGCAGTAGTAAGTCTATACTGATGTGTTTCTGTTATGTGTCTCTGAAGTTGCTTAAATTTAATATGAGGCCTACCACATACTGTAGCTTTTATCAAGAAAATAAATGCTCGGAGTTGTTTAGAGTTGAGCAGCATAGAAATATAAGAGAAAGATAGACAGACAGACAGACAGATAAACTGAATTATAGTCAGAAACAGAATGAATTATAGATAGAATGATTGATAGCTAGATAGTGATAGAATGACAAAGATAGAATGACTGAATGATAAAATCATGGAGGTAAAACAATAGACAGAATGATTGAATGACTAATAAAATAATTGAACAGAATTACAGTTAGAAGGAATGGCTGAATAAATGATAGGATGGATGGACGGATGGATAGATGGATGGATGGACGGACAGACGGACAACAGGATTACAGGAGATCTTCTAGTCCAACTCCCTGCTCACACAGGAAACCTTATACCATTTCAGACAAAAAGATAGACAGACAGACAGACAGATAAAAACCTAAGGTTGCTTTCTTGGCACCTTTTGGTCAGACCTGGGTCTATCCAATTTCTTCTCCCTCCTGTTGATAAGGAATGACTGAATGATAAGACATAACGACTGAACTATAATAGATCGAACGCTTGAATGCTAGTTACAATGACAGATGGATAGACAGGCAGAGAGACAGGACAGCCTCTACAGCCCTTCCATTGTTTTGGATGCCTTCCACTCCCGCCATCTCCAAACACCCAGGTCCATATGAATTACGCCAGGTAGAGAACGACTGCCTATTTCCCACGCACGCCATCTCTCTCTCTCTCTCTCTCTCTCTCTCTCTCTCTCTCTCTCTCTCTCTCTCTCTCTCTCTCTCCCCCTCCCTCCCTCCCTCCCTCCCTCTCTCTCTCTCTCTCTCTCTCTCTCTCTCTCTCTCTGTCTTGCCACAGTCGCCTAGCCTGGCCAAAAACCGCCTCCATTCCTTGAAAGCCAAAGGGGAGGGGCAGGAGGGAGAAGGAATTGGACGGACCCGGGACTGACCCCCCCCCAAAAAAAACGTGCCCAGAAAGCCCCCTCAGAGAGAGACCAATTTCTGTTTGGAAAGAAGCGGGGGGAGGGCGGGGGCGAGCCCCGCTTCCCCGCAGCTGGGAATGGTTTCTCCTGGGTTAGGCGACGGGAGACCCCTTGGTAGATTCCGCTCATTTCAGCCAGAGCGAGCCAAAGAGCGGAGCGCAGGAGACATGCGGGCGCCGCGCAAGCAGCCGCCGCCACTGGGCGGTTAGCGGGCCGAGATTTGGGGTGGGTTGGGTTGGGTTGGGGCGTCCAAAATGCATCGCGGCTCTGGAAACGACCTCGCCGTCAGGCCGGGCGGGCGGGCGGGCGAGCCTCGCCGCGGGGGATGTGGCGAGAGCCGCCCGCGCTAAAAGCAGGTGCGATCCGGCAGGCTTTGTCGCGGTGGGAGTGGCACCCGGCATTGTCCCCGCGGCGGCGGCGGAGGAGCTGCTTCCCGCTCCGGCAAGCGTCTTGGAGAAGGTGCGGGCTCGCGGTCTGGAGGCTGCGCCGTCTTTCCGGGTGTGAAATGCTGGTTTGGCTGAAAGAAGAAGAAATGTCGCATCGGGAACTCAGCCAGCGCCTGGCAACGGTCATCACCCATGTGGGTAAGGATGGCATCGCTTCCCTCCACCCGAGGTTCCTTCTGCCCGGTTGGGGGGGGTGGTGGTGGTGGTGGTGGTGGAGGGTAATCGCCGCCCTCTTGGCTTGGGTGATGCCCGGAAGGTTGGGAACCTTTTGTAGGTCAGTGTTACGGGTGGATGGGGTGGGGGGGGGGGTGGGAGAGCTGGGGAGGAAAGAAGGGGGGGATGGAAAACATTTTTTTATTTTTATTTTATTTTTTGGCACTGCATGTTGGCCCGAGCTGGCTCCTTCATTACCGTTTATTATTATTATTATTTTTATTATTTTTATTATTTTTATTATTATTATTATTATTATTATTATTATTATTATTATTATTATTATTATTATTATTATTATTATTATTATTATTATTATTATTATTATTATTTTATTTTCCAAGTTGGAATGGATTCATGAATTTCCCTCCGCGGGTTCTCAGCAAGCTTAGGATGCTGCTGGCTTTTAGCATCCTTTTTATTATTAATGATCCAAGAGGAATTGCCGTTTTCTTTGGTTTTGAATGGAAATTGCCTCCCTGTTGCCCTTTAACTGATAAATTCTGGGAGGCAAAAACAGCTGCGGAGGGGAAGGGAGGGGAGGGGGAAAGCCACTCTGTGGCTCCCATCTCCCACAGGTGAGCCTTTCCGCCATCGACGCAGTCTCTGCAACGGGAAGCAGGAAATCAGGAAATCGCCAAGGCAGGCTTGGCTTGGTCCCAATTGGTCTTTGATCCAACTCGGAGCACTGAATGGGGGACACTTTCTCTGGCGAAGCTCCTCAGCAAAGACAGCTGTGCCACGGGTGGCATCTTGCAAGGAAAGCAGGGCTGAGTTGGAAAATGCTCCAATCCCAGCCAGAAGAGGCTTTGTTAGTGTGTGTGTGTTAGCTTGTGTCTCCACTAAGTGCATACAGGGAGGAGGGGGGGGGCAGAAATTAACATTCTTTGCTAATTCCATGGTTTGGTTCAAATGTTCCTGCAATGGAGCTTCCCAACCTCAGCAACTTTTAAGACTTGTGGACTTCAACTCCCAGAATTCTCCAGGCGGCATGCTGACTGAGGAATTCTGGGAGCTGAAGTCCACGGGTCTTAAAGTCACCCGAGGTTGAGAAACATCACTGTAGAGAGAATGTTCCTTTTCCTTGTTGCTGCTGTAGATTGCTTAATTTCTCTCTCTGGGTCTCTGGCAAATTGTTATAGAGCAAGGGATGATGGAAGCAAGGGCTGGAAGATCAGGCTTTAATGACGGAAGGCATTTCTTGCAGGCAGGATCCAAAAAAGTCAGCCCCAGGTGGAACTTCCTCTGCACCATCAGAGTCATCAACTTGATTTTTTTTTACCATGTCCTGCAGACACTCCTGCTCGCAGGCCTATGTCATTGGAAGCTTGAAACGTCCTAAGGTTGTCATTTATTAATCTCTCTAAACAGACAGGTAAACAGAATGACTATTCTCATTTATTTTCCTCAACTTAAGGCAATGTTTCTCAACCTTGGCAACTTTAGGATGCATGAACTTCCAGATTTTTTTTACCTGGGGAATTCTGGCAGCTGAAGAATCTTAAAACTTGCCAAAGTTGCATCTTAAAAGTTGCAAGATTGAGAAACATTGCCTAAGGCACAGATAGGCAACCTCGGCTCTTTTATGACTCATGGACTTCAACTCCCAGAATTCCTGAGCCAGCTGGCTCAGGAATTCTGGGAGTTGAAGTCCATGAGTCATAAAAGAGCCGAGGTTGCCTACCCCTGGCCTAAGGTAAAGCTTTTTTTAGGGCATGCTTGGTTGTGATGACTTCATGGATTTATCCATCTATTTTCTTAGCTGAAGTAAGGAGGGTGGTTACTACCTTCTTTTAGAATATTGGTTTGATTTCTAGTCTAGCTTACCGCTCATGGATTTCCTGATAGTGTCCCATCCATGTGGGTTTTTTTTGGATTGATGGTTTTCAACTTCAGTAACTTTAGGATGTGTGAACTTCAACTCCCAGAATTCCTTGGCCACAATGCTGGTTGAGGAACTCTGGGAATTGAGATTCAGTCAGGAGAACCCAACGCAGCAGGAAATTTGTAATGATTAAAGTCCTATCCTGGATATTCGTGGGGGAATGAAAAAAGTCAAGACTTTCTAAATGATTATTAATATTGATGGGATATTTCTCTTTATTTCCAATGCTCTTAGGTTATCTGAACAATAGTTTGTCAATAATGTTTAATTCATACTGTATTGATACTGTTATATCAAAACAATATAATGCCTCAAAGTTTACACGATAATAAGGAAGAAAATAGGAGAAAATAAAAAAGGAGATATAAATGTCAAAGGTGGTCACACGATGAAAGCCTGTACACACAATAAAAAAAGGCGAGGCTTTGATTGTTCTATGGTAGTCAGTATCTTGATTTTTTTTTAACCCTGCTTAGTGGCCAGCTAAGCTATGACCTTCTACCTTGCTTGGAGCCAGTGGCAAAGCATAATTTTTAAAGTAATCTAGACTACCCTGGTGACGCAGTGGTTAGAATACCATATTGTAGGTAAACTCTGCTACAGCCTGATGGAGTTCAAGATTGTCTCAACCTTCCATCTTTTTGAGGTTGGTAAAATGAGGACCCAGATTGCGGGGGAGCAAATATGCTGACATGATAAACTGCTCAGAGAGTGCTGTAATGCTCTATGGGGAGGTACAAGTAATCCTCGACTTACGACCACAATTGAGCCCAAAATTTCTGTTGCTAAGTGAGATATTTGTTAAGTGAATTTTGCCACATTTTACGATCTTTCTTGCTACAGTTGTTAAGTGAATCACTGCAGTGATTAAGTTATTAACACAGAGGTTAAATGAAAGCTGGCTTCCTCCAGTCAGAACGTCGCAAAAAGTGATCATGTGACCCTGGGACACTGCAACCGTCATAAGTATGAATCAGTTACCAAGCGTCTGAATTTTGATCACGTGACTATGGGGATGCTGCAACAGTCATAAGTGTGAAAAACAGTCATAAGTCACTTTATTCAATGCCGTTGTAACTTGAACTGTCACTAAGTTGTAAGACAAGGACTATCTGTATATAAGTGCTATTGCTATTCTATACAGCACAGATGCTGAACTATTTTGACTCTGCTCACATCAGATTCCCTTCTGTCAATTGGGTTAATCCCCATAACATCTTTTTTTAAAAAAAAACAAACCTGCCTTTCCTGACAATTTAAGGCTCAAATGCCTCTTTCCACTAAGTGTGAAAGGTAATAATTTCAACTAATACGTTTCTCTCATGACAACAGCCCTATTTGTAAAACTTGCTCCAGAAATAAAAGGGAAGATTATTAAAGGAATAATAAATTAAAGAGCTTACAGCTGGCTTTGTACAGAGTTGCTTGGTGGTCTTCTGATTTCCCCCCCCCCCCAATATTATTGAAATATTGGATGGCACTCTAAAGCAGATCATCTAATAGAGGTAATCCTCCAAAATCAAAACTATGGAAATCTGCATGGTTATAAATTCAAGTGAGAAGTTTTTTTCCACTTCCGGAGTGTGTATGTGTGGGGTTTCCAGTGATATGAAATACCACACCAACACATAAGCACCCTTGTGGTGAGTTCAACCATTTCCATTTGAAAAGAGGGAATACATGTCTGAAATTCCTGGATATTTACCTGGGTGCTCAATTCTGTCTTTCCTCCAAATGGGAGAACATCCAATTTCCTTCCCCTTCTGTGTCTTTCTTGCCAATGACGTCAGGGTGGCAATTTATTGTGGAATATCACACACCTGGATTCAAGCCACTGCCAACTGCTGCAGGTTCAGCCTAATTAGGTTAATTTAGCTTGGAGATTTGTTGGAAAACCTGGTTGTGCAATTCCTATGAGAGCCATTTTCCTCTTACGTTTCTCTAAAAAGTTGATGGGGCCATCCATTTCATTCAAAAGCGTTCCTTTGCGTGAGGTAGGCCTCCATCTAAATGTGATTCATAAGTAATAAATAAATATAAATAATAAGTAAATAAAAAACTGTGTGGCAAGCAGAGGGTCACTGATGTATCTCTCTAAAGGCTGCTGCTTCTCCCTCATGACAGGAAGTTCTCGACTTACAATCACAATTGAGCTCAAGTTTTCTGTGGCTAAGCAAGACTGTTAAGTGAATTTTGCCCCATTTTACATTTCTTGCCCATGGTTGTTAAGTGGAGCACTGCAGTTGTTCATCCCCAAATTCCCAAGTCATCAATTTGATTTCCATACAAGATTTCCAGCTGGTTTGTTTCTTTGACCAAGATGCAATCGCTGAGGTTTATTTCCTTCTGCTGCATGTATCTGCCCCAGCACTCAATCTGGAGGGAAAAAAAATCTAGTGGAAATATATTCTTTTAGGATTTAATTGAGCATGGAAAGGCAGGGAGGTTGATATTGATGGCTGAAGAAAAGACATTCACATTTATTTTATAAGTACATAAATCAGTGTTTCTCAACCTTATCAACTATAAGATGTCTGGACATGGCTGGCTGAGGAATTCTGGGAGTTGAAGTCTACACATCTTATAGTTTTTAATGTTGGGGAACACTGACATAAATAAATGCATGGATGCCAATATAGGTAGTCCTCAACTTACAACAGTTCATTTAGTGACTGTTCAAAGTTACAACGGCACTGAAAAAAGTGACTTATGACGGCTTTTCACACTTATGACCATGGCAGCGTCCTCGTGGTCACGATCAAAATTCGGACGCTTGGCAACTGACTCATATTTATGACGGTTGCAGTATCCCAGGGTCATGTGATCCCCTTTTACAATTTTCTGACAAGCAAAGACAATGGGGAAGCCAGATTCACTTAACAATCATGTTACTAACTTAACAAATGCAGTGATTCACTTAACAGCTGTGGCAAGAAAGGTTGTAAAATGGAGCAAAATTCAGTGAATAAATGTTTCACTTACTAACAGAAATTTGGGACTCAATTGTGGTCATAAGTTGCGGATTACTTGTACCCCACTCACAAGAGGGGGAACAAAACAGAATAATTCTTCAGCAAAAATTCTTTGTTCTGAAGCACAGTTTGAAGGGGGGAAGCTATCTGATTACAAACCAACATGTGTCAGCTTATCAAAACGGAATGGAACCCTTTAAATGAAAATGTTAAATCACTAAAAATTCAAATAAATGGTACCAGAATGGCCCATAGTGTAAGTCAAACAGGCAACATTCAATAAAAATAACAAACATGGTTTTTAAAAAACCACAGTTCTATCAGGAATGTTGAGCGCATTTCTGAGAAAAAAGATTGGACAAAATTTGTTTGGAAGGGCAAATCTTTTTTGCTTTCTCGTTATGCTAACTACTTCTGAATATTTGGGCAGAATAGATTTAAAGGAAATACAAATAAATCTCCCACTAACCACCATCAGTCTTTCTCCTAGCTTCAGGCCATGAGCCAGGTACAAAAAACATTTGCATTCAGTCTCTTCCCACACTATTTGGTTACATTATTTGTCAGCCATAAAGGGGATTATTATCACCGCATAAGCATTGAAAGGGCTAGAGAAATTATACTGGCACAATTTCCTCACTAAGATTATTTTGCGCTGTTGGGGCTTTCAGCAATTAGTTACAAGTAGAATTTAAACAGTGGTTCTTTAGGTATTTAATATTGTGCAGTTTTATCCAATCCTCCCACATCCCAAACAAAAACCTTCTTGAAAGCTTCATTCAACAAAGTTCCGCTGCAACTTTCATTAAAAGCTTCCTTCTTTTAATACCTTTGATACATTATCTAAGGTAGGTTTTCAAAGCAGTAAACGTTTCCTTTGTTTTTATCCAGACAAGGTAGAAAAGGAAGAGGGGTCTGTAAGAAGTGATCCAAAATGGTTTTTAGTAAAGTGTCCCTAACAATCATGGTTTTAGGTATACCAAAAACACTATAGTAACTGGGAAGATTTTGCTTTCAGAAACCCAAAGAAACTATTTACTAGTTTTATGTCTTTCCATATTAGTTGAGGACTCTGTCTCTCTTTAGTGACTCTAGGACAGGTGTCTTCAAACTTGGCCCTTTTATGACTTGACTTCAACTCCCAGAATTCCTCAGCCAGGCATGCTGGCTGAGGAATTCTGGGAGTTGAAGTCCACAAGTCATAAAAGGGCCAAGTTTGAAGACCATGCTCTAGGAGATGAGCAGACTGAGCCTGAGGGAGGGCTCAGTCTCAAGTCCTTTCCCACCCACGAGAGATCTAAGTGCAGCCCATTTTGAATTCCACTCTTATCTACCACCAGTTTGCTTTGACTGTGAGTAATGCAGAATCTTGTAGGGAGTATTAACATGCAATAAACCCATATTCATTGGAAGCGCCTTGGCTTCTGTTTTCCTGTACTTGACAGACTCCCCAGTAAGATGATTTTGACGCGGTGGCTCAGTGGGTTAGGATGCAGAGCTTGTCGATCAGAAGGTCGGCAGTTTGGCGGGTCGAATCCCGAGTGCCGCGTAACAGAGTGAGTGCCTGTTACTCGTCCCAGCTTCTGCCAACCTAGCAGTTCGAAAGCACGTCAAAATGCAAGTAGAAAAATAGGGACCACTACAGTGGGAAGGTAACAGCGTTCCGTGCCCCTTTGGCGTCTAGTCATGCCGGCCACATGACCACGGAGACATCCTTGGACAACTGCTGGCTCTTTAGCTATGAAACGGAGATGAGCACCGGCCCCTAGAGTCGGAAACGACTAGCACGCATGTGCGGGGGAACCTTTACCTTTACCTTATACACAGCTAGGTATAAGATTTGTGATTGTATTCCCAATGATGTTGTCCAAAAGGTCTGAAATGGGTGAAGTGAGGTTTACGAAGGGTTTCTACTAGCTGCTAGACAAAATGGAATATTGCCATTCAAGAATAAAGATAGGTCCTCCACTTATGACCACAACTGGAACCAGAATTACCATTGCTAAGCAAGGCGGTTGCTAAGCGAGTTGCTCCTGATTTTACAACCATTACTGCTACAGTTGTTAAGCGAATTATTGCAGTCACAGTCATTAAGTGAATTTGGCTTCCCTCATTGGCTTTGCTTGTCAGCTGGAAAGGTCGCAAATATTGATCACATGACCCTGTGATGCTGCAACTATAATAAATTACTGCTGCTGGCCAAGTCCCCAAATTTTGAACCCATGCCCATGGGGATGCTGTGACGGTCGTAAGTGCAAGGATTGGTTGTCAGTCACTTTTTTCGGTTCCATTGTAACTTTGAATAGTAGCTAAATGAATGATTGTAAATCAAGGATTAGCTCTACGTCAGGGGTGTCAAACTCAATTTCATTGAGGGCCGCATCAGCATTGCGGTTGCCCTCAGGGGGCCAGGTGGGTATGGCCAGGGTGGGCGTGGCCTACTGGGTGGGTGTGGCTAAAGGGTGTATGGCCTACTGGGTGAGCATGGCCAGCTCTACATCATTTGCATCAAGGGTGCCTATGGGGGCCTGGGCAGGAGTGGGACAGATCTGAGGGTCTCTGGCAGGAGGAGGGTCTCTGGGCCAGGGCCAAGGCAGTGGGGGCTGTTCCCTCACTGTTTCCAGGATGGCTTCGCGGGCCGCATGAAACCACTTCGCGGGCCGGATCTGGCCCCCGGGCCTTGTGTTTGACATGTCTGCTCTACGTACTGTTTGGTTGCTGCACCTCAGACTCCTATGCTGTTAAGTGCTATCTGGAACTTCTGTTTTGACCAGTACCGGGCCAGCAACCGGGCCGCACAAAGAAGCAAAGCCCCATCCGTGGGAGGCAGGCAGCACACAAAACAATACCCCCTCCAGTCTGCGGAAAAACCTCTCTCCATTGAACCGGTCCCTGGGGCCCGAAAGCTTCGGGACCTCTGTACTGGAGGATATCCGAGGCAGTAGCTGATGTGTAACTGAAGTAGACAAGAGTAGACAGACTTTCATCAATCCAATGATCTGCAACTACGGAATAGTTCAAATAGCTATCTATCTGTCTATCTGTCTGTCTGTCTGTCTATCTAACTATCCATCCAGATAGACCTCGATGTGCGGCCATAGCTGAGCCCAAAATTTCGGTTGCTAAGTGAGACATTTGTTAAGTGAGTTTTGCCCCATTTTATGAGCTTTCTTGCTTCAGTTGTAAGTGAATCTGGCTTCCCCATTTATTTATTTTATTTTATTTTAATTCCATTTATATCCCGCCCTTCTCCGAAGACTCGGGGCGGCTTACAAGCTTAGCAGTAGCCTTCATTCTATGTATATGCCTGCTGATTAGGGCTTTCACACACACACACACCCAAGCGGCATTATTGCAAAGTCAGCTTAATTGCCCCCAACAATCTGGGTCCTCAGATTGACTTGGCTTGTCGGAAGGTTGCAAAAAGGGAACACTGCAGCCGTCATAAATATGAACCAGTGGCCAAGCATCTCAATTTTGATCATGTAAACATGGGGATGCTGCAAAGGTCATAACTGTGAAAAATGATCATAAGTCACTTTTTTCGGTGCCGTTTGTTGTAACTTTGAACGGTCACTAAACAAACTGTTGTAAGTCAAGGACTAATAATAATAATAATAATAATAATTTTATTTATATACCGCCCTTCTCCCGAAGGACTCAGGGTGGTGAACAGGGCAAGAATAAAAAATACAAAGTTACAAAAGTTAAAAAAAAAGAATTAAATATATGCCCACTAAAAACAGTAAATACAAATAAATACAAAAGTAAATACAAAATAAAACAGTAAATACAAAAACAGTAAATACAAATATTAAAATACCTGTATATATGATTGTGTATATATGTATATGCAGATGTGTGTGTGTGTGTGTGTATTTGTACCTTACAAATTTGGCAGTGAATGCACCTCATACAGGTAATCCTTGACTTATGACCAAAACTGAGCCCAAACTTTCTGTTGCTAAGCAAGACAGTTGTTAAGAGAGTTTTGCCCCATTTCATGACATTTCTTGCCACTATTGTTAACTGGATCACTGCAAGTGTTAAGTTAGCCACAAGACTGTTAAGTGAATCTGATTTCTTCATTGACTTTGCTTGTCAGAAGGTTGCAAACGGTGATCCACCTGACTCTGGGAGTGGCTGCATATTTATGACTGCAACTGTCATAAATATGGGCCAGTTGCCAAATGTCTGAATTTTGATCATTTGACCATCGGGATGCTGCAGCTGTTGTAAGTGTGAAATATGGTCATGTCACTTTCTTCAACGCCTTTGTAACTTCGAACAATCACTAAATGAATGGCTGTAAATCGAGGACTTTGTGTGTGGGGAGGTATGTTTCACCACTATAATCAACTGTTCTGTACCAGCCTACTACCGGCCCTGCAGATAAGGCAGGGACAACCCCTTTACAAGAAGGCAAGAGGCTGGAACTAAGCCTGCCAAATTTATGGACACAAAAGCAAACAGAGCAAAAACAAGACACGAACCATGAAACAGGAGCTATTCAAACGGTTGCCTTCAGCAAACCAGCCCTCCCACGCATTCCCCTTTTAAACAGTTCAGGGCGTGGCTTCTCTCTGCCTCCTTCCGAGGTGCCCCATTGCCTTCCTCTGTTTACTCCTGATTGACTGCCTCCTGCGTGGGGCGTCCTTGAACAGGGCCAGTTGTGGGTCATCTTCATCCACGCTGTCAGGCTCACACAGCTGGGTCTGCGTCGTAACCAGGTGGGAGGGGCCTGGCTGAGGGCTCTCATCAGCAAGCTTTCCAACACCCTCAGCAACCTCTCCAACACCCCCCTCCTCCTCCTCTAAATCAGCCGACCCAACTGCCGAACCCACAGGCTGACCCTGAATCACAACATCAACCTCAGCTTAGTCATAGCTTTGATTAATATTTTTGCAGGAAAAAGAATAGGTCTATACCAGGGGTAGGCAACCTTGGCTCTTTTATGACTCGTGGACTTCAACTCCCAGAATTCCTGAGTCAGCTATACTGACTCAGGAATTCTGGGAGCTGAAGTCCACGAGTCATAAAAGAGCCAAGGTTGCCTACCCCTGATCTATACTGTATATGCTCTTATCTGCCAAAGGCAGGATGAAAATGTATCCATATGAAAACTCTATTCAGAATTTATTTAATACATGCTCCTGCCCTTTGTCTGGACTACTCACTCACCTGCACTTTAACTAACCCTCAAGAGTCATATAAAACATCTCTTCTGAGTTCTCACATTTGCTCAGTGACAGATTCAGCCATGAATCATGATTTAGCTGTCTCAGCTTAGTAGAGGCCAGGAAAAGGACACTTTTTATGGTGACGAAATGGTTCCTTTCAAAAGTCTTTTACAAGCACATAGATCTTGAAGGCTGTCGAAGTTCACTATTCCTCTGGCTATTGCATAATAGCTTTTTATTCCATGGGGTTGACTGCAGAATTTTGCTTTATATTGATCTCTTAACACCTGGTTCATCTTGCGAGATAATCTGGTAAATGTTTAGTTGGTAGGTCGTCATGAAACTCCAGGACGAAAATCTAGCCTGAAAATAATGTAAAAATTAAAATCCCAGAAACAGCTACCAAGAAAAAAAAACCCCTCAATGTTTTAATAAAGTCTCCAGATGTGCAGCTTGATTATGAGAATGCTGCAACAATCTTTTAAGTGTGAAAAGGAGTTGTGAGTCACTTTTTTCAGTAACTTTGAAATGGTCACTAAAGAATGGTTGTAAGTCAAGGGCTACTTATACTTACGCGTTACTGCTTTTTAAAAAAAATATAGATTACAATAAAATGATTTTGATCTATCTATCTATCAGGGGTGGCACAGAAACTAGCCAATAAGCCTAAAAGGTTTAATTTCCCCAGTTGAACCACATTATTCTGAAAATCTAAACAGAAATACTTTCTCAAGTCTGTTCAGTGCAGGCTAGAAAACATTATGCCCATGTCTGCAGAGCAGTAAATCTTACAATAAATCAGTTTTGTGTTTTCCTGTACTGGAAAGTTAGCATGGGTTGTGCCAAAAGACTTCCTCCGTTGCTTAATATTTTGTTTCCTTCCTCTTATGCTTTTACATGAGAATTATGGGCATCTGTCATGATTAGCAGCCATACTTTGCATTAGGAATGTAAGCTGAACTGCTTTATTAACGGTGCCGCATTGTACACAGCCGGATATGCCTAGGTCAGCCTGGATATTGTTTTATGCAGTTTTCTCTACCCAGTATTTTAGGCACCATACCAAATTAAAACTGGGGTTGATGGGAAAAACATAACACAATCACTATTCAATCTGTTATTCCAGCTCGATGACCCATTGTGCCTTCGGTTTTTGAATCTCCATCCATTTGGATCAGGATTACGGGTCTTTTCCCAATACTACTACTAATATAATAATAAACCTTTATTGTCAAAGTACAACATGTGTACATTGAGATTAGCTGAGCCTCCCCCCGTGCTCTCTCCCCCCAACACACAGTGACAACAAACCCTCCATCCCACCACACTATGTGAACCAACTACACCACACACCGGCCTCCCAAGTCAATTCTGCAAGTCATTTAAAAGCCTAACAGCCCACGGATAAAAGCTATTTTTCAGCCTGTTGGTACGGCTGGCTATATTCCTATATCTCCTACCGGATGGTAGGAGAGTAAAGAGATACCGTCCAGGGTGTGAGTCATCCCTGAGAATCTTCCTCACTCTTCCAAGGCAAGGAGCCCTGGCGATGTCATCCAGTGGTGTCAGGGAACAGCCCACAATGTCTTGTGCTGTGCTCACTACCCTCTGTAATACTTTCCTATCCGCGGCTGTCAGACCAGCATACCAAACCACAATACCATATGAGAGGACGCTCTCTATGGTAGACCGGTAAAAGAGGGTCATTAGCTGTTGTTCTACCCTGTTCTTCCGCAAGACCCTAAGAAAGTGAAGCCTCTGTTGGGCCTTTCTAGCCACCTGAGTTGTGTTAACTTTCCAGGTCAGATCTTCACAGAGGTAGACTCCCAGAAATTTAAAGGAGGAAACTCTCTCTACGCTAAGCCTCATTTCTCCCCCAGGTCAAGAATGAGACAGTCATCGGTGCTCTTTAGCTGGCTGGAGATTAAAGTTACTTTTAATAATAGTAAATAATAATATATTAAACTTGTATGAACCAACTCTGGGAGGCTCATGACAGCCAAACAAGGGAATTGCAATCAACCTAATGACATTGAAATTGAGGATAGCGAAGGTGATAAAGTGAGGGGGGGTCACATCTCTCTCTGCCCAATACTGCGTGTGCTGTTCACTGGGCCTGCTGAAGCATCTGGGTGGTCTTCAAGGGCAGCCCCATGTACAGAACATTACAGCAGTCAAGCTGCAAGGTGATTAGGGCAGGGGTCCCCAACCCCAGGCTGTGGGCCTCAACCAGGATGCCAAAGCGGCAGGTGAGCGCACGAAGCTTCAGTTGCGCATAGGTGGGATTTAGGTTGCACATGCAAAACCATTCCCCCCGCCGCCACCAAAAGCCACTGCCACTGGTCCCAGAAAGATTGGAGACTCCTGGACTGGGGCATGAGCGACTGTCTGAAGGGCCCTCTGATCTGCAAAAAAAAAAAAAATGCAACTGGTGTATCCATTTCAGTACAGGAATTCTAGCTTCCTGTGAGATTTTTTTTTTTAATCCCATTTATATCCCGCCCTTCTCCGAAGACTCAGGGCGGCTTACAATTTAAAGCACAAACCAATGTGCTTAGCAATAACCTTCATTCTATGTATATGCCTGCTTATTAGGGCTTTCGCCCCCCCCCCCAAGCGGCATTTTTACAAAGTCAGCTTATTGCCCCCAACAATCTGGGTCCTCATTTTAAAGGATGTGGTTTTCTTTAAAGGCTCAAACATTACAAAATTTGCGGTAAGGTTCAACAATCAAACAAACTCCTAAATGCCTCTAAGCTAAGGTAAAACCACTTAATGAAATCCCCCCCAAATAACACGACTTAACCACCCCCCCAAATAACACAAAATGAAAACCATAAACAGGAGCAGGAACATTACTTTATCAGCACATCGATCTTCCTCAAGTATGCCTAAACTTGTTATTTCGATGAGTTTAAGAATCTTGAGGGGTTGTTTTTTTTTTACTCTTTAAAAAGCCGAAGGACTAAATATTCTAAGCCAGGCAAGCGAATAGGAACCAGATGGCAATTTCTCCATTGCAAATCACTCTTAATAAGACTGAATTGTAGTAAAGGAAAAAAAACCAAGGGTTGATGGTGATTCTTAACCCTTCCCTTGAATCTCTGTAATAACTTTCTACAATTTCCTGAGGTTCCTAGCCTATACTTTCTACATACAGGTAGTTTTCAAATTACAGCCACAATTGTGCCCCAAATTTCTGTTTCTAAGTGAGGCAGTTGTTAAGTGAGTTTTGCCTCATTTTATGACCTTTTTGCCACCGTTGTTAAGTGAATCACTGCAGTTGTCAAAGTCACGCAGCTGTTAAATGAATCTGGCTTTTCCCCATTCATTTTGCTTCTCAGAAGGTCACAAAAGGGCATCATATGACCCTGGGGCACTGCGTCCGTCATAAATATGAGGTCAGTGGCCAAGCATCTGAATTTTGGATCACATGAGCACGTGGATGCTGCAACGGTCATAAGTGTGAAAAACTTTTTTCAGTGCTGCTGTAAGTTTGAACGGTCACTAAATAAAATAAAATAAAATGAACTGTTGTAAGTTGAGGATTACCTATATATGAAGTTTAATACATTAAATATTTTTTCTAAGTTGCAAATAAAATTGTGAGCCTTGAGGAATGCGAGTCTTTGTCTTCACTTTCTACCAAATGTATCATTTGACCACGCCTTGTATTTCTGTGAAAGTTTTAAGTCTCAGCGCTGTGATCAGTCTTAGGACAGGTCCAAAATTCTTGGCCCATCACCACCCAGGACATCCAGACTGTAAGAAAACAGATGTTATCTTCTATGCTGGTTGGCAGATCTGATGAGGAGCCTGGCCCCTCTACTTGCGCTCAGGCTGAGACACAGCTGTGCTGGGAGTCTGAGTTGGACAGTGATGAAGCACAGCTGGGAAATATCCAGGATGCACAAAAGCGACGGCAGGATAAGCGAGTAGGACCGAGGAATGCAATGGGGCGGCTCCAAAGGCAAAGGAGAACGCATTAGGAAGCCATGCCTTGGCTGAATAATAAAAGGGAAGGTGTGGGAGGTGCTGGTTGCCAAAGGCAACCGTTCATGTTGAGGATCGAGTTTGTGTGAACTGTGTTTGTTTGCCTTGGACATTGACTCAGGTCTGTGAATAATAAAAGGTGTTGGTTTTTCTTGCAGTTCCTACCTGCTTGTTGGAAGAGGGGTTTCTCCTTGTGAGCATAACAAGGACTCACGTAGGCTGGGACAGAACAATAACTAAATGTATGGTTGTAACTAAATGAATGGTTGTCAGTCGAGAACTACATGCAGTCACTGCCATAATGTGGTTTACATAGTTCTGGCATCTAATGTGAACTCACTCATGGCTACTTTAATACATCATGGCTGATTAAACTGGCTAAGAGCAAGAGGATTAGGGCCAATTAGCTATTGGGATGATATGTAGGAATCTTGGGAGAAATCGGAAATCTTTGTTATTGTAGTTGGACAATAAATATAGAGTTTAGAACTCACGGTGGTTCTTCTTGTCTGGATTATCTTGAAGGGTAACATGAATCTCACAAGACTGAAAGTGCAGTTCTCAATGGAACTGCATCTACATGGAGGGAAGCATGCAGTGGGGTACCCCAAGGCTCTCATCCAGTTTTGGCAGCCACAATATAAATACTGAGCCTTGGTGGAGCAGTGGGCTAATGCCTCCTTAAGTAACACCAGCTGCCTGCAATTATTGCAGGTTCGCATCCCACCAGGCTCAAGGTTGACTCAGCCTTCCATCCTTCCGAGGTAGGTAAAATGAGGACCCAGATTGTTGGGGGCAATAAGCTGACTTTGTAAAAATGCCGCTTGGGGTGTGTGTGAAAGCCCTAACAAGCAGGCATATACATAGAATGAAGGCTACTGCTAAGCTTGTAAGCCGCCCTGAGTCTTCGGAGAAGGGCGGGATATAAATGTAATAAAAAAAAAGATGTTGAGACTCTAGAAAGAATACAGAGAAGAGCAACCAGAATGATTAGGGAACTGGAGGATGAAACATACGAAGAACAGTTGCTGGAATTTGGTATGTTTTATTTTAATGAAAAGAAAGACTAGAGATGACCATGATAGCAGTGTTCCAAGATCTAAGGGGCTGCCAGAAAAAAGAGGGCGTCAACCTATTCTCCAAAGCACCTGAAAGCAGTACAAGAAGCAATGGAGGGAGACACTAATCAAGGAGAGATACAACCTAGAACTAAGGGGAAATTTCCTGACAGAATATTTAATTTGTGGAACGACTTGCCTCCAGAGGTTGTGGATGCTCCAACACTGGAGGTTTTTAAGAAGAGATTGGACAAACATTTGTCTGAAATGGTACAGGGTTTCCTGCCTGAGCAGGAGTTGGACTAGAGCAGAGCTTTTCAACCTTCTCACCCATTGTACCACTTTTAGGATATGGCAGCATCCGAGTACCACCAGTCGCCTGGCAAGGTGTCAAAAACTTGATGACCAAAAAAAAAAGGAAAAAAGTGATGAAGTACAGGTAGTCCTGAACTTACAACAGTTCGCTTAGTGACAGTTCGAAGTTACAATGGCACTGAAAAAAGTGCCCCCCAAGCCATAGCCGAGCAAGACACCTGCCTGCCTGCCCGATGGTGCTCTTTCTCCTGTCTGAGGTTTTCACTGTTGTGAGCATTTCTGTTGAGGATTGGCAGTGGGGGTGGGGTGGGGTGGGTGTTTGGTTTTTATTCCCCCCCCGTCTGCTGGTTTTGGTCACTTCACATGACCCTGGGACACTGTGACCATCATAAATATGAATCAGTTGCCAAGCATCTGAATGCAAATCACAAGACCCTGGAGATGCTGCAACATTCCAGCTGATCGGCGCTTCTTCTGGGCTCAGCAGAAGCTCCGGGATCAGCGCCAAGCTCCAGCTGGAGCCTGGCGCCCGATCCTGGTGCCTCTGCTGAGCCCTGACAGCCCTGCAGTTCCAGCCGTCTCTCGCTCAGGCTTGTGCGGTGCCGCCAGTGGTTCAGCTCATTCCCCTCCCCCGCTACCACTTTTCTAGGATGGTCGCGTACCACCTGCCAGGTGCCAATGTACCACAGATGGTATCCATACCACTGGTTGAAATGCCCTGGACTAGAGGACCTCCAAGGTCCCTTCCAACTCTGTTATTCTATTATTCTCCTCCTTTCCTTTTACTCTCCAGAAAACTATAGAGCAGACATGTCAAACACAAGGCCCGGGGGCCGGATCTGGCCCGCGAAGTGGTTTCATGTGGCCCGCGAAGCCATCCTGGAAACAGTGAGGGAACGGCCCCCACTGCCTTGGCCCTGGCCCAGAGACCCTCCTTCTGCCAGAGACCCTCAGATCTGTCCCACTCCTGCCCAGGCCCCCATAGGCACCCTTGAGGCGAACGATGTAGAGCTGGCCACGCCCACCCAGTAGGCCATACGCACTCTGGCCACGCCCACCCAGTAGGCCACGCCCACCCAGGCCACACCCACCCGGCCCCTTGAGGGCAACCGCAATGCTGATTCGGACCTCAATGAAATTGAGTTTGACACCCCTGCTATAGAGGATCCCTTTGAAAACCCTTTCCACTCCTCCTCTCCTTCTGTGAGCTGAGTTTTGGTTGTTAAATTTGCAGCTGTCTCCCAAGATCATTCCCACACACCATTCCAGCTACACTTGAGAAGACCACCTCTTCTTTAGTGCTAATAACACTCCTTTATTTGCATTAAATAAAAGGGTGGGGTAAGAGTTAAACTTGCTTCCTCCTCTGTTGACACCAACCAATCAAAGCACCTGCTTTGATTTTAATAACCCCGCCTCTTTATTTTGCATCACTCTGCTCTGCAGCTGGGGCATAATGCAATATTCAAATCTGCGTGCAAAATCCATCAGGTATTCTGGTTATTTCAAAAGCTGATACTGCTCACAAGAAAATGAAGAAATTTGTGAATGTCCTTCCTTGGCAAAAGATCATCACAGCCGGAAGAGGCATTAGAGAAAGGGAGAGAAAGGCATGTTTTGTGCAGGAAAAAGAAACGCGCTGTAATAATTTGTCGTCCCTTTGGTTGCGATTAGCATTTTTCCTTTTTTTTTAAAAAAAAGGTACATTCTGTACTGAATCGCAAACTCAGTGAAGTAAAGGAGAAAAAAAAGAGAAGATATTATGATTAAAAGCAGATGGGAGGGAAGAAATGCAGTCAATAAACCTATAATGATCTGGACCAATGGCATTGGGAGATCTCTTCAAAGTACAATGACCTCCAGTGAACTTAAGCCAGCTAAATCACCAGCAAGAACTGGGAGCTTGACATGAGTAAAAGCTAGCGGTGGGAGAAGCAGCGTAATAAGACCTCTAGGACTGACACTGTCTTGGGTTCATCAATGGATTCCCGATGCGAGGAGTGCAGAAAATACGTTTGCCAGAGCCCTCCTTTTTCCCTCGTCCGAATAACAGAAGGAGAAATGAAGTCCTATTACATTTTCTTAAGAAACTGTGCAGAACTGGAGAAGAGAGCCCGGACAGGTATGTTGAAATCTCACTTACAATCACAAATGTCTTCTCTGAGATCAAAATTCTTGGGGAACAAAAACTTAAAGCAATCAATGGCGGACGTTTTCTCTTTATGTGGATAAGGGAGGGTGGGGTGGGGAATAAGGCATTATTAAAGCGCAAGGAAAGGAGGGAACAATTGTGTCAGGAGTAGCCCTATTTTGTTGCATCTGAATTATTCTATTCGTGGGTTTGGGGATGTTGCACTGCTCTTGACCCTGAAAACTTGGAGGGAACAAATTACAAATCTCAAACCAAAAGGAAGGCTAGAGAGAATGAATAACTGATTAAAGACTGCAAAGGTAGGGACACTATGAGAAATAGACTTTACAGTATATATTTTCTTTTGGTACAACCCAAGGCTAGTTGCGCTCTCCCGAGCTCAGTTCCTCTCTTACAAAATTGGTATCAGAATAACAGAGTTGAAAGGGACCTTGGAGGTCTTCCAGTCCAACCCCTTGCTCAAGCAGAACACCCCATATCATTTCAGACAAATGGTTGTCCTGTCTCTTCTTAAAAACCTCCAGTATTGGAGCACCCACGGCTTCTGGAGGCAATCCGTTCCGCTGATCTATTGTTCTCACTATCTCCTTAGTTCTAGGTTGCTTCTCTCTTTGGTTAGTTTCCATCCGTTGCTTCTTGTCCTGCCTTCAGGTGCTTTGGAGACTAGCTTGACGCCCACCCCCCTATCCTTAGATATTGGAACACTGCTACTATGTCGCTCCTGGTGCTTCAACTAGGCATACTCAATCTCTGCAACTGTTTTTATAGGTTTTAGCCTCCAGTCTCCTAATCAGAGTAACAGAATAACAGCGGGAAGGGACCTTGAAGATGCTCTACTCTGCAGAGTCTCAAAGTCTTTTTTTTTTTTTACATCGTGGCAGCCAAAACTGGATGCGGTATTCCAAACCAAGGCATTATATAGCGGTATTAACACTTCACGTGATTTTGATTCTATCATTCTGTTAATGCAACCCAGGACTATGTTGGCTTTTTTGGTGGCCGCAACACATCCCTGGCTCATATTTTTAAGTGATTGTCTACTAGGACTCTGAGATCCCTTTAAAAAGCTAGTTAAGCTCTTGTATATGTATAAGAGTAGGGAAGAGTAAGCAGGAAGCTTGGTTACCATCTTGTGACTATAGTTGAACTAAAAAGCTGGGTGACTCACGCCTACTGCCATATACAGTTAGTCCTAGACTCACAACCACAACTGCGCCCACAATTTCTGTTGCTGAGACATTTGTTAAATGAATTTTGCCCCATTTTACGACCTACCTTGCCTCGGTTGTTAATTGAATCATTGCAGTTGTTAAGTTAGTAACACGGATTGTTAAGCTTAAGTCAATGGAGAAGCTTAACCACCTGGTGATGACCTATAAAGCCCTAAATGGCTTGGGTCCAGACTATCTAAGGGAACACCTGCTGCCGGCATCAACTTCCCATCGTCCTGTGCGCTCCCATAGGGAGGGCCTCCTTAGGGTGCCGCCAGTCAGGGAATGCCGGCGGGTGATCCCCAGAGGGAGGGCATTCTCTGGGGGCGCGCCTGCCCTTTTGAATGATTTACCTGTAGAATTCTGGACTGCCCCCGACCTGCGCTCGTTTCGCTGGGACCTGAAAACCTGGCTTTTCGATCTATCCAGCCTGGACTGAGGGGGTTTTAGTTTTAATTTTAACATTGTTTTATTGTTGGGCTATTATTAATTTAATTCTTTTTAATTCTATTTTATCTTAATTTATATTGTCTTTTAAATATTGCCCTGTAAACCGCCCTGAGTCCTTCGGGAATAGGGCGGTATAGAAAACTAATTAAATAAATAAATAAATTAACAACCGAGGCAAGGAAGGTCGTGAAATGGGGCAAAATTCATTTAACAAATGTCTCACTTAGCAACAGAAATTGTGGAAGCAAGTGGAGAGAGATACACTTTCAGACTTGCAAGACTCTGGCTACTATAACCTTACAATAAAGGTTAGTACTAATGGTAGGATTCCCACTCTGGATTACCTTGATAGTACAAGACGTGAAAGAGATACAAGTAGCCCTTTATTGCTAAGTGAACTAAGTTGTTAAGTGAATTTTGCCTCATTTTACAACAGTTGTTAAGTGAATCACTGCAGTTGTTAAATTAATAACATGGTTGTTAAGTGAGTCTGACTTCCCCATCGGTGTTGCTTGTTAGAAAAACCACAAAAGGTGATCACATGATCTCGGGACATTGCAACCATCATAAATACATGCCCATTGCCAAGTGTCCCAATTTTGATCACTTAAGCATGGTCAGGGTTCTGCAACCTTGATAACTTTAAGACTTGTGGACTTCAGCTCCCAGAAGTCTTAAAGTTGTCAAGGTTGCAGACCCCTGACCATGGGGATACTGAAGTAGTCATAAGTATGAAAAACGGCCATTGGTCACTTTTTTTAGTGCCACTGTAACTTTGAACAAGTGAATAAGACTGAGTACAGCTGAATCTGATTAATATCTTAAAGATGGTCAGGGAAACTCAGGATTATAGAGGAGTGCAAAGTTGGAAAAAAAATGTAATGGAAGAAAGCAAATCACTTTTATATTATTATGCTCCTGTTCATGAAAACACCAGGATTTGTCCTCGTCTCAATTGAGAGTATCTTTTTTCCCACATTATAGCATCAGATTCTGCGACTGGAGAAATTCAGTATACAGGTGGTCCTCAACTACATTGGTTTGTTTAGTAGCCATTCAAAGTTACAGTGGCACTGAATAAAGTGACTTATGACCATTTTTCCATATTTGTGACTGTTGCGTCATCTCCATGGTCACGTGATCAAAATTCAGATGCTTGGCAACTGACTCATAATTATGACGATTGCCCTGTCCCCGGGTCATGTGATCACCTTTTGTGAGCTTCTGACAAGCAAGTCAGTGGGGAAGAGTCCAGATTCTCTTAACAAGTTACTAACTTAAGAACTGCAGTGATTCACTTAACAACTGTGGCAAGAAAGGTCATAAAGTGGGGCAAAATTCACTTAACAACTGTCTCGCTTAGCAACAGAAATTTTGGGGTCAATTGTGGTGATAAGTTGAGGACTACCTGGGAATAGTTGCTGGAATTGGGTATGTCTAGTTTAATGAAGAGAAAGACTAGGGGTGACATGATAGCAGTGTTCCAATATCTCAGGGGCTGCCCCAAAGAAGAGGGAGTCAAGCTATTCTCCAAAGCACCTGAAAGCAGGACAAGAAGCAATGGATGGAAACTAGTCAAGGAGAGAAGCAACCTAGAACTAAGGAGAAACTTCCTGACAGTTAGAAGAACTAACCAGTGGAACAACCTGCCTCCAGAAGCGGTGAATGCTCCAACACTGGAGGTTGTTAAGAGGAGACTGGCCAGCCATTTGCCTGAAATGGTATAGGGTTTCCTGCCTGAGCAGGGGGTTGGACTAGATGACCTCCAAGGTCCCTTCCAAATTATTATTATTATTATTATTATTATTATTATTATTATTATTATTATTATTATTATTATTATTATTATTATTATTATTATCTTTAAAGCACAGTGGGCTATTTATCAATATCTTCCCAGCCTCCTAATCGGAAAACGATAAAAATGCAAAGGGTCAACAGAGTTTCTCAAACTTGACAATTTTAAGACATGTAGACTTCAACTCCCCAAAATTCCCCAGCCTTCTGGCCCAAAAGAAAGAAAATTAAGGAGAACATCTGAGGATGTAATATTGGCCTCAACATGTCAACTGTGGAGATCTCTATTTCAAGATCTGAATTGGTATTAAACGAAGTCAATGCAGGCCCATTAACTGAAAATATTGGCTCCTTTTAATGCTCAGCAGTGCGGTTGTAAATACAATTTGAAATCCTTTTAGCGCTGCAGCAGCTGCTCATGTGAAAAACATTTGCATGTAAATAGGGGACAAGCTGAGAAGGATGAAGAGAAGTAGCTGAGTTGCAAGTGGGGAGGTGGAGCCTGCTTTGGGAATCCTAATATTAATGAAGAAAAAAAATTGAATACTGGTCGATAGCAAGGTCGGTATGAGCTGGAAGGATATTGTGCTTCAAAAAGAGCAAATGTATTTTTTGGCTGTATCAGCAGAAGCATCCTTCCTAAATTGCAAGATTTATTCTGTTTTGGTCAAGCCTTGCCTCAAGATCCATATTCGGTTCCGAGGATGATTTTTTGAAGAGGATTCAGAGAAACACGAGAAGTTCTGCACATCATTGGGGACTGGGAACGAAGCCCTATGGAGAAAGATTGAAAGAGTTGGGTTGGGTTGGGTTAACCTTGAGAAAGACAAAAAAAAAGGACTGATGGTAGCTGAAGAATTTGAAAAGATCAGTGTTGAGGGATTTAGAACTGACCTTGAAGAAGATATGAAAGAGCCATTAAGGAAAGATTTGGAAAAGAGAGAATACAGGTCAGAGATCAAAGGAAGCATGGGAAAGCATTGGAAACTGATCAAGGAGAGATTCAACCTAGAAATAAGGGGAAATTTTCTGACACTGAGAACAATCAATCAATGGAACAGTTTGCCTGCAGATGTTGTGGGAGTTTCATCACTGGAAGCTTTCAAGAAGAGACTGGATTGGAATCTGTCAGAAATGGTGTAGGGCACGGGTGTCAAACTCATCACGTGACGTGTCACGACGTATCACGACTCTTTTTGCATTGCCGGCAATGGGGTGGGCACGGCTTTGGTGTGATGAAACTGGCCCGCGGGCCGGCAGTTTGACACTCTTGGTTTAGGGTCTGCTGCTTGGGGGGGTCGGGGGTGGACCATATGACCTACAAGGTCCCTTCCAACTCTATTATTCTAATTCTAAATAAACTCAAAATAATATAAAATGGGACAAAGTGGGATAGAATCAAGATCATATGAAGGGTTAATACCACTTTATAATACCTTGATAAGACCACACTTGGAATATTGCATCCAGCTTTGGTTGCCAGGATATAAAAATATGTTGAGACTCTAGAAAGGGTGCAGAGAAGAGCAACAAAGATGATTAGGGGACTGGAAGCTAAAACATATGAAGAACAGTTGCTGGAATTGGCTATGTCTAGTTTAATGAAAAGGACTAGAGGTGACATGACAGCAGTATTTCCATATCTACGAACTGGGTGGGGGTGGGGATCAAGCTATTCTCCAAAGCACCTGAAAGCAGGACAAGAAGCAACGGATGGAAACTAACCAAGGAGAGAAGCAACCTGGAACTAAAAAGAAATTTCCTGACAGAACAATTAATCAGTGGAACAACTTGCCTTCAGAAGTTGTGGGTATTCCAGCACTGGAGGCTTTTAAGAAGAGACTGGACAACCACTTGTCAGAAATATTATAAGGTTTCCTGCGTGAGCAAGGGGTTGGATTAGAAGACCTACAAGGTCCCTACCAACTCTGTTATTCTGTCAACCTTGGGGAAAAATGACTGATGGAAGTGAAGATGCGCTGCCTGAAAATTTGAAAACATCAATGTTGAGGGCTTTAGAACTGACCTTGAGGAAGATATGAAAGAAGCATTAAGAAGAGATTTGGAGAGGAGATAACACAGGCCAGAGATCAAAGGAAGCATGAGCAAGAAACTCAAAATAATATGAGATGAGACAGAGAAGAACTTGAATAAACTTTCAGAATTCTGATATTATAAGCTATCACAAAGAAGTAAATTCATGGATTCCCTGAGATGTCTCTGTCTTGATTTGGCCTACTTTCAAAGGCTGACAACCAAGATGTCTTCCCTTGTTGCAGGCTGCAGGACACAGAATAATGGACTTAAATTAACAGGAAAGCGTGTTCCGATTGATTTAAGAAAAACTTCCTCACAACAAGAACAATTTAACAATGGAACAAATGACTCAAAACAGGAGTTGGGTATGATGGATGTGTTCATATAGAAGCTGGATTATTGGATTTGAATTCCTAAACTGTATAGTGGCTTATATTTAATTATCTGGGATCCTACTTTTTTTTGTGAGAAAACTGTTCAGGAAGCAGCATCTCTGCATTCAAACAAAGCTCTCCTTAAATATCATCCTTGTTACAATACAGTCTCACTATACACAGGTTAGCACTTAAACCATCTTCCATTAATGCTAATCTACTAAGGAGAAGGGGAAGGAGAACAAATAGAATTATGACCTTCTCCTTTGATATGTGGGTAGGTCTGGGTAACCTATTTGGGGATTTGAGGAAGTTTGAGTAAAAGATTTTTTCCCCCTCCCACTTTGCCATTTTAACTTGATTATCTTAGTTTCAGCTTGACTGTCAATTATCTTAGTGGAGACACTGCTTCTCAGTCTATTTTGGATTCTGTTGTTAATGTTTTAAGGGAAGATGGGAAACAGTATAAAGAATAAAATATATTTTGATATAAAACTTCCCACCAACATTACCAACCAATACCAACATTATTATATCTAAGGAGGTGCTATTCCAGTGGTCTGCCCCCAGTTTCTAGTCTGATAAGGATGTTGTAAATGGCCATCTACAAACTCCTTTATTATCAGCGGAGAGACCTGCTGATTTATAGAAAAGCAGTAAAATGGAAAATAATAGAGACTGCACTCTAATGTGTTGGTTGCAGATGATAAACAGTTCAGTACCTGGGATTCCTAAGCAGGGGTAGGCAACCTCGGCTCTCTTATGACTCATGGACTTCAGCTATGCTGACTCAGGAATTCTGGGAGTTGAAGTCCATGATTTATAAAAGAGCCGAGGTTGCCTACCCCTGCTATCATGGATCCCTTCTCTTTTTAATAAATCTCATTAAAGAATGAGATTTATTCTTTACCTTAAGAATGGTACTTGGAACATGAATTATTTTTGGTTTACAAGGAGGAAAACAACCTGTCGGCCCTTTTGAGGTAGTCTAATTAAGAAGCACGCTCTATCTTTATTATAAGGTTGCATTAACAGAATCTTGCAAGTCTAAAGCTACATCTCTTCTCCCCCACCTTTACAGCTTAAGAAACTGGGGTGGGGGTTGGGGGGGCAGTCCTTTCTGAGACACTGGCCATGCCTGCATTGCTTTGCAGGCTCAGCTGCCTCTTATTTGACTGTTGCCTAGGGTGTGGCTATTCCTCCTGTCTCCCAAGGTCATTCCCACAGACATTATAGAGCCCATCACCTAGGTTTGCTCCTGACTGAATGCAGCAGTGCTTACTTCTGAACAGTTCTTCAAACTGGGGGTGTGTGAGTTGCAGCTCCACAAGAGCCACTTAGAGGGGAGAGGGTTTAAAAAATATGATTAAATTTGCATAGGTAAGCAAGGAGCAATGCCCCAGAGCAAGTTTTAAATGAGGGCTAAACCTGTGGTGGGTCCATCTGTCAAAACGATTGACCAATCTTAGCAGCTCTGTGGGTTAGCAGATGGCCTTCCATCTGCTAGTAACTTCAGACTAAGTATGAGTATGTCTGTATTCTTTGTAGTATGTAGAAGCATGTATGCCAAACAACTTCAGGACTTTTATCCATTATTCTAGACTTTCAAAATGGGGAAAAAATTGCTAGGTAGAAAAGCAAAACCAAGGTTGACTAGCCAAGTGGTTTTATTTTATTTAGCGTATGGCATGCCAAGTGGTAATACTAATAAAAGTAAACCCAAGTTGAGAAGGTAGGATGGAAGTTATATATCCATTAAAGGAGAATATTTGTACCTCAGGGTTGAAATGACGGGTCTTTGGTGCTCTCTGAGCTTGCTTGTTTTCTTGCAGACGTTTCATTACCCTAATTAGTGCTAGAGCCACTAGACCAGGGGTCTTAAAACTTGGCACGCTGGCTGAGGAATTCTGGGAGTTGAAGTCCACAAGTCATAAAAGGGCCAAGTTTGAAGACCCCTGCGCTAGACTATAAACTGAGAGCAAACTCCACTTCCATTGATGATGTTACCTAGTTTCGGTAACAAAATGTCTGCAAGAGAATAACCAAGAAATTCATTCTTTTAGAAAGTTATAATACCACAAAATGTGAGAAGCCTAGAATAAGATGATGAGGTTTTTGAGCTGTACCTGGGCTGCTTTCACTCAACTTGAAATGTGGTGTGGCTGCTTTCACTCAACTTGCTTTAGCAAAAATGGCTCTCTCACTCAACTTGCTTTAGCAAATCTCTCTCTCTCTCTCTCTCTCTCTCTCTCTCTCTCTCTCTCTCTCTCTCTCTCTCTCTCTCTCTCTCTCTCTCTCTGTGTGTGTGTGTGTGTGTGTGTGTGTGTCTTTGGCTTAAGGTAAGAGCAAAGATGCTTTTGAGAGTTCCCTTGTGACCCGATCCATCTATTTTTCTTGGCCAAGTTACAGAAGTGGCTTATCATTGCTTTCCTCCTGGATGTTTTTACAATTTCCCAGCTTTGGAATTCCTATGTGTTCTCCATCCAAGTATTAACCAAGGGTAACTCTGCTTAGCTTTTGTAAATAGCAAAGGTCAACAGTGTGCTGCCATTTGTTGTGAGAACTCAGATTTAAGCTTTATAAATCATGGTTTATGACAGGGTTCTCCAACCTTGGCAACTTCTGGGAGTTGACATCCACAAGTTGTAAAGTTGCCAAGGTTGGAGACACCTGGTTTATGAGTAGCGTGTGGGGCAAATGTAAATGAGGTTGCTAAATCATAATTTTGTGGGTATTGTGAACTTAGCCAGTTACAGAATTGATCACTGTGGTTTAAGAAAATTGTAGCATAGCATGTGTGTCAAAAGCAATCAGCAAGGCATTGGATGGGTCCTTCTGAAGGCACTTATTTGCCTTAACATTATAACGAATTAATTGAACATACCTTTATTTCAAGTAAAAAAGGAATTGTTCTCCAAATCACTAGTTAAGCTATGGATTGAATTCTAATAACTCCAGCTGCTTTGGTCTACAATAGTGTTTTTCAACCTTGACAAATTTAAGATGTGCAGACTTCAATTCCCAGAATCCCTTAGCTAGCCAAGCTGGCTGAGGAATTCTGGGACTTGAAGTCCACACATCTCAATTTTGCCAAAATTGAGGAACACTGATCTACAAATTTCTCACCCTGTGGTTAGGAATTCTGTTTAAGGGATTGTGAGAAAACAACTTTGCTAATCTGTGGTGGCATAAAAAATCAGCACTCTGGTAGAAACTTTTTCAGCTAACAAATTTCATCAACAGGCATAAGATTTCATGCGCTACAGCTCACTTCATCAAATCCATGAAGTGCTTTAATTCACATAGGATTTAGGTTTGAGGGTCAGGTGGAGGGGGTGGGGAGAAGATAGAAGATCCTGCATATGGATGGGGCTTCAATTGCATGGTTAACATTTTGACTTTTTTGATCCTGCTGTTGTAGACACACCTGTCTGGAGGGCATCAAGTTAGAGAGAACTGGTTTAAATGGACACTGTAAATTGTGTATTTCTGCAAGACTATTTCATGGTGAACTAGTTGATTTTTAGCAGTATAGTTTAACTACAGATCAGTCTGTGGAGACTTAATCAAGTGTCTTAATGGCAGAGAAATATTGAAAATGAATATTCTGAGATTGAACAAAGTAATTGTTAGAGAGTGTTGTTAAAGAACTGAGACAAGCATTTCTTTTGTATTTAAGACAAATAAATACTATAATGTAATCAGTGATAAAAGGAGCTTTATTCATGTCTTTTTATGCTGGACCCAAAAAACAGGAAGAATTTTATGTTTGAAAAATTCAGTCTCCCTTCTGCCTTTGTCTGAAACTTCCTCCCTTTTGAAAAGGTTTAGAAAGCTAAATCCCACACAAACAAAAATATCCATCATAATCACATAATCTAAATTATAAATAACTGTGGCATGTCATAGATCAGTCAGCATTTAAAAAAAAGGGGCGGGCATATTTTAAATGTTGTCTCTCTGGACAGATATGTTGGACAGTAATGTGTAAATGAAGGGGACGCGGTGGCTCAGTGCGTTAGGACGCTGAGCTTGTCAATCAGAAGGTCGGCAGTTTGGCGGGTTGAATCCCGAGTGCTGCGTAACAGAGTGAGCGCCTGTTACTCGTCCCAGCTTCTGCCAACCTAGCAGTTCGAAAGCACGTAAAAATGCAAGTAGAAAAATAGGGACCACTACGGTGGGAAGGTAACAGTGCTCCGTGTGCCTTTGGCGTCTAGTCATGCCGGCCACATGACCATGGAGACGTCCTCGGACAAGCGCTGGCTCTTCGGCTTTGAAACAGAGATGAGCACCGCCCCCTAGAGTTGGAAACGACTAGCACGCATGTGCGGGCGAACCTTTACCTTTACCTTAATGTGTAAATATATATCTTGTCATTAAAAACTTCTGTTTAAATGCTGTTGAAGGAGGTCATGTCTCAATACAACAAAAAGAAAAAAAATCTTCCTTAAATAAGGTAAAAATGTAAAATTAGCAAATTATTTAACAAAAGGAGAAATAATCTGGCCCTTTTCCTTGGTATATTACATTTCCACAGTTGGGGATTTAAGAGGAAAAACATGTTGTTATGTCATTCTCCCCCCATATTTTGAAACTACAGTCCCGAGAAAGGCGTACAGTAAGCTTTTTTAGCATGTTTATCTAGCTCTTTATTTGTATTTAATACAGGTAGTTCTCAACTTACAACCACAATTGTGCCCAAAATTCCTGTTGATGAGATAAGTTAAGTGACTTTTGCTCCGTTTTATGACCTTTCTTGCCACAGTTGTTAGGTAAATCACTGCAGCTGTTAAGTTACAAACACCACTGTTAGGTAAATCTGGCTTCCCCATTGATTTTGCTTGTCAGAAGGTCACAGAAAGTGATCACGTTACTCAGGGACACTGCAACCGTCATAAATATGAGTCAGATGCCAAGCAATCTGAATTTTGATCATGTGACCACGGGCATGCTATAAGGGTCATAAAGGTGAAAAATGGTCATAAGTCACTTTTTTTCAGGGCCGATCACTAAATGAACTGTTGTAAGTCAAGAGCTATCTGTATTGGGCTGGCTATCTTTCGGAAGACTATCTAGGTTTATTGGTATTTAACCCTCCTAGAAAATTTGGGCTTGTCACTCTCTTACTTACTCCCCACCCCCCCCCCCCCACCTCCCCAAACCCAGACATTAGCAGAACCGAGAAGTCTATCATGAGTTTGAGGATCCATCACAGAGTGGAGACAATTGTTAGTGCAAACTTCCCAGCCTGGTATTGAGATGTTGGTTTTACAACTCCTTGAATACCAAGCCAACATACTTGGGGAACAAGCTTTGAGGACTCTATTTGTGATTGCCTGACTCTAAACAAACCTTCCAGAAATCCTGGGAGAAGAATGGAAGGCAGAATTGGGAGAAAGAGGATGATTCATTTGGTAGCTTATCTCACAAGTGGCAGCTTAGCCCAGTTGAGGGAAAACCTATTTAAAAGGTGTTTCAAATCGTTCGCCATTCCTTAAAATCCATGTAAATAGATACTTCCAGAGGCTCCACCTCCATGAATTCATTCTAAAGCAGGGCGGGAAATTTTTCCACATTCTGTATTTGCTGCAGAGTAGCATTAAAGATGCATGGCTGAAACCATTGTAGTTCTTGCTTCCTTAATCGTGCCCAGCTGAGTGAGATTTTATCTTGGGATCTCTCCAGAAGGATAACTGGCTTCATCTTCTGGATGTAGGCTATGGTCACCAAATGACAAAGAACTCAGTTGATGACAGGACATGTTGCTGAGCTTGCTTCCAACCTCAACAGCAGGCAGATAAATAATACTGTAATATAGACATTACAGCAAACAGGTTATGAATAGTTGACTATCTTTGATACATCTATGAGAAATGTATTCAGATGCATTATATGAAGACCCAGTTTTCTGGGGAAATCTTAGTGCTGTACTGGAAAAGGTTGCAAGGAAGAGAAGGACAATCAGTAGTAAGATAGAGGGACCCAGTTTCAGAAGAAGATCTGAAGGACCAAGTTGGGGACAGACCTTTCATGAAGAAATTCTCTTTATAGTGTGTGGTCTCTAAGAGTCAACACTAACTTGATTTAAGTATACTGTGATGCCTCTTGATCTTGTTTTCTTAGGCAGCTATATTTCCAGATTCTCCGAAATAAATCTATTTCATCTTCTTTTGTTTTGAAAAACCCATAAAACCTTCACAGGACATTTCATATCGTTCTAACGGTCATCCAGGACTTTCTCTTTCATTTTTGTCTAAATAGAAGTTACTTACTCTCTCAATATTTCTTTCATGTCAGTGAACCATCTCAGTGACCCACTTCAATGATGGCTTCAAGCAGGTTCTGCTGAGTCAGCTTAGTCAGTGATCTGCTGGTGACTAACGCAAAATAGGAAGTCATCACTATTTGTGCTACTACTGTACTTCTCTGTGGTAAAATGTTACTATCTTTTTTTAAAAAAAATCATTAGGCACCAGCAGTACAAGTGTCATGGTGCCAACAGATGAAATTATTCAAAAGAACTTCAAGGCATTTTTTTTACGTTAAAGAATCTTTTATTCGAGAAACGAAGTATTGGCACTACATAGTCGAAACCAAAACCTAAATTCCCCTCCCCTGGATACAAAGTAACGAAGCACAATTCCCTCCTCCAATAAACAGTCATAAATCACATTCCCCAATTAGCTGGAAGCGCAGGCTTTCTCCCCAGCTCTCCAGCCCGCCAAAACTCTTATCAACTCTGGGCCCAATGACCTTGGGTTCCCACGGCTGAGTTATTATTGTTATGACTAGCTGGAATCTCATCCACATTCCCCCTCCCAGCATCAACTAACTCTAAAAGCAATAGAGAGAAATGGCTGCATTTCCATCTGTTGTCAAAGCAAGAACATCCAAAGTTAGCAGCATTGACAACAAGGTTTTGTTTGTTTCAGTCCTGTATTTCCCATTGCACTTTTTCAGTCAAGTGGAAAAGACTGTTCTCAACCTTTTATTTCATCTGTAGGTGTTCCTCAGGATTTGATCTTAGGTCCATTGTTGCTTTCTTGTATACTTCATTATTGTTGTTGTTGTTGTTGTTGTTGTTGTGTCCAACTCTTGTTGACTTTGTAGGCAAGTGCTCTCCATGCTACACTGTCAAGCACAGCTTCTTTCAATTGTTGTATGTTTAACTTTGTGTTGTGATTCAGGGTCAGCCTGTGGGTTCGGCAGTTGGGTCGGACGATTCAGAGGAGGAGGAGGGGGGTGTTGGAGAGCCTGCAGAGGACAACCCTGAGGCTTCGCAGAGCCCTCAGCCAGGCCCCTCTCATCTGGTCACTACGCAGACCCAGCTGTGTGAGCCTGACAGCGTGGATGAAGATGACCCACAGCTGGCCCTGTTCAAGGACGCCCGACGCAGGAGGCAGTCAATCAGGAGTAAACAGAGGAAGGCAATGGGGCACCTCGGAAGGAGGCAGAGAGAAGCCACGCCTTGAACTGTTTAAAAGGGGAATGTGTGGGAGGGCTGGTTTGCTGAAGGCAACTGTTTGAATAGCTCCTGTTTCATGGTTCGTGTTTTGGTTTTGCTCTGTTTGCTCTGTTTTGTGTCAATAAATTTGGCAGACTTAGTTCCAGCCTCTTGCCTTTTTGTAAAGGGGTTGTCCCTGCCTTTTCTGCAGGGCCGGTAGTAGGCTGGTACAGAACACTTTGCATCAGATTTGATGTTTATCAAGCCAGCGTGTTCTTTGCTTGCCCCTTCTAATATCATTGCCTTCTCCAATGAATTTGCACCCATGACACAGCCAAAGTAAATCAGATGTAGTCTTATAATTTTAGCTTCTAGTGATGTGTCTGGTTTTGTATGATTTAACACCTCTCTGTTAGTTACTCCGGCTGTTCATGGTACAAGCAATAATTTACGCCAGCACCACAGTTCAAAGGCGTCAGTTTTTCGATCAGCCACTCTTGGTGTCCAACTCTCAAATCCATACATCATGATAGAGAAGACAATTACTCTCATTAGCCTGCTTTTTGCATTTATATCAATGTCTTTGCTTCTCCAGATCGGATATACTTCGTCATCGGATCCTTGGATCTTTTTTTTTCCCATTTTTGCTTTTCAATTTGATTGTCATATTTAATGACATCCAGCTGTTATTCACAATTTCCAACCCAGGTGTGTTTCTTTCCTCTGATCTTGGATTACGCAGCATGTTTTCTCTGGATCAGCCGTCTTAACTGGGATTTCAAGTTGGATGAATTCCCACAACCTTCAACTAAATCTGGACAAGGCCAGACATGTTGTCTTTCATCCAGATTGTTCTTTCTCCTCTTCAGTGCTTTTTTTGTAAAAGAAAAAGGTGCTGGAACTCACACATGTCATACAGCCTGCCTTGCCTACCCTACAAGGTTCCATCCAAAAAAGGTGCTGGAACTCCGTTCTGAGCGTTCTGTGACAAAAAAAGCCCTGGTCCTCTTCTCCTGTTTTATTTATTTATTCCCCAGGACAGCTCTGGGCATACTATAACTTTGGAAGGGGCAAAACTCACTTAACAAATGTCTTGCTTAGCAACAGAAACTTGGGGTTCAGTTGTGGTCGTAAATCAAGGACTATATGTACTGATATTAGTTTATAGAGGATGCTGATTTTTATTGTCTTGCTTGCTCTGCTTTTATATACAACTGCATATCATATGAATATACCACTAATCAATATTATTGCAAGTACATCAAAACAAGTTACATACTCTTTTGGAAACATCTAAATATCAAGAAAAATTGCATGCCGTTTATAAATTCTTCTCTTGCCAGTATGGCTTTGAAAGCCAAAATGCGTAACTATAGATATTTATCCTGTGACTTAACTGGTTGTAAAATTGAATCCCCAATAACTCTTAAAAGAATTAAAATGTAAGGGACTGGTTTGTCCCTTATAAAGTTCAAATATATCCAGTATTCACATAACTTTAAAAAAGCGTATTAGTTTCGTTTTGTTTTTTCTTTTAATTCACAGAAGATAGCCCAATTGAGAAGCAAATAAATTCCATTTAAATCAGAGTACCGGTTTCAGCATTTTAAATTAATCAGAAGTTTAACATAGATTTTGAGCAGTTATTATTAGAATTTTGTATTTTGAACAAGTCTCTATTTTCAAAGAAAGAGAGCATTTCTGTTTAAAAGAAGAAAAACCACAGAATCAATGCATGCACACAAGCCCTGTTCTAACGTTTATTAGGGATTAAACTCCCCTGGAAAAATATGAATAAAAGTTGCTTATGATTGCGTTTGCTGGTAAGTAGTTCCTTCTTGATTTTTCGGTTTGAAAGAAGGGGGAGAAAAAAAAATGCTCACCCAGACAGACACACACGAGAATTGATCCAGACGCTGGAGGATTATAAAGTGGAAAGGTCTAGAAAAAGTGAAGCCATTTTCTTCCCACAAATGCATGAGCTAATCTGAAACCAATTCAACCGCTGGCACAGATAAGTTAATACCAACCTTTTGCTGAGCGGAAGGACAAAAACAAGAAACCCTGAAAAGTTAGACACCTGAGTTTTGTCCTGTAACTTAGCTAGGCTGGGGCATTTTTGAGGGACCAAAGATGGACAAAGGATGCCCTGCCTACTAGGAAAGTTGAAGGTCTCCTTCTTTATAACCGGACAAGCAGACATTGTTGATTTCATGTCTGCCTGCTGATATCAAAACTCTGAGGGGGGAACATGGGTTTGGCCTGATGTTCAATGAAATTTTGCTGTTTCTTCATAATTACTGACCCCTAACTTTCTACCAAGGGACGCGGTGGCTCAGTGGGTTAGGATGCTGAGTTTGTCGATCAGATGGTCGGCAGTTTGGCGGGTCGAATCCCGAGTGCCGCGTAACAGAGTCAGCGCCTGTTATTCGTCCCAGCTTCTGCCAACCTAGCAGTTTGAAAGCACATAAAAGTGCAAGTAGAAAAATAAGGACCACTCCGGTGGGAAGGTAACATCGTTCCGTGCACCTTTGGCGTCTAGTCATGCCGGCCACATGACCACGGAGACGTCCTCGGACAAACGCTGGCTCTTTGGCTTTGAAAGGGAGATGAGCACCGGCCCCTAGAGTTGGGAATGACTAGCACGCATGTGCGGGGGAACCTTTACCTTTACCTTTTTAACTTTCTACCAATTCTTGGACATTTCTACGTTTTTTGGTGAACATCTGGATCTTCATGAGGATCAGGTCTTGCAGATATCCAAGGTTGTGAAGGATGGGGTGGGCTGGCACGAACCCTTGGAAATTCCATAAGGAAGTTAAATTCCAAAGCAAGTGGGTGACATCCCAAGTTAGATATGGGCAACTAATTGCTTCTAATTTTCGCCAACTTTAGCACAAAATCTTAAAAATCCTTCCCTTTAAATGATTCCAGAAGAAGCAGCCGTTATGCAGTTGCCTTGGGACAGCCACAGGATTTTAGACCCAAAGCCTACAAATTTTCCTCTCCAATCATCATATCATCATCATGATGTGAAATGTAACATGGCTGCCCTATAGGTGAATGGAGTCCATCACCAACTGATTAGGGATCTCACCACACAGTGGTGTTACAAATCATACTGGGGATACAATTATCACAGAGATGCAAATCTGTCTCACAAAATACTGCTTTCGCCAACATTTTCTGCATGTTTCATTTATTTACTTTAGGGGTTTTTTTTAATCGCACCCTCGTTATTTTTAGATAACTCAAGGTAGTGAACATAACCAATACTCCTGCCTCCTGTTTTCCCCACACTGATAACTGTGCAAGATGGGTTGGGCTGAGAGAGAGTAACTAGCCCAAAGTCACCCAGCTGGCTTTCATGCCTAAGGCGGAACTAGAACTCACCGTCCCCTAGTGATTGACCCAAAGTCACCCAGCCTGCTTTTATACTTAAGGTGCAACTAAAATTCACAGTCTCTTTGTGATTGGCCCAAAGTCATCCAGCTGGCTTTTATGTCCAAGACAGGATTAGAACTCACCATCTCCTGATTTCTAGCCTGATGTGTTAAACACCGTGGTTTTCTTTAGATTACAATATCTATCACCTTCAGCCACCTTTGACATCACTAGGCTAACTGAGGTTTTGTCAGCCCCAAGGGGTAAAACAGATCAGGAAAACTCCCCAGAACCCCACAGAAAGGCTAAAAGAAATTTTATTGGGATCGGCTATCAAAGCACAATTTTTAAAGTCTGATCACACTATACCTCTTTCTCCTTCTTCTGTGCCATTGAATTAGGGAGACGTCTGCTGATCCACTTCCAAATATTACCTTGTAGTCCTGGACTTAAAAAAAATGTTTAAGCCTCTTTTGTCTAGGTCTGGGGTTGGCAACCAGTGGGAAAGGCAGGGACAGGCACCTTTATGAGCGTGTGTGCACACATGCTAATGTGGCTGCGTGTGTGTGCGAACAGGGCCACAAGTATGTGTGCTCCACAAATAGGGCTGCTAGCATCAGTGTGCGGCTCAGCTACTGCCAGCACAAGGGGGATGAGCATGCGGACACACACACATGCTCTGGCCAGCCACTCACACAGCCCGGTGGCCAAGAGGCCACAGCCCGGTAGTGAGCTGAGGCCCACAGTTGGGGACCTCTGGTCTGGGTCACCGTTCCTTGCATTATCCCCATCAAGATTATCTTCTTAACTCTCTATAGTTTTAGAGTTGTAGCCAACGAAGGTTGATGGCATCTAGCTAATCTTGGAAATCTAAGCAGATTAGAACATGGATTCCTTGATTTTCCCAGGTTTGATCTAGTGCAGGGGTGTCAAACTCCCAGGCCGTGGGCCGGACACGTCATCCGGAAGCCATGCCCACCCCATTGCCGGCAATGGCAAAACTGTCCCGATATGTCATGACGTCATGAGTTTGACATGTCTGATCTAGTGTGACACAGCAGTCCATTTGCTGGCAATTTAAAGTTTGATCAAGACGGAGGAGGAGAAGGAGAAGGAGGATGGGAGACCACCAGAAAAATCCTAGAGAATATAAGGTAGTTCAGGAAGTGAAAACAACCACAATAACAACTAAAGGGAACAAATCAGAAAAGGCAGTTACACACCCCTCCATAAAATTCCTTCGTGCTCAAATCCCAACGATTCACGATCAGTGAAATACCCAAACTTTTCTTGGCATCAAAATGAAAACTCTGTTTCACTTTTTCCTTCTCAGATTTTTTTTTTTACTTCCCAGTCTAGCCCTGCTTTAAACTATTCCAAAATTTCAGTTGGAAGGACTTTTCTCTTTTCTCTCTCTCTGTGGATAGAGGAATTAGGCTCTGTCCTGGGTGGCTGAGTGCATGAGACCCAGATCCAGATTAAACATTACATGCAGAGGATTTACTTTATGATTTAAGCAAAATCCCATCACTGGATTAGCTGATGTCCCTGTATGCAAAGTAGGTCATGTTTCCTTATCACCTTTTTCCACTCCAAGCTCTGTGGAGAAAGTGTCTGTCATAGTTCCGATAGATGAGACCAGTTAAAAGAACTTCAAGGGAGAAAATGGTTCCTCAAAGAACATGTTTATTTGGCTGCAAAATATCAGCACGTACAAAGGTGAACCCAAGACTAAATTCCCCTCCCCCTGGTTACAAAGTTGCAAAGTTATGATTCCCACCCCAATTAGATGTCACACAGATCACATTCACCAATTGTTACTAAATGTGGGCTTTCCTCCCCACCTCCAACCCGACAAAATGTAATCAGCAGTGGCCTTGGTTCCCATACCTAAGAATTGTTTTGGCTAACTTAAAACTACACTTCCCTCCTCCTCCCTTTCCAAGTATGTGGCAACCGAAAAACGAAGTAAAAATGGCTTCTTTTCAATTTGTTGCAGAGTTGACAGTGTCCTTGTAACCCGACTGTCCTCGTTTGCAAAAATAACATCCAGCTTCATCTGGAAGAAGCAGGCAACTCTTTTCCCACAAGCAGGCAATCACCATACTGATTCCTCAGCCTTTGCTGCCAGTCCTGACCTAAGTTCACACAGTGCATTCATCCTGTCTAATATGGAATTGAGTACAGGTAGTCTTGACTTACGACCGAGCAGTGTGGTGGCCTAGTGGTGAAGATTCTCACCTCCCATTTGGGTGGCTGAGAGTTCAAGCCTAAGTAGCGGCAGATGTTTCTCCTAGGGCACCAAGAAAAAAATATTTGCTGCTAACTCCGCATAGGCATCAGGAAGGGCGTCCGGCCAAGAAATGCTGAGCTCCACCCACTCACCCCCACCCCAAATTAAAATGACTAGAAGGTCATAAAAAGAAAAAAAAGGATTTTCACTAATGACCATAATGGAACCTCTCCATCACGGTCCTAAGTTGTGATGGTTTTAAAACGGGTCACCCATGTGATCGACTCAATTTTACGACCTATTTTGCAGCAGTTGTTAAGTAAGTGAAAGGTTCACCATGGGCCAGTTTTGCTGAAAACTGGAAATAAATACCAGCTTTCAGCAAAAATGTCACAAAATGTGGTCACATGATGCAGGAGGCTGCAATTGGCTGTAATTGTAGGCTGGTTGCTGAGCTCCTGAAATGTGGTCATGTGACTATGGGAGCAGCTGTCAAAACTTTGGAATTGGGTTATAAGTACCCCTGGAGCAATTATAAGTCGAGGACTATCTGTAGGCTTCCATTTGCTGTGGGAGTCAAACCAGCATGTTAAGCCAAACTGAGATTTATTTCTTTGGATATAGCATGTTATACAATGGGAGAAATTGTGTTTTGTTAACCTAGGTCCTAGGTGGAAGATGTGTGAATACTGTACGGATGGAAACTAGTCAAGGAGAGAAGCAACCTAGAACTAATGAGAAACTTCCTGACAGAACAATTAACCAGTGGAACAACCTGCCTCCAGAAGTGGTGAAGGCTCCAACACTGGAAGTTTTTAAGAGGAGACTGGCCAGCCATTTGCCTGAAATGGTATAGGGTTTCCTGCCTGAGCAGGGAGTTGGACTAGATGACCTCTAAGGTCCCTTCCAAATTATGATGATGATGATGATGATGATGGATCAAAAAGTCAAAATACATTATACATTACATAGTGTAAAACAGAGGTGGGGCTTCAATCGGCTTCCTTTTTTTGACACACACACACACACACACACACACACACACACACCATCTGTGAATTAGCCAGTCCCTGGGTTGCTAGAATCCTTCTGCCATCTGAGTTCGATATAATTTTATTTTCTTCCAGTAGGGAAAAAATATGTTTAAATGAAAAGCCATCTGGCTAAAAGCAAATTTGGAGCCTCTATAGTGATTTCTATTTTTACAAATGCTTTATGCATTTTTTTGGAAACTCAGAATTCTATGTCAGCAGCCCTGGGGCTTGCTTGGAGGAGGAAGAAGAGAAAGCGAGCTCATCCCTTATTTTATTTTATTTTTTTTAGGTCAAATGGATGTTTGGTGATTAGCTATGCCCATTAAGGCCGCTATTCTGGGAAAGTGCAACCCAGAGAGGCCATTTGTGAAAACACTCACAAGGTAAACACAAGAGGGATAGAATCAAGAACACATGAAGAGTTAGTACCACTTTATAATGCCCTGGTAAGACCATATCACCTCCAGTTTTGGTCACTCACACCACAATATAAAAAAGATGTTAAGACTCTACAAAGAGTTCAGAGAAGAGCAACCAAGGTGATTAGGGGACTGGGGGTCATATGAAGAACAGTTGCAGGAATATGGGTACGAAAAGAAGGACTAGGGGTGACATGATAGCAGTGTTCCAATATCTCAGGGGCTGCCCCAAAGAACGGGGTCAACCTATTCTCTGAAGCACCTGAAGCCAGGACAAGAAGCAACGGATGGAAACTAACCAAGGAGAGAAGCAACCTAGAAATAAGGAGAAATTTCATAACAGTGAGAACAATTAATCAGTGGAACGACTTGCCTCCAGACGTTGTGGGTGCTCCAACACTCTTAAGTTTTTAAGAAGAGATTGGACAACCATTTGTCTGAAATGGTACAAGGTTTTCCAGCTTGATCAGGGAGTTGGATTAAAAACCTCAAAGGTCCCTTCCAACTCTTATTATTCTGTTATTCTGGTGCTCTCAAACCTCCAGTGGGCCTCAAATGGTTAGTATCTTTGGTTTAACTCTTCTGCAGTGTATTGCTGAGTGCAAAATGGTGTGCATGTTGGAATGTGTAACAGAGTAGGATCATTACTAGAAAAATGCCTGAGTCTAGGACAGAGGGAAAAATGTAAAGGAGATCCGGAGTGATTCTGCCTTAATTAGGCTAGGTGTAAGCTGATCTTCATGGGAAAAAGTCTATCTACAAGTAGGTAGTTCCTAAGAATCAACAATGACTCAATAGCTGTCTGGGGAATTCTGGGAGTTGAAGTCCACAGTTGCCAAGGTTGGGTACCCCTGATTTAAATCATCTGTTATTTTCCTCTACTAGCAATAAACATCTTCCCAGAAATGCAAAGAGTCCTTGGCAATCTGAAACCTGTAAAACTTTTGGTGACATGCTTTGGTTTGTGGCTTCTTTCTATAACTGTGAAAAGTTGGGGGAGAAACATGAAGCAGGCCTAGGGGGTCCTGAATGGGATGACAGATTCACATGAGAATTTCTATGCTACTGTGACAACAGTTGTCAAAAGACCAGGATCATTAAATGATTCAGGTGCAGAAGACCAAGTCAGGATGGGGAGAAAGCTGACAGTTTATGGGGTTACTGGGTGGGTATAAGGTTTCTTGCCTTGCGCAGGGGGTTGGACTAGAAGAGCCCCGAGGTCCCTTCCAGCCCTATGATTCTATACAGGTAGTCCTCGACTTACAACAGTTCATTTAGTAACTATTCAAAGTTACAACGGCACTGAAAAAGTGACTTATGAGCATTTTTCACACTTATGACCGTTGTAGCATCCCCATAGTCATGTGTTCTATCTTTGGATGCTTGACAATTGGTTCATATTTATGACGGCCGCAGTGTCCTGGGGTCATGAGATCCCCTTTTGTAACCTTCTGACAAGCAAAGTCAACAGGGAAGGCAGATTTAGTTAACAAGTGCGTTACTAACTTAACAACTGCAGTGATTCACTTAACAAATGTGGCGAGAAAAGTCGTAAAATGGAGCCAAACTCACTTGACAGATTTCTCACTTAGCAACATAAATGTTGGGCTTCGTTGTGGCTGTAAGATGAGGACTACCTGTATTTTATGATGCGCAGCTTCCACAACTTGCATTGCAACTGCAGTACCTCCAAGTGCCAGAATTGCTGGATTAAATTTATTTATTTATTTATTTATTTTATTTTAATTCCATTTATATCCCGCCCTTCTCCGAAGACTCAGGGCGGCTTACAAGCTTAGCAGTAGCCTTCATTCTATGTATATGCCTGCTTATTAGGGCTTTCACACACACCCCAAGCGGCATTATTACAAAGTCAGCTTAATTGCCCCCAACAATCTGGGTCCTCATTTTACCTACCTCGGAAGGATGGAAGGCTGAGTCAACCTTGAGCCTGGTGGGACTCGAACCTGCACTAATTGCAGGCAGCTGGTGTTACTTAAGGAGGCATTAGCCCACTGCTCCACCTAGCTCCGAGGAAATGGCCTGAATTTATGTTTCAGGTTACAGGGCAGATGCATAATTTAATTTATTTGTTTGCGGTCACAGACCAAAGTACAAATACCACAAAAGAAAAACATAGAAAAAGTAAAATCATAGACAATTGGACACCAGAAGCCTTGGCTGAGAGGAATTACAACATTCCCCTCTAATAGTTACAGCTCTTAGAAAAAATTTAGAGACCTGAGAAGTAATATATGAGGAGCCATCCCCTAAACAATATAAGACCAAATTACTAGCATTGGGACCAGAAGGGTCTATTTTAAGGAGAGACAGTAATTTAGTTCTGCCTGCGTTATACATAGGGCAGTATAAAAAGACATGCTCCACAGTTTCAACCTCAGCCCTATCACAGGGGCATAATCGCTCGCTAATCGGGAGCCTCTTAAATCGCCCGTCGAGTAGTGCTGAGGGCAAGACATTGAAATGGGCTAGAGAAAAGACTCTCCTATACTTGGGGATAGTTAGAGTATAGAAGTATGAAGCCATCCTCAGTCCATAATTGCTAAGCACATTGATTTGTGCTTCTTAGATTGTAAGCCGCCCTGAGTCTTCGGAGAAGGGTGGGATATAAATGGGATTTAAATAAATAAATAAATAAATAAATAAATAAATAAATAAATAAATAAATAAATAAATAAATAAATATTAGATTGGCTGAAGATCCGAGGGGGAGCAGGTTTTGTTAGCTCTGGCTCTTAAATATTGCAAATCTATGTCTGCCCAGCCGTTGGACTACCCTAGATTGGGCATCCTTAAGGCCATAATCTCCCAAGGCATCACCCGAAAAACCTAGCAGGTGGAGTTTCTTCCTCAGCTCCCTCTCCCAACAAGAAGTATGAAGGTCAGCAAACACCAGGGACAGGTAGCTACCAGGGACTGCAGAGAAGAGCACCCGAAACCACCAGGCAGATGCATAAATTCAGCTTGAGTCAATTCACGATTGGTGGACAATTTGGTCAATGGTGGACGCAAGGGAGAGGTTTAGAGGTCAGGTTAAACAATTGGCACTTTCTCAGGTTCCCAAGCAGACATTCAAAGCTTCACCCTCTTCACTGAGAGATTAGAAATAAGAGTTGTAAATTCAGGGCAACTTTGCCATCTTTAAATGAAAAACCAACCAGATACACACAATATAGAAAACTGTAGATCTGGAGTTACAGGAAGACAGTTGCTGTGTTTATATAGCACGCTTCCACCAAGGAAATAAATCTTAGGATGGCTGTTATCAGTCATAAATTATCCAGGCATATTTTAGCACAATGCTGCCTATTGCCTGACTCTGCTCAGAATCATCTAAAGGAGTATTTGTCAATCTTGCAATGCTGGCTGGGGAATTCTGGGAGCTGAAGTCCAGATACCTTACAGTTGCTATGGTTGAGAAACACTGATCTAAAAGAACCAGAGCTGTGCAAATTGAATATTGTAATAGCAATAGAAATAGCATTTAGATTTATGTATCATTCCACAGGGCTTTACAGGACTCTCTGGGTAATATACAGAGTCAGCATATTTGCCCCCAATAATCTGGGTCCTCATTTTACCGCCCTCGGAAGGATGGAAGGCTGAGTCAACCTTGAGCTAGCCAAGATCGAACCCCTGGCAGTGGGCAGAGTTAACCTGCAATACTACATTCTAACCACTGCACCATCATGGCTCTTTATAATGTGCAGCTTATAATACTCATAGGATAAATTTATTCCAATTGCAGGGTGGGTGCAAAGTTCTTATACTGTAGCATTAAATTATAAATTTAAATCAGTGTTTTTCCATCTTAGCAATATTAAGATGTGCAGACATCAACTCTCAGAAATCACCATCCAGCATGGTGGCTTGGGAATTCTGGGAGTTGTAATCCATGCATTTTATCATTGCTGAAAACTGAATTAAAATATAAATTGTTTTGGTTTTTACTGAGACAACCCATCAGAGCCAGGGTCTGGACCTTGCTCTCTTTCTGCCAAAATAATTAACATTTTTCTATTTTAATTTATTTATTATAATGCAAGACCTTTCCTAATTCTAAGCTGCTTTGCTGATACTGCTGATTACATATTGTGATATTTTTATTATTATTATTATTATTATTATTATTATTATTATTATTATTATTATTATTATTATTATTATTATTATTATTATAGATTTTTCTTTTTATAAGTTCTTTCACTGGATATAGTTGCATCGGCAGAAAACTGACCCCGGTTTACATCTCTGTCCGATTTTGCTGCAGATTTTTCTGAAACCCAAGAATAAGGAAATAACTTCCTTACTAATAAAAGAAGATATTATAAATGCAGGCGTGGATGTGCTATTTTTAAAGGAATGCACTGAAGCGTAAAAATTGGGCCATCTTACACGGTTCTTTTCTCTAGCTTCCCGGAGTTTTCCATTAATTTCAGAATATATTATGATAATCCAGCTGGTGGAAGACAGCAGCTATGTTAAATGACCCAGATTTTTTTTTTGCTGGAGTCATAGGGTGAGTGGAATAGTAGGACAGTTCGGAGAAAAAGTGTTGGAAGGGAAAATTATTGCTTTAAATATGCAGTGAAGCTTACAAACATTTCCTTTACCTATCAAGCAAGTGACAATTGCGTAGACAACGCTTGCTCTGACATTTTTTTAAGCAAAGGTGGGGAAAAATGAACACATCTTGAATGAGCAGCAAAATCTAGAAATTTCATTATGTATTTTTTTTCCTTCCCTTGAATTTTGGGGAGGAACAGGTTGTTTTTTTCTTTTTCTTTTAAACTACATTTACTGTCACACTTTCTCCAGATAGTTATTCAAGCTTAGCAGAATAACAGAACTGGAAGGGACCTTAGAGGTCTTCTAGTTTAACCTCTTGCTCAAGCAGGAAACCCTATGTTATTTCAGACAAATGGTTGTCCAATCTGTTCTTGAAAATTTCCAGTGTTGGAGCAACCATTACTTCTGGAGGCAAGCTGTTCTACTGATTAATTGTTCTCTCAGGAAATTCCTCCTAATTCTAGGTTGCTTCTCTCCTTGATTAGTTTCCATCTTTTGCTTCTTCTCCTGGCTTCAGGCACTTTGGACAATAGATTGAAACCTTCCCCCCTTCTTTATATTGCAACACTGCTATCATGTCATCATCTCTAGTCCTTCTTTTCCTTAAACCAGACATATCTAGTTCCTGCAATCCTCTGTACATTTTCTTGAAGACTTGAAGGCTACCAGACAAGATTACTGTTCTTTGATCAGCTAGATCAGGGGTCTTCAAACTTGGCCCTTTTATGACTTCTGGACTTCCACAATCCCACAATTCCTAGAAAGAGTGCAGAGAAGAGCAGCAAAGATGATTAGGGGACTGGAGGCTAAAACATATGAAGAACGGTTGCAGGAATTGGGTATGTCTAGTTTAATGAAGAGAAAGACTAGGGGTGACATGATAGCAGTGTTCCAATATCTCAGGGGCTGCCCCAAAGAAGAGGGAGTCAAGCTATTCTCCAAAGCACCTGAAGGCAGGACAAGAAGCAACCGATGGAAACTAACCAAGGAGAGAAGCAACCTAGAACTAAGGAGAAATTTTCTGACAGTTAGAACAATTAATCAGTGGAACAACCTGCCTCCAGAACCTGTGAATGGATGTTTTTAAGAAGAGACTGGACAGCCATTTGTCTGAAATGGTATAGGGTTTTCTGCCTGAGCAGTGGGTTGGACTAGATGACCTCAAAGGTACCTTCCAACTTCTTCTTCTTCTTCTTCTTCTTCTTCTTCTTCTTCTTCTTCTTCTTCTTCTTCTTCTTCTTCTTCTTCTTCTTCTTCTTCTTCTTCTTCTTCTTCTTCTTCTTCTTCTTCTTATTATTATTATTATTATTATTATTATTATTATTATTATTATTATTATTATTATTATTAAACTTTTATCCATAAAACATGAAACTCAGTCAACTGAACACTCAAATTGACAGGCTGATGGTTGACACGGGTTGCTGCCAGCATCCTAGTTATCAACCAAGTATCTCCTTAAAATGTAAGATGTTCCGATTAGCGCACTTTTTTGGAGCTTTGCTGGAGTTATTGCAGGAAGCTGCAATTTCTTGATGTATTTTGCAAAGTTTTTGGACATAGTTCCCAGTACCCCAATGACAGTATCACTTTTACACATTTCATCCATAATCGTGCAGTTTCGATGGCCAGGTCGTGGTATTTCATAATTTTCCCCAGTTCTTTTTCTTAGACTCATGATGATGATGATGATGATGATGATGATGATGATGATGATGATGATGATGTAAGTCCTCGGACATCTTTTTACAACCTTTTTGTGGCAGTCATTGTCATGGTTGTGAATTAAAACCTCTTGTTTGCCCTGGGCCATTTTTGCTGTAAACAGAAAGTAAATGCTAGCAAAAACATCATAAAACACAGCCGTGACACTGTAGGACTCTGCAAATGGCCATAATTCTGGGTCAGCTGCCTGAGATGTGGTCATGTGACTTAGGGGGGCATAGCCATCGAAACTTGATCATAAGTACCTTTGGCAAGAGGTCTATTGTAACCTCAAATGAGATTATTAAATGAGCAATAAATCAAGGACTACAGTTGTACGTCAAGGACTAGCTTGAGCCCTGAGCCATGCTGGTGCAGTGGTTAGAATGCAGTATTGCAGGCTAACTGACTGCTAACTGCCAGGAGTTCAATCCCCACTGGCTCAAGGTTGACTCAGCCTTCCATCCTTTCGAGGTCGGTAAAATGAGGACCAGATTGTAAACTGCTGAAGGCTGTAAAGCTCTACAAAGGGGTATATAAGTCTAAATGCTACCCCAAATGATTGAGAACCTATCCTTTGAGGGAGGTTGTTAACCGTGATGCATTGTTATTGCAGCAGACCTGTCTCCTCTCTGCCTCTTTGCAATGAGCTTTATCATGCTGTAGAGCAGAGCTTCTCAATTTCAGCAAATTTAGGATGTGAGGACTTCAACTCCCAGAATTCTCTAGGCAGTTTGAGAAACACTGCTGGCGAGGAACCTGGAGATAATCTTGGAGAAGATATGCAGAGGCCCTCAGCAAAACGTGAGCTCAGTCTGGGAAAACCAGACATTGTGAGAAAGAAATTCAAGATTTCCCCACCTTGACTGACTTTGGTATAAGATGGAGCAAAGGGAAATTGCCTAATTAGATTGTTATTATAGCCTCCGTTTATTAAGTAGAGCTCCGTTTTTGCTTGTGGTGTCCATTTTCTGATCAGACCTCCTTTGAAGGGCTGATAGATGCTTTTCCAAATAATGAGAAAAAGCATTGTAAGTTCCAGTTGCCCTAGGACAGGGCTAGGCAACCTCGGCTCTTTTATGACTCATGGACTTCAACTCCCAGAATTCCTGAGTCAGCATAGCTGAGTCAGCATAGCATAGCTGACTCAGGAATTCTGGGAGTTGAAGTCCACGAGTCATAAAAGAGCCGAGGTTGCCTAGCCCTGCCCTAGGATGACTCAAAAGAAATTTGGCAGCCCACCTTTGCTTTAAAGCAAGCAGGGATTCTTTACATCATGTAGTGTACAATTCAGAACAGACATCAAGAGATTTTGTGAGGTGGGTGGGTTTGTCACCAGACAATAATGACTCGAGGGAATGTGCTGACTAGGAAGAAACCACCACAAGGCAAGAAAGACAAAATTATCCTATCCCTGTCTAAGGATAAAATTCAGGGTTTCTGATGTGGTATTCATACAAAAAAAAAGTTGGCAAGGAAGCAGAGAAAGAGAGAGAAACATGTATAGTTACTTTTTCTCTCGCTCATCATGCTAAGAGTCAAAATGGAGTGTAGGCAGCTCCCCCCCCGGGCTTCCCTGTACACATATGTATACACAGGTGGTCCTCGACTTATGACAATTGAGCCCAACATTTCTGCTGCTAAGTGAGACAGTTGTTAAATGTGTTTTGCCCATCTTACGTCTTCCCTCAGTTGTTCAGTGAATCACTTTAGTAACATGGCTAAGTGAATCTGACTTCCATATTGACTTTGCTTGTCAGAAGGTCGCAAAAGGTGATCATATGACCCCAGGACACTGCCACCTTCATAAATATGTGTCAGTTGCCAAGCACCTGAATTTTGATCATGTGACCGTATGGGGGGGAGTTCTGGACAACTTGCCGCAGCCATCTAACCGCAACCATCTTGCCGCAGTCAACTTTCCATGGCCATCTCACCACAGCCAAATTGCCATGGGGCAACTCGCTGCCAGACAATCCGTGTGGGATAGCTCAACACGATGAATGTTATCTGCCATTGTTTTTTCATACATTATTTCCATTTGTGCCAATGGAAATAATGTTGAAGAAACAGCGGCAAATAACATTTATCGCACTGAGTTATCCCGCGTGGACTTATCCCATGGTGAGTTGGCCGTGGAGAGTTTGTCCTGTGGAGAGTTGGCTGTGGTGAGATAGCCGTGGTGACATGGCCACGGTGAGTTGTCCCATTCCACCGTGAGGCTATGTCCTAGATCTACCCATGGACCCCTCCTTGGCCACGAGTTCAGCGGAGGGTGACTTTGAGTCAGCACAGGAAAGCACAAAGCATAGTCTTGGTCAGGATCAGGGCTCGGAGAATGCTAGCCTGATGGAGAAGCCTCAGCTGCAGCAAGTTGGCCAGGAGGCTCCAGCCAAGGACTGGGAGCAGCTGCCACCCATTAGCAGTGAGGAAGTGGGAGTCCACACCTCCTCCTGTTCCAAGGACACATAGAGCAAAGAGGAGACAGGCACAATGCCGGTCAGCGAGATTACTCGTAAGGAGGCAACCTCGCCTCTCATGGAGGGCTGCATCAGCATTACCTACTTAATCCCTGAGGAATTGAGTTTTGCTGGAACAACATGCCCAGTTCTGTGCCTTGTGTGCTCATGTCGTGTATCCTGACCTGTTTGACTTGTGGATTGCTTTCCTGGATTTTGTGTGTGCCCATTGGACTCTGTTACCCAGTGACCCTTGCCGTACTGAGCTCAGAATCCAGACCTGTGCAAGAGGTGCTTTCTGATGACCTGTCTGGGTGTGTGTGTGTGTGTTGAATAAACACCTGTAGAGCTTTTGCTGTATGTGTGTATGTGTGGGGGCAGCAGGGCAACCCAGGCTGCTGCAACGGTCATAAGTGTGATAAATGGTCATAAGTCACTTTTTTCAGGGCTTTTGTAATTTCAAATGGTCACTAAACAAAAAGTTATAAGTCAAGGACTACTTGTATCTATTTGTGCACATTTTCACTGCAGAACATCTATGGGTGGGGAGAATTGAGTTTTGCCATGCCCTGAAATCTTATGTCCTTTGGAGCAGGAATTAAGGAGTAATGCATTAAATGCCCAATAAAAGCATAATCACAATATTTTCATACATTTCTGGGAAAAAATAGCACATCTGTTGCCTGGATGGGGTCCAGCACACGATTGCTCAACACAGGCGAGGCTGTTTCACAGAACTGGGATAACACTTGCTTTATCTTATAAGAAAGAGCCACAAGTTGTTTTGTGCCGGAAGGCCACCCGGCCAACACCCTGAAGTTTGATTTATGATTTGTTCTGCACAACTGCAAAGGCAACACACTGGAAAAATGAAAGTAAAGATGCTGCTTCTTCATCAACAAGATTTTGCATGCAAGGGTCGGGTGGGGGATGGAGGGGGCTGGAACTCAAGTGACAAAAGCCAGAGGTGAAAACATGGCCCAAACTGTCAACAAACCAGGAATTCACATCTGAGTATCTGCCTTGTATGGCTGGGTTATGGCGTAATTCCTCCTTCTGTCTCTCTTCCCTTCTTGTACAGATGAAATAATGCAACAGGAGATCAGGCCTGTCACGGCGGTGGAGATCATTGAACAACTGCACCGACAGTTTGCCATTTTGTCAGGTAAGATCAAGGCTTCAGTGGCCTTGATATTTCCCATCTTTTTCTTGGCAGTGAAAACGATCAGTGGAATGACTTGCCTCCAGAAGTTGTGGGTACTCCAACACTGGTTGTCCCAAAGGTGCTTTTTCAAGAGGCAACTGGACTTTCTTGTTTTTCTTTGAAGACATTTTGCTTCTCATCCAAGAAGCTTCTTCAGCTCTGACTGGATGGTGGGGGAATGGAAGGATTTATACTCCTTGCAGACAGCTGGTCATTTGCATTCTTTGAGAGAGTCGTTGAGGGCACCTGGAGGTTTATCTGTGCCCTCAGGGTCACCTGAGCAGTGCAAATGGGTGTGTCCCTTCACTGTTGAAGACAGGCACAGGCTGTTGGGGATGAGTCTGTGTTGTCTGCATCTCAAACTGAAGCGCAAATGGTTCCTGTAGTCTGCAACATTTTCTGGAAATCCATTCATGTTCCCACACCATTCGAAGGGCATTCATCCCAAACTGCATAGCTAAATGTCTATGGACTGAGAATCTCCATAGACATCCAACACTGGGAGTTTTTAAGAAGAGACTGGGCGACCATTTGTCTGAAAGCAGAGGTTTGGACTAGAAGACCTCCAAGGTCCCTTCCAACTTCTGTTATGCCCTTTTTTCAAGCGATGGGGTGTCTCTCCAGATTTCCCTCTCCATCCTGAACAAATCCCATGAACAGTAATTGCCGTGTGCTTTTGACAGATAAACACATCCACATTTCCCAGTAAAATGTTTGAAGAGATTCTTCTGCCCCTAAGTGTGGAGGCATCTCTTTGAAAGCTGTTCAGATGGAGCTTGGACAGCGTGGACCATTGTCACTTTGAGACAATCTGACCTCTGACTCGTCATGCAGGACCACAGAATGTACAGGGTGTGCATTCCCACAGCCCATTCAATTCACACAACTTACTTAGTTATAATCATCATAATAATAAAGTTGGAAGGGACCTTGGAGGTCATCTAGTCCAACCCTCTGCTCAGGCAGGAAACCCTATACCATTTCAGGCAAATGGCTGTCCAGTCTCTTCTTAAAAACCTCCAGTGTTGGAGCATTCACCGCTTCTGGAGGCAGGTTGTTCCACTGGTTAATTGTTCTAACTGTCAGGAAGTTTCTCCTTAGTTTTAGATTGCTTCTCTCCTTGATTAGTTAGCTGTTCGGATTTGCTCAACACATTAAATAATAAACTAATCAAACAGGTCAAAGTGAGATCCAGCCTGGAAATAAGAAAATAAGGAAGACTTTCCTGACCGTGAGAACAATTAACCCAGAGGTCTTCAAACTTGGCCCTTTTATGAATTGTGGACTTCAACTCCCAGAATTCCTCAGCCAGCATGTCTGACTGAGGAATTCTGGGAGTTGAAGTCCACAAGTCATAAAAGGGCCAAGTTTGAAGACCCCTAAATTAACCAGTAGAACAGCTTGCCTTCATAAATTGGAGGGTTTTGTTTTTTTTTAAAAAAAAAGGTTTGGTCAACCATTTGTCCATGGTATAAGGACTAAGAGGGGTTGGACTAGAAGACCTCCAAGGTTCTATGATTCTAAGTGAGGTTTATGCAACTTAGTTGAGTATGTTGTGTGAACATATCGCATCCTCTAGGTCTGTGTGGTGTAAACACAGCTCATGTGCATAGACAGCCTTTGGATTTGTGCGCAGACTTTTTTTACATTTCAATATCATTAGAAGTGTAACTGCATGATCCCCTTTCAGAAAAGCAGCATCGTATTATATCCTCTGGATAAATGATTTGTGTGTGTGTAGGAGGATGTCGTTGTATTGTTTTAATGAGAAGGGTGAGAAATAAGAAGGGTAAGAAATTCAGTTTGCCTAACCCAGGGGTAGGCAACCTCGGCTCTTTTATGACTCATGGACTTCAACTCCCAGAATTCCTGAGTCAGCATAGCTGACTCAGCATTCCTGACTCAGGAATTCTGGGAGTTGAAGTCCATGAGTCATAAAAGAGCCGAGGTTGCCTACCCCTGGCCTAACCAGTAGCATCTGCAGGGGAGCAGAATGACAAAAGCAGCATCATGCTGTTGTGACAAAAACTCTGCCTGATTTGTAAATGCATTGTGACATGGGACAGAGTTTGCAATTTTAAAATATCCAAGTATGTAGGCTGAGCAAGCACAAAGCAAGACAGAATACAAAGAGAGAGTATTTGACCAAAAGCTGCATTCTGGCTTCCAAAACCAGCTATATCACTGCAGTCCTTTCTTATCAACTTTCAGAAGCCAATTGCTCCTTTCTTTCCTTCCTTCCTTCCTTCCTTCCTTCCTTCCTTCCTTCCTTCCTTCCCTCCCTCCCTCCCTCCCTCCCTCCCTCCCTCCTTCCTTCCTTCCCTCCCTCCCTCCCTCCCTCCCTCCCTCCCTCCCTCCCTCCCTCCCTCCTTCCTTCCTTCCTTCCTTCCTTCCTTCCTTCCTTCCTTCCTTCCTTCCTTCCTTCCTTCCTGGTGCAGATCCAGAAATGCAAGATAGTTCCTTTTAATTCCCATCTAAATAGGGAAAGCATTAACACTTCTCCCAAAAGCTCTGATCAGCCATCTTATACATACATCATACATACATATTTGATTTTTATCTATGTTACTTTATAAGTAACTCAAGGCAGCAAATATACACACTCCTTCGTCCTCCTGTTTTCCCCACCACCACAACAACCCTTTGAGCTGAGAGTGAGCGACTGGCCGAAAGTCAACCAGCCAGCTTTCATGTCAAAGGCAGGAATAGAACTCAACAGTCTCCTGGTGATTGGTCCAAAGTCAAACAGCTGATTTCCATGCCTAAAGCAGGACTTGAACTCACAACCTCCTAGTCATTGGCCCAAAGTCACACAGTCAGCTTTCATGCCTAAGACGGAAATGGAACTCACAGTCTCTTGGTTTCTAGGCCAGCAATGTAACCACTACACCAAACTGGCTCTACATATGCAATTAAATATCACAATAGTCAAAATCTAGAAAGTAGTCTCGTGTGAGAGTTAATTCCTCTTTACCAATAAAGATTGTTGCCAGATTTTTTTTTGAAGGGGGTGGTGGAGAATGTTTGGCTTTAACAGCAAACGTATCATGTACACCAAGGGTCTTCAAACTTGGCCCTTTTATGACGTGAGCTTCAACTCCCAGAATTCATCAGCCAACATGGGGGAACTATGGCTCCTTCATGACTTGTGGACTTCAACTCCCAGAATTCCTCAGCCAACATGGGGGAACTATGGCTCCTCCATGACTTGTGGACTTCAACTCCCAGAATTCCTCAGCCAGGCACGCTGGCTGAGGAATTCTGGGAGTTGAAGTCCACAAGTCATAAAAGGGCCAGGTTTGAAGACCCCTGATGTAGACATTTAGCCGGCAAAGTTTTTTTCTCAAGCACATGAGAGTTAAAATTGAAGAATCTAAGCTATTTTCCGCAACAGAGATTGGTTACTAACTGGTGTTGGGATTCAAATATGTGAACAATCGGTTCTTTGTGTGGATGCTGCTTCCAGAAGTCCATTCTGGGCCTGGGCAACAAAAAATTACCGGTTCTGCCTAAGTGATGCAAACCGGCTGAATCCCACCACTGTTACTAACTCCTTAGAGGGCTAACTAACAAGAATGGAGGGAAAACCTTGGTTATTTTAATATACATATTTCTGGAGACTCATGAGTCTTATGTCTGTTACTCATTTTGTTTGATAATCTCTCTCTTTTGGGGGTCTAGCAGATAGAACCACCAATTTAAGGACACGCTATATGGCTAATAAAAATGCAGTGGATTCAAAGGTTTTTCTCCCTAAACTCAAGGCTGCTTTTCCAAAAATGGCACTGATTTTGCAAATCCACTTTAATAAATCCATGGGAATTAGCATGTCACACATTCTGCTAACCATCTTCTGTTAATGGAAATGAGTCTTTTTTTTTAACGAAAGTGAAATTGAAGCTTTTATGGCATCCATTAAACAGATGTACATCATTGCAGTTTTCCGATAACGGAGAACTCTGCTGGGATTTGCATAAGCCCAACCCCTTACACCCTGCAGCCAATCTCACTATATTAATTTTCTTGGAATCATTATACACAGTCCTCACTTAATGAACAGTGAATTAGTGATAGTTTGGAGTTATGAAGGACCCCCCCAAATACTTGTGATGGCTGCAATACTCCCCTTCCACCCCCCGCGCGCGCTTTTTAGGTGCTTTGCTATCACCTTGCCTTTACCCCCTACTTGCAGTATTCATTAGTCACACAACTGTGATTCACTGTTTGTAATGGTTTTTTGGCCAGTTTCCACCAAAACAAACCCCCCATAGGAATACATGGATTCTCTTAATGACCATGATGTTTGCTTAACGATTGGTGTGTTCACTTAACAACCATGGCCTTTGCTTAATAACCACTGCAAGAAAAGTTGTAAAATTGAGTCCAGTCACATGAGAGCCTTGATTTATGTCCATCATGACTTACGACAGAAATTCCAGGCTCTGTTATGGTTATAAGTTGAGAACTACCTATATTGGATGCCTCTTCCTCTTGTTAACTGAAATAGATATCAAATACCTGGAGAACCTGTTTATTTGATGAATAAAATATATGCTTAGATACCTCGAGTCAAGCTAGTAATTACATGGACTAGCTCAGGGCTAGGCAACCTTGGCTCTTTTATGACTCGTGGACTTCAACTCCCAGAATTCCTGAGCCAGCATGGCTGGCTCAGGAATTCTGGGAGTTGAAGTCCACGAGTCATAAAAGAGCCAAGGTTGCCTACCCCTGGACTAGCTCATGCTGTTTTCTTGGTAATAATAGGTAAGGCCACACCTGGCATACTGCATCCAGTTTTGGTCACCACGATGTAAAAAAAGATGTTGAGAATCTAGATAGAGTACAGAGAAGAGCAACAAAGATGATCAGGGGACTGGAGGCTAAAACATATAAGGGACGGTTGCTGGAATTGGGTATGTCTAGTCCAGGGGTAGGCATCCTTGGCGCTTTTATGGCTCATGGACTTCAGCTCCCAGAACTCCTGAGCCATAGCTGGCTCAGAAATTCTGGGAGTTGAAGTCCATGAGTCATAAAAGCGCCAAGGTTGCCTACCCCTGGACTAGTCTAATGAAGAGAAGGATGAGGGGTGACATGATAGTGTTCCAGTATCTCAGAGGTTGCCAGAAAGAACAGGGGGTCAACCAATTCTCTGAAGCACCTGAAGGCAGGACAAGAAGCAATGGAGGGAAACTAACCAAGGAGAGAAGCAACCTAGAACTAAGGAGAAACTTCCTGACAGGGAGAACGATTAATCAGTGGAACAACCTGCCTGCAGAAGTTGTGAATGCTCAATGCTAGAAGTTTGTAAGAAGAGATTGGACAACCTTTTGTTTAAAAGGGTATAGGGTTTCCTGCCTGAGCAGGGGGTTGGACTAGAAGACCCCCCAAGGTCTTCTATTCTAATTTGAAATGAGCTTGCCTTTCCTTCTTCAAGGGTTTCTTAGGCTAGCCTACTGACTTAGAATTTCCCAGGTGTCGCTTATCTGTATCCTAACCATGTTCAACCCTGCTTATTTTCTTGGAGATCAATCAAGGCTGACTAAATACTGCCACCTGCTGTGCCATTTGGGTACTATCAGCAGTTATAGTTCCCTGAAAAAGCGGGGTGGTTTCATGTGGCCCGCGAAGCCATCCTGGAAACAGTGAGGGAACGGCCCTCACTGCCTTGGCCCTGGCCCAGAGACCCTCCTTCTGCCAGAGACCCTCAGATCTGTCCCACTCCTGCCCAGGCCCCCATAGGCACCCTTGATACAACAATGTAGAGCTGGCCACGCCCACCCAGTAGGCCATATGCACTCTAGCCACGCCCATCCAGTAAGCCACACCCACCCTGGCTATACCCACCCGACCCCCTGAGGGCAACTGCAATGCTGATGCGGCCCTCAATGAAATTGAGTTTGACACCCCTGCCTTAGCCTCTCTTTTAGATTTTCCTGAATTATTAATCTCTTTCACAGTGGATGTTATCAGGGCTTCATGAAGCTCCTGCCAAACAAATGGCATCTGAGGGAACAAATTATACCAGCCTTTGGTCTTGTTGCCTGCATGTCAGAGACAAAGTCACCCGTCACATGTAACGTGGCCAGTGTGAAAAAGTTAATTATCCCCCAGCCAGTTATTCCAAGGACAGATAGTTCTCAACTAACCACCTTTCCTTTAGTGGTCGTTCAGAGTTACAAAGGCATGGGGAAAAGTGACTTCCGATTTGTTTTTTTAAACACAACCATTGCAGCTTCCTCCATGGTCACGTGATCAAAATTCAGGGGCTCAGCAACTGCATGGACTTATGACAGGGCAACTTTTCCAGCTGGCTGCTGGCAAGCAGTCAATGGGGTGGGGGGAAGCCAGATTTGCTTCACTGCGTGAGTCACAACAACTGCAATGATTTCCTTAACAACTATTCTCCAAAGCAGAGGTCTTCAAACTCGGCCCTTTTATGACTCATGGACTTCAACTCCCAGAATTTCTCAGCCAGGCATGCTGGCTGAGGAATTCTGGGAGTTGAAGTCCATGAGTCATAAAAGGGCCGAGTTTGAAGACCCCTGCTCCAAAGCACCTGAAAGCAGGACAAGAAGCAATGGATGGAAACTAGTCAAGGAGAGAAGCAACCTAGAACTAAGGAGAAACTTCCTGACAGTTAGAACAACTAAACAGTGGAACAACTTGCCTCCAGAAGTGGTGAATGCTCCAACACTGGAAGTTTTTAAGAAGAGACTGGACAGCCATTTGTCTGAAATGGTATAGGGTTTCCTGCCTTAGCAGGGGGTTGGACTAGATGACCTCCAAGGTCCCTTCCAACTTATTATTATTATTATTAACTGTGGCAAAAAAAGGTCATAAATGGGGTGCAGCTCACGTAATGGCTATCTTGCTTAGCAATGGAAATTCTGCACTCAACTGTGGCCCTAAGTCTGTAAATGGGGTAACTAGGGGTACTTCTGTGAGTATCACATTAAACAATTGTGCCTGATTTGGACCAGCCCTTTTTGAGTAAATTTCACCAAGTTTTACTTTCTCTCATCACAGTGAACTTCTCACCACATAGAACCAGGGGTCTTCAAACTTGGCCCTTTTATGACTTGTGGACTTCAACTCCCAGAATTCCTCAGCCAGGCACGCGTGCCTGGCTGTGGAATTCTGGGAGTTGAAGTCCACAAGTCATAAAAGGGCCAGGTTTGAAGACCCCTTACATAGACTCTGGAGACCTGGGCATGCCCTGTTCAAATCAGAGTTTGTTCTGTAAAACAGTCTACAAAAGGTTAATCGTTGCTAAATCTCTAGGATTTCATGGATCCATAATCAGAGACGTAATCCTGAAGTGGCCAAAAAATTGGGATGGCGGTGAATCTTCCAAGCGGGGATATCCTATCAAAATCACTAGAAGAATACAGCAGGTCCTTGGCTTATGTCCAGCGGCTTCAAAAATGAGCCATGCTGGAAAAAAAAAACACCCATCCTTCCCAACTCTAGAATTAATAGCAGGAGGCTGAATGGAACAGCACAGCTTTCACCCTTCCCTGTGTGGCAAGCTTCCAGTTGCTTCTGATTTCCAAAATGTGTATTCCGTGTCTTCTTGGACTGCAAATGAACCGAGATAGTTGACGAAAAGAGAAAAGCAGAGAATTGGGGAAAGGTGAATGTCCTCCTTCCCCCCTCCGGCGGATAACACCCAGGGGTAGGGCCTTCTCAGTGGGTGCGCCCGCCCTTTGGAACCAGCTGCCTGTGGAACTTAGGACTGCCCCCGACCTTCGTTCATTCCGCCGGGACCTGAAGACCTGGCTCTTTGAGCTTTCTGGTCCAGGGTGAGAGTTTTTAATTGGGGGTTTTATATTTTTCAGGGATCAAATTTAATTATTTTTAATTGTTTTTAACTTTTGTATTGTATTGACGTTTTTAATTACCTTGTAAACCGCCCTGAGTCCTACGGGAAAAGGGCCGTATATAAATTCAATAAACTTAAACTTAATCTTAAACTCCCCTTTTCCCTCTTCCACTAAGCACACCCTGATCTGGCCCTTTGTACTCTGAATGAAGTTCCATCGTATTCCATCATCATTCATATTTAATGATATTCCCAAGCAACACAGAGATGCCATCAACTCTGCTGGCTCCTTTCATTCTGTGCACCAACGCAGGACTATATACCAGCTGCTGCTGCTGCTGTTTTTATTTTTTGCTGAGCTCACTTTCCCAAAATACAGCTCAACCCTTTCCCCCCCTCCTTTGTTCAGTACCAGTCGTGTCCACAAGGTGTCAGTGGTGCCCTGCTTTTTCCCCCCTTTTTCTTGTCTTTTTTTTTCTTTTCTTCCCCTGCATAGACAACACTTCCCTGCAAGCATCAAGCTATTATATGAATATCATCATATTATCCACCTGGAAGATCATACAAATTAGGTATTTCCAGACTGAAAGCTCTTTGGAGGTTTCAATACAAATGTTGTGTTCTTATTTCAACTTCCTTCTGCTAACAGTTGTTCTTTGACAAAAAAGAAAAGGCAAAAATGTTGGGGAAACAAGAGGATTGGAGGCAGTCCTCGACTTACAACAGTTCATTTAGTGACCTTTCGAAGTTACATTGGCACTGGCAAAAAGTGGCTTAGGGCCATTTTTCACAGACGGCCATTGTAGCATCCCTGTGGTCACATGATCAAAACTCAGATGCTTGGCAACTGACTCATACTTAAAATGGCTGCAATGTCCTGGGGTCATTTTGCAACCATCTGACAAGCAAAGTCAATGGGGAGGGCAGATAGCAATAGCACTTAGACCTATATGCCGCTTCACAGTCCTCTCTAAGCGGTTTACAGAGTTAGCATATTTGCCCCCCCCTCACCCCCAAGAATCTGGGTCCTCATTTTACTGATGAAGGATGAGTCAACCTTGAGCCAGTGATAATCGAACTGCTGACAGCCGGTAGTCAAAAGGAGTAGCCTGCAGTACTGCATTCTAACCACGGTGCCACCATGACTCCTAACAGTGTAACTAATTTAACAACTGCAGTGATTCATGTAACAACTGTGGCAAGAAAGATTGTAAAATGGGGCAAAATTCACTTAAATGTTTCACTTAGCAACAGAAATGCTGGACTCAGTTGTGGTTGTAAGCCAAGGACTACCTGTAAAGTGTATGAACAAGTTCATCCAGAGCAAAGGAGGGTGACTATAGGTTAAAAATTTGGCTTGAGGGCATCTTAATAGACCATCTTTGATCCTTAATGATAAGCTTCCAAACTGCCAGCAGAAGCAGATTGCTTTAATCTCTGTGCATACAAATAGTCCTTGATTTACAGCCAGAATTGGGATCAGAATTTCCATTGCTAAACAAGGTGGTTGTTAACTGAGTCACACCTGAGTGCTGGTAGAAAGCTACAAAGGCCCGTGGAAATTTTTGATTTGAATGAAAACCCTGGACAAAGGAAGCAGCAGTTAAACCAGCTTGTTTATAGCAATAGCACTTAGACTCACCTACTGCTCCATAGTGCTTTGCGGTCGTCTCTAAGCAGTTTACAAAGTCAGCATATTGTCCCCCAACAATCTGGGTCCTCGTTTTACTGACCTCAGAAGAATGGAAGGCGGAGTCAACCTTGAGCCGGTGAGAATCGAACTCCTAGCAGTGGGCAGAGTTTGCCTGCAATACCACACTCTAACCACTGTGCCACCACAGCTCTGATGTTGCTTATGCACATCCCAACTTAATTGATGAGGTCCCTTCCATACAGTCCTAGCAACCCCTCCGATAGATTTGCTGCATAATTGTCCATAATCTGATCCTTCAGCAGTTCCAATGGTGCACCCATCACCACCATAACCCTCTACTTTGCTCCTCTTCTCTTTCCTTTCACCTTTCCCAGCCTCAGAGCTTTCTCCAGCAAGTTGGATCATCCCATAAGGTCGATCACTGAGGTCCGGTCATTTGTGCCTCAAGTGAGAACTGTAAACTGATTTCTTTGAAGGTCCTTGGGTTTTTGTTTTTTTTCTCTTGACCACCCAATTTAATGCTACGCAAATATCTTAAGACTTCATTTTCCAGAATTCCCCATCCACGTGGCTTAAAACCCATCTGAATCCAAGGCGCTTTTCCAAAAGGCAGCTGGACGTTCCTGGTTTGGTTTGGTTTGTTTCTTTGAAAACATTTTGCTTCTCATCTAAGAGGCTTCTTCAGATCTTCCAAGAAAATCCAGTGACCTTTTGGAAAAGCACCTTGGGACAATCATGACCTGGCTCTCCATAGAAAATCCATCCAAATCCTGCCAGTTGGGGGAAAGCAGACATATTAGCAGTCTCAGACAACTGCTTAGTACAAAACTGTTTTGCACACTTATTGCTATCTTTGCTTATCTGACTTTGACTCTCCTATGTGAACACCAGAGGCATCAGCTCTGCACTGCAGGATCATTAGAAAGGGATGTTACATAACCACAGCCTGAAACTAAAATCTCAGATTAGTACAATTCCATTTTATACATAGGTAAGTCACGTTTCCTATCGGTGCTCGCCCACAATCACTCAGACTGCAGAGGTCATCAAAGCAAGTCCAGTCTCTGTGTTGACCGCCAGGAACTTCATCCTTGCTTTCTGTGTATAATCACAAGTCTTTTGGAACTTCCAGTCAATCCTTTGGCTTACACGCCACATATTTTTACAGCGTCTCATGGGGTCCCCAGTTTTTAATCCGATCCTGTTTGAATCTTCTGTTAACTTTCCTCTGCCAACAATAAACGTCTTCCCCAAAACGCAAAACAGTCCTGGCTCCCTTGGCGAACCGGGATTTTGTAAAAACTTAACTTTCGCTGACTTGCTCGGGCTTGTGGCTTCTTGCTATAACTGTGAAGAGTTGGGGGGAGAAACAGGAAGCAGGCCTATAGGGCAGTGGCGTAGCGTGGGGGGTGCAGGGGGGCCCGGCCGCACCGGCCGCAACATCTGGGGGGGGGGCGCGCTCGCACTCGCAGCTCTCTGCCCCTGCCTGGCTCACTCACTCTCTCTCACTGCAGTGCTGGCTGTGCGAATCCGATCCGAGCCGCCGGGTCGCCGCCCACTGTGGAGGGGGGGTGCCAGGCGTGCGGTGCGGAGAGAGTGAGGGACTATCTGGGGGAGGGACAGTGCAGCAGCAATACATGTGCTTAGCGGGTAAGGGTTTCTTTAACTAATCTAGTGGAAGAGACTCGAGTGCTAAAATCCACGGGTTAGGGGGCGCAAATTACTTGCCTTGCCCCGGGTGCTGACAACCCACGCTACGCCACTGCTAGAGGGTAAGATAAATCCCCTTCCCCCTTAGGGTCCTCACTGGGGTGACAGAGTCACATGGGGATAAAGAAGAGAAGGGCTAAGCTGCCATTTCAATCAGTGGTCCCCAACTTTCCTGGCTTTGCGGACTGATGGGAGGCGGTAGGAGGAAATGGTTTGGTGCGAGCGGACAGGTCCGAGCGTTTACGAGTGCAGTTCCATTTGTGCGAGGGAAGCTCCATTTCTGCCAGCAGCAGGCATAGCCCGGTTCTGAACGGGCTGCAGCTCAGTAGCAGGCCATGGTCCAACCCTTGGGGACCCCCGCATTAAATGATTTGGGTGCAGAAGACCAAGTCAGGATGGGGAGAAAGCTGGCAGTTTATGGGGTCACTGGGTGGGTATAACGTCTCCTGCCTTGAGCAGGGGGTTGGACTAGAAGACCTCCAAGGTCCCTTCCAGCGCTAGGATTCTACAGCAATGGCCAAAATGGTGGAAACCTTTTGGGGAAAGTGTACAGTAGAAATGCCTCCTTTGGTTAAGTTTCCACCAATTTTTCTTCTCATTTCTTTATAACCGTAGCCTTGTTCACTTAATAATACTATTCTACATCGCTTTCTGGGCGACCGGTCAATTCTTTGCGCCATTACTTTAATTTTATTACGTTTTGCGAGCTCACTAAATGAAAGAACACACACACACAAAAACCCCAACCAACTTGATGGCGATCACGTAACACACTGACAAATGTCCTCCTCTCAGCTTCAATGCGTGACATCAATAACTGAATCCTACTGTGATCTGATTGGCTCGTTGCCAAAACAAGATGACACCTGATTGGCTCTGTAAACACTCATGCTCATTGGCTACAATCAGATGAAGGAAAGCTGCCTGATCTCAACCTAAGCAAGTTGTGCTTCCTTTTTCTGGTTATTGGGCTATAACTTTTCATAGGATACAGTACAGATAATTGAACAAACTTTGTTGCGTTATATTCTTGATTAAATTATCTTTCCATTGATATATTTATTTATTTATTTATTTATTTATTAATGGGATTTATATCCCGCCCTATCTTCTAAGGACTCAGGGCGGCTAACAACAAAACATATAATAAGTACAGAAATTAAGATAAAAATAAAATTAAAATCATCTGTGCAATAAATTAAAATTAAAAATTAAAAATAAATTAAAAATTGTAAATATAATTAAAATGCCTGTCAGTCCAGGTCAGCCAGGTGGAAAAGGAGTGTTTTGAGGCCGCGGCGAAAGGACTGGAGATTTTATGATATATGATTTTATGGTACTACTCCAAAAAAAAAAAAAAAGTGGTGTTACTAGCCGTCAAACCGCAAAAATACACTTTCCCCCAAAGCTTTCCACAATTTTGGCCACTACTGTATATTCTATGTTCTGTTTAGCTGGCTCCACTGTTTGCATCCTTAGTTTGAAAAGCAAGTGCCCAGAATGCATTTATGTTGGGAAGGACACAATATTAATGATACCGCTGAATGCAGAGCAACGACTGTGATTGCAGGAGCAAGAAAGCAAATACTGTCCAGGTAGTCCTTGACTTACGACTATACCTCAGTCCAATATTTCTGTTGCTAAGCGAGTTAAGAGAATTTTGCCCCATTCTATGACCTTTCTTGCCACAGTTGTTAAGGGAATCAGTGCAGTTCTTAAGTTAGCAACGCGGTTGTTAAGCGAATCAGGCTTTTCCCCACTGACTTTGCTTGTCAGAAGGTCGCAAAAGGGGATCACGTGACCCCGGGAGACGGCAACCCGTCATAAAATACATGCCAGTTGCCAAGTGTCTGAATTTTGATCACGTGACCCATGGGGATGCTGCAACAGTTGTAAGTGTGAAAAATGGTCAGAGGTCAGAGGTCCTTGGTACTCTCTGAGCTTGCTTGTTGCAGACATTTCATTACCCAAACTAGGTAAACATCATCCGTGCTAGTTTGATGACGTGACCTAGTTTGGGTAATGAAATGTCTGCAAGAAAACAAGCAAGCTCAGAGAGTACCAAGGACCCCTCATTTCAACCCCTGAGCGACAAATATTCTCCTTTGTTAGTCGCAAGTCACTTTTTTCCATGCCACTGTAACTTCAAGTGGTCACTAAAAGTAAGTTTGTAAGTCGAGGATTACCTGTAGCTACACAGGTACTGTAGCTCAGGGCTTTTCAACCTTTTCACCCACTGTACCACTTTTAGGATATGGCAACATCCGAGTACTACCAGTCGCCTAGCAAGATGTCAAAATCTTGATGACCAAAAAAAAAAGAGGAAAAAAAGTGATGAAGTACAGCTAGTCCTCGACTTACAACACTTCGCTTAGTGACTGTTCAAAGTTACAATGGCACTGAAAAAAGTGCCCCCCCCAAGCCGCAGCCACGCAAGACAATTGCCTGCCCCCCCGGCGGTGCTCTTCCTCCTGTCCGAAGTTTTCACTGTTGTGAGCATTTCTGTTGAGGATTGGCAGCGGGGGTGGGGTGGGGTTGTGTTTGGTTTTTATTCCCCTCCCCCATCTGCTGGGTGGTTGCAGCAGGTTTTGGTCACTTCACATGACCCAGGGACAGTGTGACCGGAGATGCTGCAACAGCTGAACGGTGCTTCTTCTGGGCTCAGAAGGGCCAGGATCAGCGCCGAGCTCCAGCTGGAGCCTGGCGCTGATCCTGGGGCTTCTGCTGAGCCCTGACAGCCCCGAAGAAGCGCTGATCCTGGCACTTCCGCTGAGCCCTGACAGCCCTGCAGCTCCAGCCATCTCTCGCTCAGGCTTGTGCGGTGCTGCTACCGGTTCAGCTCATTCCCCTACCCCGCTACCACTTTTCTAGGATGGTCACGTACCACCTGCCAGGTGCTAATGTACTACAAGTGGTACCCCTACCACTGGTTGGAAAAGCCCTGCTGTAGCTAATAGGACTTGTGTGGATGCACTGTGCAAAGTGGGGATTTTCTCTTATCAATGTTCCTTCAGCTGTTGTTATTGCTATTGTTGTTGTTTTGCCCACTGAGAAACCAATTTCTCTTGCAGGTGGAAGAGGGAAGGATGGGGCCCCAATCATTACCTTCCCCGAATATCCGGGTTTCAGCGAGATCCCCAATGAAGATTTTCTGAATGTTGTCACCTACTTAACTAGCATTCCTAGGTAAGTCTTCCACTATTGCAAGCTTTGATGTGGTTTTGAACCTGGATTATTTCACTCCTTCTTCTTCAACAGGGTAAGGTCAAACAGCAATTATTTTCATCCCTTCCAAAGTTTGGAATATTGCTGCTTTGATCCCTCCCCAATGTATAATCTCTCAAGATTTGAATACCTGCAAGCCAGATAACCTGGTTTGTCCAAGCCTGGCCCTGCGTTAAATCTTAGTTATCATTTTTGCCTGCCATTCAACTCTTGGGGCTACCATCCATACACCATAGGTATACGTTAGTGAATAAAGAGCGCCCATCTTATTTATGACAACAGAATCAATAATCTGAACAGTTTAGTTTTGAGGTAACATTTCAATATCAATTTCAGGATACTGTGCTTACATAAATAAGTGGAAATGAAACTTTTACATTGTCATTTGGACTTCAGAAAAAATTGAAACTGGTTGTCTACTGAAGCATTTTTCTGGGAGCTTGTATAGGTTGTCCTCGCCTTACGGCCACAATTGAGCCCCAAATTTGTGTTGCTAAATGACACATTGGTTAAGTGAATTGTGCCCCATTATATCACCTTTCTTGCCACAGTTGTTAAGAGAATCACTGCAAGTGATTCATATAGGGAACGGTTGCTGGAATTGGGTATGTGTAGTTTAATGAAGAGAAGGGTGAGGGGTGACATGATAGCAGTCTTCTAATATCTCAGGGGCTGCCCCAAAGAAGAGGGAGTCAAGCTATTCTCCAAAGCAGTTAGACAGTTAGAACAATTAGAACAATTAACCAGTGGAACAACCTGCCTCCAGAAGTGGTGAATGCTCCAACACTGGAGGTTTTTAAGAAGAGACTGGACAGCCATTTGCCTGAAATGGTATAGGGTTTCCTGCCTGAGCAGGGGGTTGGACTAGATGACCTCCAAGGTCCCTTCCAACTTTATATTATATTATTATTATTATATTAAGTTGTTAAGTTAGGTTGTTAAATGAATCTGGTATCCCCATTGACTTTGCTTGCCAGAAGGTCACAAAAGGGCATCGCATGACCCCGGGATGCTACAATGATGATAAATACGAGTCAGCTGCCAAGTGTCTGAATTTGGATCATGTGGCCGTGGGGATGTTGCAAGTCGTAAATGTGAAAAACAGTCCTAAGTCACTTTTTTCCAGTGCTGCTGTAACTTCAAACAGTCACTAAAAGAGAACTGCCTGTGCATCTGAGCCCAAAATTTTCAAGGTATTTGTTAATTTTGCCCCTTTTTGTGACCTTTCCTGCCATAGTTATTAGGTAAATCACAGCAGTTAAGTTAGTATCACTATTGTTAAGTGAATCTGGCTTCCCCATTGACTTTGCTGGTGAGAAGGTCATAAAAGGTGAATGAATACATGCCAATTGCCAGCATCCGAACTTTGATCGTGTGACCGTGGGGATACTGCAATGGTCAGTAAATGTGAAAAATGGTCATTAAGTCACTTTTCACAGTGCTGTTGTAACTTCCCGCATTCACTAAACCAATGGTTGTAGGTCAAGGATTAGAATAGACTAGAGGAGTACATAAATTAGCATCCCGTCTCCATCCTTAGCAGGTTCCACTCTTATCCTTAAATGCTGATGCCACTGCTAAGAGAAACTCAGCAAAATCCTGGCTCACTTGACTCAATAAGAGTTTAAATTTCAGGAAGTATCTTCCTTTAGCTTAGTGAAAGGCTTTTGTAGGAAAGCCAACACAGGACAAGGACAAGGTGCCAAGTTGGAAAATGTAATGTTCCCTTATAGAATGTAAGGTTTTTCAGCTCAGAATCCCAATAAATCCCAAAGAGACTCTGAACACGAGGCTACTGAAAACAACACAGCTTAGTTTTTGATCAAAAAGAAAAGCCGGGTGCTTTGTAATCTCTTGTCTCTAACACAGAGACACAGAGGAGAAAAAAGACAGACAGACAGACAGACAGACACAGACACAGACACAAAGTTTTTCCCTTTTATAGCTAAGGCACTCTCTCACGCTAACAGGCTGCTAAAAGATTTCTTTTTCGTCCCAATACCTGTATTCTTTATCAGGTTATGTCAATTACAGCTTGTTACAGAGCTTTCCCTTCAAATACACAATTGCTGGCAAGCAGCCCAGAACTTTCTCCTTGGGCAGTTAGGTTTGCAAGTTAAAGGGGAAGAACAATAAGTTGCAAGCTGTAGGGAACACATTTAAAGTTACAGCTAAGCTTTTTCTTTCTCCTTTGGTCAGCACAATTTTAAGTTATCTCTGAGCAAAGTACAGAGCGCAAACAAGAAAGAGTGAACAATATGGCTGAGTTATACATAAAAGCTTATTATTTTTTTGGATCCCTTCAAGAACATATGACATCCGTGGTCCTGGTTGTGTAGCGTCTTGACCACAAAGGGGGAAGTGTAGGTGGTTAAGAATATTCTGTGTGTTTGCTCCCACACTTTTTCCTGCTTTGTCTAAGAAATTACTCATCTTAAATGCTTGCCCATTTTGATCAGCAACGTACCCATAGAGGGTTGGACTAGATGACCTCCAAGGTCCCTTCCAACTTTATTATTATTATTATTATTATTATTATTATTATTATTATTATTATTGTTGTTGTTGTTGTTGTTGTTGTTGTTGTTGTTGTTGTTGTTGTTGTTGTTACATGTGCTGGTCAGAGTAAACAGCTATTTTAGAAATTAGGAACTGTCCCCTTAAGGGATAGCCTTTTGGGTAATGTAGTTTTAAGTCACTCGGTCACATTTGTGTTTCGGATTGGCCATTAGGAGGGACTTCTGATTGGATAGCTGGGATTTCTGGCTACGTGCAGACCAGCGAGGCTCTTACAAATTCTAGCCATGGGAACTGTTTGCTCCTTCAGTATGGGAAATACTACTTTTCACCTACGTGTTGGGATCAGATTATGAAATGTGCTTCAGAAGAATCTCCCCAGTAACTGTGAGTGAATGTTTAGAGGATGCCTGATGAATTAAAGTAATCTGCATAAAACCCTTTCTGTGGAGTTTATCTGCCTGTATCAAGCGACGGTAACCCCCATTGCTTGGAACAGAACATTCCTGGTAGGATGTAGTTGCTAAAGTTTGCTTGTTTCTTTGTTTATGGATTTCCTGTAAACAAATAACTTTCCTATTGCATAACCTGGCTCATGGATCATTGCTGAGATCAGATCACACCTATACACAATTACTCAATTCTCCAAAATAGCATTATAGCATTATAGTTCTAATCTAGATACTCAGAAACTTGGCGTAGAAGTTTATTACTTTTTCTCATGCTCTTAAATAAATGTATAAAATACTCATATATTTATGTGCAAAAGAGCATGTTTCTTTTAAGTGTTTTCTACCATAAATTAAAGGAAATGTTTAAAGATGTGTATGTATATAAAGATATGTGGATATGGATGTGCAAGCATGTCGTATTTTTAATTTGTTTTTTCCTAAGATACTCAATTCCTAGCCCTATTCAGATTAGAACCTCAGTAATGGTGTGGTATCCATTTAATTATTTTCCAATGCTGTTTTCACTGTTAAAATCCTCTTGCAACTATAGGTTTAATAAATTATTTTATATTGTTTGGTTGCACAGTCAGTCAGATGTTTATACTGGATTTGGTATTTTTGTCTACCTATCGCAGAGGTCTTCAAACTTGGCCCTTTTATGACTTGTGGACTTCAACTCCCAGAATTCCTCAGCCAGGCACAAGCCAGTCCACAAGTCATAAAAGGGCCAAGTTTGAAGACCTCTGACCTATCGAGTCCTCCCCAAGGACCTGGGATAGGCAGATGTGGATGTTTGATGGTCTTAAAACAGAGGCGTGGAACTCTGGCCCCCATATGACTTGTAGACTTCAACTCCCAATTCTGGGAGTTGAAGTCCACAAATCATAAAGGGGCCATAGTTCCACAACCCAATCTTAAAGGAATCATTGCAGGATTGCAGGATCAACTGATCCGAGCAAAGCTGCCTTTCGCGATTCACCTATGGTGATTTTGTCAATGCCGATGGCGTTGGTCTAGGGATGTCAAATAATGGCTTTACTTTATGAAAGGAAGAGTCTTATTACACCTTACGATAATGTCTGGCTACGGGAGCCAGAAAGAGGGGAAAGGAGGGAGGGAAGGAGAGTGTTAAGACAGTGATGGATGAACCCATTACTCAAGAGAGGTGATGTTCTCTCTTTTATTGGAGGCGTTGAGGCTGGACAGCCATCAATGAGCGGGGGCAGGGGGGCTGGACTAGAAGACCTCCAAGGTCCCTTCCAGCTCTATTCTTTTTTTTTTTTAATTCCATTTATATCCCGCCCTTCTCCGAAGACTCAGGGCGGCTTACAAGCTTAGCAGTAGCCTTCATTCTATGTATATGCCTGCTTATTAGGGCTTTCATACACCCCCCAAGTGGCATTATTACAAAGTCAGCTTATTGCCCCCAACAATCTGGGTCCTATTCCCTTCTAATCTGGAGGTTGGATGTAATAGTTTAAATCAGGACTTTTCAACCAGTGGTACGGGTACCACCTGTGGTACATTGGCACCTAGCAGGTGGTACACAACCACCCAAGAAAAGTGGTACTGCGGGAGGGGAATGAGCTGAACCGGTGGCAGCACCGCACAAGCCTGAACGAGAGATGGCTGGAGCTGCAGGGCTGTCAGGGCTCAGCGGAAGCACCAGGATCAGCACTTCTTCGGGGCTGTCAGGGCTCAGCGGACGTGCCAGGATCAGCACTTCTTCGGGGCTGTCAGCGCTGTTGTAAGTTGAGGACTACCTGTACCTCATCACTTTTTTCCTTTTTTTTTAGGTCATCAATTTTTTTACACCTTGCTAGGCGACTGGTGGTACTCGGATGTTGCCATATCCTAAAAGTGGTACAGTGGGTGAAAAGGTTGAAAAGCCCTGGTTTAAATGCCCCCCTTCCAACTCTATGGTTTTCTGCACATGTCTTTATGTTTACTGGGAAGAAAGTACCCCTTTGTTCCCAGGGCTTTGTGCCCATTACAAATAGCAAAACATCCTGGGCTGTCACTCTTTAATTTTTGTGCCCAATATTGCTCTGGGTCTGTTATTCACCTTATAATATTTTCCTCTGATTTCTAAAATAAGTGCTTGAAAACATCTTCATTCCAAAACAATAAACTGTAAGATGGCCAACACTTTTGCAAATTAATGCAGAATAATGTTCTTTCTGTGCAGGCCAGATGTGAAATTAAAACTGAAACAGCAGCAAAATCTTTCCTATTGTGAAATTCCGCAAAAAAACTGAGCATTGATCTGTAATACTGTATGGTGATGGAAACTGCTAGTTAATAGATTAGGAACAGAGGCAAAAGCTGTGTTTAACCGGTTTAGCCTGCTTTACTGAATAATTCATTTCCTCTTTCTAGTTTGTACAATATTGGGAATCTTGAGAATATCAGATGACCTGTATTCACCCAGCGTGCTAAGCTGCACAAAACAGGATTCACACACTAACCAAACAAAGCTTGGATTAGATTAGTGGTTGGTTCTCAACCTTGGCAACTTTTAAATGTGTGAATTTTAACTTCTAGAATTCCCAACCAGCATCCTGAGGGTTGAATGTCCATCCATTTTAAAGCTTGATGGCTGGGGAATTCTTGGAGTTGAAATCTATATATCTTCAAGCATGCTTCCTAGGGAATTTTGGGAGCTGAAGTCCACCCTACTTAATGTATATGGATTACAGAATTCTGGGAGTTGAAGTCCACAAGTCCTAAAAGAGCCAAGGTTGCCTACCCCTGGATTAGACTATCTCCAATTAATCATTCCATCTTTTTCTATTTTATGATTCTATGATTCTGAGTTCCAAGTCACCTCCCCACTTACGCTTAATTTTTTACGTATATTTTCCAAAATATTGAGAAGGATAAACTGGTGGCATGTAGCAAAAATGAAACGGCACCATCCTTTTTATTTCTGAAAATGCCCCTAAAAGGCAGATCCCTTTGACCATCAAGACAAAGGGCTAAGAAATTTTGGGGATTGTTTTAGCCTCCAAATTATGCCTCTTGAGTTCCTAGTTGTCATCTGTTGGCAGTCAGTAAAAACAAGCATCCACATTACAAGTACCAGGTAGTCCTCGACTTACAATAGTCCATCTTTACGACCATTCCATGCAAAGTTACAATGGCACTGAAAAAAATGACTTATGACGGCTTTTCACACTTACGACCCTTGCAACATCCCCACGGTCACGTGGTCAAAATTCAGATACTTGGCAATTGACTCATATTTATGATAGTTGCTGTCTGCCAGGGTCACGTGATCCCCTTTCGCAACCTTCTGACAAAGTCAATGGAGAAGCCAGATCCACTTAACAGTTGGGTTACTAACTTAGTAACTTAACAACTGCAGTTACTAACTGCAGTGATTCGCTCAACAATTGTGGCAAGAAAGGTTGTAAAATGGGACAGAACTCACTGGACAACTGTTTCCACATAGCAACAGACATTTGGGGCTCACTTGTGATCAGGGACTATACCGGAGAGAGATTCTCAAATTTTCAGTAAGATACTTTATTTTTTTTTAAAAAAAGGGTGGGGGCCTCTCTTCCAAATGCAGGAGAAGTGGGTGTTGACTTGGACTTGTAAAAGAGATCCCAGGGTTAGATCCCAGCGGAACTGCCAGCCCAGAAAGCCAGCCCAGCTTCTCAATTCTGCAGCCATTCATTGATAAGGAGAATGCGCTCCAGTGAACGCGCAGACGTTTCTCGGTTACCTATTTGCGAACGCGCGTGCAACTTTTTTTTTTTAAAAAAAAAGCCACAGAGATAATACTATATGGGCTGGCACGATTTTGCATTTCTTTGCTTCCGCGCGTGCAACTTTTTTTTTTTTTTAAAAAAAGCCACAGAGATAATACTATATGGGCTGGCACGATTTTGCATTTCTTTGCTTCCGCGCGTGCAACTTTTTTTTTTTTTTAAAAAAAAGCCACATAGATAATACTATATGGGCTGGCACGATTTTGCATTTCCTTGCTTCCGCGCGTGCTTTTTTTTTTTTTTAAAAAAAAGCCACAGAGATAATACTATATGGGCTGGCACGATTTTGCATTTCTTTGCTTCCGCGCGTGCAACTTTTTTTTTTTAAAAAAAAGCCACAGAGATAATACTATATGGGCTGGCACGATTTTGCATTTCTTTGCTTCCGCGCGTGCAACTTTTTAAAAAAAAAAAAAAGCCACAGAGATAATACTATATGGGCTGGCACGATTTTGCATTTCTTTGCTTCCGCGCGTGCAACTTTTTAAAAAAAAAAAAAGCCACAGAGATAATACTATATGGGCTGGCACGATTTTGCATTTCTTTGCTTCCGCGCGTGCAACTTTTTTTTTAAAAAAGCCACAGAGATAATACTATATGGGCTGGCACGATTTTGCATTTCCTTGCTTCCGCGCGTGCAACTTTTTTTTTTAAAAAAGCCACAGAGATAATACTATATGGGCTGGCACGATTTTGCATTTCCTTGCTTCCGCGCGTGCAACTTTTTTTTTTAAAAAAAAGCCACAGAGATAATACTATATGGGCTGGCACGATTTTGCATTTCCTTGCTTCCGCGCGTGCAACTTTTTTTTTTTTAAAGCCACAGAGATAATACTATATGGGCTGGCACGATTTTGCATTTCCTTGCTTCCGTGCGTGCACCTTTTTTTTAAAAAAAAAAAGCCACAGAGATAATACTATATGGGCTGGCACGATTTTGCATTTCCTTGCTTCCGCGCGTGCAACTTTTTTTTTTTAAAAAGCCACAGAGATAATACTATATGGGCTGGCACGATTTTGCATTTCCTTGCTTCCGCGCGTGCAACTTTTTTTTTTAAAAAAAAGCCACAGAGATAATACTATATGGGCTGGCACGATTTTGCATTTCCTTGCTTCCGCGCGTGCAACTTTTTTTTTTTTAAAGCCACAGAGATAATACTATATGGGCTGGCACGATTTTGCATTTCCTTGCTTCCGTGCGTGCACCTTTTTTTTAAAAAAAAAAAGCCACAGAGATAATACTATATGGGCTGGCACGATTTTGCATTTCCTTGCTTCCGCGCGTGCAACTTTTTTTTTTTTAAAGCCACAGAGATAATACTATATGGGCTGGCACGATTTTGCATTTCTTTGCTTCCGCGCGTGCAACTTTTTTTTTTTTAAAAAGCCACAGAGATAATACTATATGGGCTGGCACGATTTTGCATTTCCTTGCTTCCGCGCGTGCAACTTTTTTTTTTTAAAAAGCCACAGAGATAATACTATATGGGCTGGCACGATTTTGCATTTCTTTGCTTCCGCGCGTGCAACTTTTTTTTTTTTAAAAAAAAGCCACAGAGATAATACTATATGGGCTGGCACGATTTTGCATTTCCTTGCTTTCTCCCCCCCCCCGCCCCGGGCTCCAGGAATTTGCTTTTGCAAGGTTGAATTCTGCAAAGAATCCTCAACTCGTCGGGCTGTTGTCATTTGGGGGGGGGGGAAGGCTGCGATCCGGCACAAGCGATCGTAGGAGATTTTTCCCATGTTTGGGAAAAGGCTCAAGGTTGACTCAGCCTTCCATCCTTCCGAGGTAGGTAAAATGAGGACCCAGATTGTTGGGGGCAATTAAGCTGACTTTGTAATAATGCCGCTTGGGGGGGTGTATGAAAGCCCTAATAAGCAGGCATATACATAGAATGAAGGCTACTGCTAAGCTTGTAAGCCGCCCTGAGTCTTCGGAGAAGGGCGGGATATAAATGGGATTAAAATAAAAAAAATAAAAATAAAAATAAATAAAAGGGGACCCGGTGCCAGGGAGGAAACGTGGCGTGCCCCTGGTCGCCCGTGGACCTGCCCGGGCTTAGAGCGGGTCGCCGCGGCCCGGGGATTTTGCTGCATTAACGTGGCTGGGAAACGGCCCGGGGCTGCCTCTTTGCACTCCCCCAATGCTCGCTCTGCTTCTTTTGCAGTCTGGAGGCTGCCAGCATCGGCTTCATCATCATCATCGACAGACGGCGAGACAAATGGAGCGCGGTCAAGGCGTCGCTCACCCGTATCGCAGTAAGTGCCAACTTCCACGGCTGGAGGGGTTTTAATTACCGTCATTTTTTTTAATTTATTTTTTTGTTTCCTTCGCGTGGCTTTCTTGCAAAAACTCCCAAAATCTCTTTTTGCCCCTGCCCTCCGGAGAAAACGGCGCCCCTGTTGCACGCGGAGAAACGGCGGCAAGCTCGTGCGGGCTGCCCCCCCTTCCCCCGCCTTGACTTTTCTGCGGGGGGGGGGGGAGAAAAAAAAAGAAAAGAAAAAAGCCCGCATTTCTGCAAAGAGCCGCTGCAGCCTTAACTTGAGAGAGCCGTAGCCGTTCTCGGGAGAAATTGGGGGGGGGGGGAAGGAAGGGAAGCTGGTTGCGGTACAGTTGCATTTGACAGATTTCGGGGGGGGGTTGGTGGGGGGGGAGGGGAAGGGTCTGGCTTCTCTTGCCATCTTTCTTTACGGCCGCGAATTGAGGAGCCAGATTGTTGGGGGCAATTAAGGTGACTTTGTAATAATGCCGCTTGGGGTGTGTGTTTGTGTGTGTGTCTGTGTCTGTGTGTGTGTGTGTGTGTCTGTGTCTGTGTCTGTGTGTGTGTGTGTGAAAGCCCTAATAAGCAGGCATATACATAGAACAGGGGTAGGCAACCTCGGCTCTTTTATGACTCATGGACTTCAACTCCCAGAATTCCTGAGCCAGCATGGCTCTGTATGGAAACCTCTCCATTTCTCCTCAGCATGGCTGGCTCAGGAATTCTGGGAGTTGAAGTCCATGAGTCATAAAAGAGCCGAGGTTGCCTACCCTTGACATAGAATGAAGGCTACTGCTAAGCTTGTAAGCCGCCCTGAGTCTTCGGAGAAGGGCGGGATATAAATGGAATTAAAATAAAAAATAAAATAAAAATAAAAATGAATTGATTGCACGGCACGCCGAAAGGGAGGGAAGGGTGCCGGCACCGACTCCTGCTCTGCTCCTGCTGGTGGTGGCCGGATTCCCACGTATCCACGCGTGCACGAGTTGCTGTGTCTTCTTCTCCCAGTCCCTCCCCCCCCCCAAAGGAGAAAGCGAAATTGGGCCCGTGGGCTTTTCTCTCCGGAGCCCGCTCGGGCCAAAGATGGTTCATGTCTCTCTCTCTCTCTCTCTCTTCTGCAAACGAAAGTGCACGAAAATATAAATAGCCTGGCCCTAAAAAGGTGATATTGATGCAATGCTTTGAAGGGCGCTCTTGAAAAGGACCATGCCCCGTTTCAGTGGCATTTGCTTTCACACGTTCAGTGTTCTTGCAGGGGGGGGGCTGGCGGGTGCGAAGGGAGTTTTTTTATTTTTTATTTTTATTTTAATTCCATTTATATCCCGCCCTTCTCCGAAGACTCAGGGCGGCTTACAATCTAAGCACAAATCAAATGTGCTTAGCAATAGCCTTCATTCTATGTATATGCCTGCTTATTAGGGCTTTCACACACACCCCAAGCGGCATTATTACAAAGTCAGCTTATTGCCCCCAACAATCTGGGTCCTCATTTTACCTACCTCGGAAGGATGGAAGGCTGAGTCAACCTTGAGCCTGGTGGGATGCGAACCTGCACTAATTGCAGGCAGCTGGTGTTACTTAAGAAGGCATTAGCCCACTGCTCCACCAAGGCTCTTTTTAAGTTGTGGATAGGGTTCCCGCTTTTATTCTTTTAAGTCTGTATACACCTATAGCTTTTAAAATAAAACATCTTTGTTATATGGATCGCCCAAGCATGCTGAGCTGTAACATAGTTTGCAAATCATCAAGGTTAGCTTCACACAGCTTGCTAAATCCCAAGAGTACACAAAGCGTGGTAGGTTTTGAAACAAAGTGTGAACCCTGTTCCCGGGTCAGTTGAAATTCAGGCCGGAAATTGCCTGATGGCAATTTGTTCTTGGGCGAGAATCATTCAGGAATAAGGAATATAAGCCTTAGGTAAGCTGCCTTCAATGGTGCAAACGAAAGCGAGATGTCAATGAAATAATAGCACTGGTAAATTTGCCAAGAGCAGGTTTTGGGTGAAGCAGCCAGTGCATTTGGGATGAAATAGGGTCATGAGAAAAAAAATGTTTATAAACCACAACCACAAGAAGGGATGCGGTTGGAAATATATATATTTTTTCTCTTCCTTCTGCATTGAATGGAGGATTCCAAGAAGCAGGCAGGAAACTGTAAAGCTGTAAGGCAACATCAAATATGGTTAGGAATCTCAGAACAAAGAATAAAAATGCAGGCTGACCTAAATAAGTTCAAAACATTGCAGCCACACGCACTGTTTCTCCACCTCTCTCTTCCTCCTCCCCCCTCTCTTTTTCATTTTTCCCTTCTCTCCATCTCCTCTCTTTTCCCCTCTCCCTCCTTCTCCCTCTCCCGTTCTCCCACCTCTTCACCTCTGCCTGCCTCCTTTCTTTCTCTCCATCATCCCTTCTCTCCCCTCCGTCTTTGTTCCTCCTTCTCCCCCTCTCCCTTCCCACCTCCCCCCCCCTCTCTCTCTCTCTCTTTGCCTCCCTCTCTCTCCTTTCCTCTTTTCCATTCTCCCCCTTTCCCTCTGTCTCTCTCTCTCTCCTCCCGTTTCCCCACTCTCCTCTCTTGGTCTCCATCTCCCCTTTCCCTCCCTCTCTCTCCTTCTCCCTTCCCTCTCTCTCTCTCTCTCCCCCCCCCCGTCTCCATCTCCCCTTTCTTCCCTTCTCACCCCTCCACCTCTGTCTTTCTCTTCCTTCTCTCTCTTTCCTCTTTCCCTCCCTCTCTCCCTTTTTCTCCCCTTCTCCTCCTTTCTCTCCCTTTCCCACCTCCCTCTCTCTCCTCTTCCTCTCCCCTTTCCCTCTGTCTCTCTCCCTCCTCCCATTTCCCTCCCTCTCCTTTCTCTGCCTCCATCTCTCCTTTCCCTCCCTCTCTCCCTCCTTCTCCCCCTCTCCCTTTCTCTCCGTCTCCATCTCCCCTTTCTTCCCTTCTTCCCTTCTCACCTCTTCACCTCTGTCTTTCTCCTTTCCTTCTCCCTCTCTCCCTTTCTCTCCCTCCTTCTCCCTTCCCTCTCTCTCTCCCCCGTCTCCATCTCCCCTTTTGTCCCTTTTCACCTCTCTTCACCTCTGTCTTTCTCCTTTCCTTCTCCCTCTTTCCCTCCCTCCCTCTCTCTCTCACTCTCTCCTCCCTCTCTCCCTTTCCCACCTGCCTCTCTCCTTCCCTCTTTCTCAGCCTCTCACCCCTTCCTTATCTCCCTGTTTCCCCTCCCCCTTCCCGCTGTTGGTCATCCTCTCATTAATACATGATCTACTACTACATCTCTGACCATTGACCCTCCCTCTGTCCGGTGTGGGTCCTGTGACAGTCTGTTCCACTGAGTGACAGCTTGTATACCATAGTCAAGAAGTGTGGGAGCGCCAGCCCTTTGGAATCAACTCCCCCTTGAGCTTCGGATGGTCCCGGACCTCCAGTCCTTTCGCCGCGACCTCAAAACGTTCCTTTTCCATCAGGCTGACCTGGATTGATGATGGGTTTTTAAAAGTTTTAATTTTTAACTGTGTAATTAATATTTGGGGCTGTTATTTAATTTTTTCTTAACTTTTGTACTGTTGTTTTTTATTGCTGTTAGCCGCCCTGAGTCCTCTGGGAGATAGGGCGGCATATAAGTCCCATAATAAATAAATAAATAAATAAATAAGTAAGTAAGTAAGTAAGTAAGTAAGTAAGTAAGTAAGTTTCTCCTGGAGGCTAGCCGGAGCTGAGGTCCTTGTAGATTTCACCCCTTGACTGTGGTCTTTTCCTTTTATTATTTCTTCTCCTTATATTACTATAAAAATCAGAATTTCACTACAACTCTTAGAGACGCCAGAGACAGATCTTCAGCCTATGCAGTGGTGGGATTCAGCTGGTTCGCACCTCTTCGGCAGAACCGGTAGCTAAATTTTTGTTGCCTGGGCCCAGAAAGGGCTTTCGGATGCAGTATCCACACAGAGAACCGGTTCTTCACCTATTTGAATCCCAGCACTGGAGCCTACGCATATCTCTTTGTCTTAATTCTTTTAATCTCACAGCGGTTGATCAAGTTTTGGTTGGGTTTTACGGATTTTGTGTTCTAATGAAAACTGTTCCCAAGAACTGATTGGGAAGGTTGGCGAGACCTGAATAAAATAAAACCATGAAAAAAATGTCCAAATGGTGAATGAGGAAGGTCCATCATAACGTTCAGAGCTTTAAAATCTGTCCGAAGTTCACGCTGGAAGGGGAGGCCAACCAAGAGTCACAACAGACAGTATGAAAAACTGCTGTATTAGTATAAGAGTAATTGCACGGATAGCATTAAAGTGGCGCTCTAGTGCCCAAGCTTGGTCATGTTGGTGGTCTTGGCCTTCAAGGCTTTTTTTCCTCTTCTTCAAAGGGTGGAAGGGTATTTTCAGTGCGCTACGGATTTAGAACAGATCCCTTTCCCTTTTCCTGTCTTTTTAGGGAGCGTTTCCCGGGAATTTGCAGTTGGTCTTTGTCCTACGGCCGTCCCGTTTCATCCAAAGGACGATCGCTGACATTGGCATTAAGCTGTATCGCGATGACTTTAAAATGAAGGTACCGGTAAGCACTTTTCTCCTCTGATTCTGCATCTCTCTGGCCTCCAGCAAATGTCTCTCCCCTTCTCTTCCCTCTTCATGTCCTATCCAGCAGAACTCCAGTTAGTCCTCGACTTAACGACGGCAACTGAGGCCAGAATTTCCGTTGCTAAGCGAGACAGTTGTTAGCTGAATTTTGCCCCATTTTACAAGCAGTTGTTCAGTGAATCACTGCAGCTGTTAAGTGAGTAACACGGTTGTTAACTGAATCTGGCTTCCCCCTTGACTTTGCTTGTCAGAAGGTTGCAAAAGGGGATCGCGTGACCCCGGGACACTGCGACCGTCATAAATGTGAACCAACCTGCCTCCAGAAGCTGTGAATGCTCCCAACACTGGAAGTTTTTAAGAAGAGACTGGACAGCCGTTTGTCTGAAATAGTATAAGGTTTCCTGCCCGAGCAGGGGGTTGGACTAGAAGACCTCCAAGGTCCCTTCCAACTCTATTATTATTATTGTTGTTATTGACACTGTCATTGTTATTATTTATTTCCTAGCTTCCAAATTTCGATCTTGTGACCACGGGGAATGCTGCAATGGTCATAAGTGAGAAAAATGGCCATAGGTCACTTTTAACAGTGCTGCTTTAACTTCAGATGGTCACTAAATGCACTGTTGTAAGTTGAGGAGAGTTTGGGTGGAGAAAAAGAGGTTCAAAGGACTATTGAATTGCAGTTGAGCATCGGTGATATTTTTGAATAGTCCCTGTATAGATTTAGATTTAGATTTTATTAGATTTATATACCGCCCTTTCCCGAAGGACTCAGGGCGGTTTACAGGGCATTTTAAAATCACATCAATATAAAATACAAAGTTAAAAGAGAATTAAAAGATTAAATTATCCCTGAAAATAAAACCCCAGTTAAAATTCTCAGCCTGGGTCAGAGAGCTCAAAGAGCCAAGTCTTCAGGTCCCGGCGGAATGAACGCAGGTCAGGGGCAGTCCTCAGCTCCACGGGCAGCTGGTTCCAGAGGGCAGGCGCACCCACAGAAAAGGCCCTCCCCCTGGGTGTTATCCGCCAGCAATCTTTTACCGGTGGCACCCTGAGAAGACCCTCCCTCTGCGAGCGCACTGGACAAAGGGAACTTGATGCTGGCAGCAGGTGTTCCCTCAGATATCCCGGACCCAAGCCATTTAGGGCTTTATAGGTCATCACCAGCACCTTGAATCTCACCCGGAGGGCAACCGGAAGCCAATGCAGCTCACGGAGCAGAGGTGTTACATGGGAGTATCAGGAAACCCCCATCACAACTCGCGCGGCCGCATTCTGCACCAGTTGTAGTCTCCGAATGGTTCTCAAGGGCAGCCCCATGTAGAGAGCATTGCAATAGTCTAAACGGGAGGTCACGAGCGCATGAGTGACTGTAACTTGACCTATCTTGACCGTTGGCTTAGCAATCATTCAAAGTTAGGACAGACCTACCTTGGGGCTACTTATGACCTGGATTAAAAATTACTCTGGTCGGACCTCCCCTCTATGGTCATGTGACTGAACAGCTGCATTTTGGGCTGTTTGCAGCATCCTGTGATCATGTGACTACATTTTACAATGGTTTTCTCTGTGCCCATATGAACCATGTGTTTGCTTAATGACCACTGCAAAAAAAAAGTAAAATCTGGTGGGTCACATGACTGACCTATTTTACAACTGTTACAACTTACAGCCATAATGGACAGGCTCCATGATGGTCATAATTTGAGAACTACCTGTCTATAGTATAAACCCTGTATATAGAATAAAGCCAAACACTTCGTTGAAAAGTTCTTAGTAGCCCCGACTCACCGATGTGTTAATGTTGTATATTCAGTATTATTACAGGTAGTCCTTGACTTAACAGCTATTTGTTTAGCGACCATTTGAAGCTGTGTTAGTGCTGAAAAAAGTGACTTGCAACTAGTGCTCGCACTTATGACCATCAGTAACATCCCACAACGATGTGATCTCCAGTTGTAACTTCCCCAGGCAAAGTCAAGGGGGAAGCCCATAGGAAAAGTCATACGTATAACAGAACAACCTAGTTGGAAAGGGCATTGGAGGTCTTCTAGTCCAACCCCCTGCTCAGGCAGGAAACTCTATACCAGAGGTCCCCAACCTTTTGGGCCCCAGGAACCGGTTACGTGGAGAGAGGTTTTTCCATGGACCGGAGGGCGCGTGGTTTTGTGTGCTGCCTGCATCCCGCAGATGGGATGCTTGTTTGTACGGCCTGGTTGCTGGCATGATGCGGCCAGGTACCGGTCCATGGACTGGGGTTTGGGGACCCCTGCTTTATACCATTTCAGATAAATGGTTGTCTGGTCTCTTCTTAAAAACCTCCAGTGATGGAGCATCCACAACTTCTGGAGGCCAGTCGTTCCACTGATTAATTGTTCTTACTGTCAGGAAATTTTCCTTAGTTCTAGCTTGCTTCTCTCCTTGATTAGTTTCCATCCATTGCTTCTTGTCCTGCCTTCAGATGCTTTGGAGAATAGCTTGACTCCCTCTTCTTTGTGGCAGCCCATGAGATATTGGAACACTGCTACCATCTCACCCCTAGTCCTCATTTTCATTAAACTAGACATATAAATTATATGTCAAGATTTATTGGTAGAAAGATTTTCTTTATACCCTTTTGTTATGTTTTTTCTGGTGCAGATCATCATGTTAAATTCAATATCTGACTTACATGGTTACATCGATACAAGTCAGCTTACTCGGGAGTTAGGAGGAACCTTGGAATATGGACACAGTCAGTGGATACACCATCGGACCGTAAGTACAATAGTAGTAACTGTCAGGTTCTTTCCCAACTTCTAAAAATAGAATAAGACCGATAAATGCTAAGTTGCTGTTTCTGTGTCTGTATGCCCCAGTATTTACTGGAAAATGTGAATTATGCTAGACTGGGAAATATAATCATCATCATCATCATCATCTGATTTTTAAATAGGAAGCTTTAAAAAAGCAAATTGTGATACATGTATTTTGCTGTAACGTATGAATAGATTAGCTAATCTAATTTTTATGTGTTCAATTTATGTGTCTTCCCATCTCAGATACGTGATTCTGGATGGCCCACAATTTTAAAAGAAGTTAAAAAATGCAAATATTAAAAAAAACAAAGAATAAAACAAAAGGGGGCTTGCTGACCCCTTTTGCATTTCATTGCTGTCTGCTCCTCAGACTGGTTATTCTGTTAAATGAGAAATAATATGCAGCCTGAGAAGCAGAATATCACATTTGTTTCCTGATTTGCAATAAAGAACTGGGCAATAGTTTCAACTTATGATTGTCCTCTCAAAGTTCCCCATCGCTAGTTGGGCCATGAGTGAACAACAGGACTAAACAGAAATGGTTGAATGCTTTTTTTTTCTTTGTGTGTCTTTGCAAATGGAGCAGAGACATTAGAAGCAATTTGCTGCAAAATTAAAGACATGGAGGGAAATCAATACAGGCAGTCCTCGACTTTATGACCACAATTAAGCCCAAAATGTATGTTGCTAACCAAGACAGTTCCTAAGTGAGTTTCGTTTTGCAATCTTCCTTGCCACATTTGTTAAGTGAAGCACTGCGGTTTTTAAGTTACTATCTCGGTTCTTAAGTGAATCGGGCTTTCCCCATGGACTTTGCTTGTCATACAAGGTGATCCCATGACCCCCGGACACTGCAACCGTCATAAATGTGAGTCAAGCACATTGAATGGTTATAAACCAGGTAGTCCTTGACTTACAAAAGTTCGTTTAGTAACCATTCAAAGTGGCAAGGGCAACTTTAAAAAAGTGACTTATGACCATTTTTCTCACAACCGTTGCAGCATCCCCATGGTCACCTGATCAAAATTTAGATGCTTGGCAGCTGACTCATATATTTGAAGGTTGCAGTGTCCCGGGTCATGTGATCACCTTTTGCGACCTTCTGACAAGCAAGGTCAATGGGGAAAGCCAGGTTCACTTAACAACCGTGTTGCTGACTTAACAGCTGCAGTGATTTACTTAACAACTGTGGCAAGCAAGGTCATAAAACAGAGCAAAACTCACTTAACAAATAGCTCACTTAGCAACAGATATTTTGGGCTCAGTTGTGGTCGTAAGCTGAGAACTACCTGCAATAAATTCTAAATGCAGCTTTCATCTAGGTCAGGGGTAGGCAAACTTGGCTCATTTATGACTCGTGGACTAGAATTGCTGGCCCACCATGGCTCAGCTTGGAAACCTGTCCCTTTTCCCTCAGCATGGCTGGCTCAGGAATTCTGGGTGTTGAAGTCCATGAGTCATAAAGCTGCCTAGGCCTAGGCCAGGGGTAGGCAACCTTGGCTCTTTTATGACTCGTGGACTTCAACTCCCAGAATTCCTGAGCCAGCATGGCTCAGCTTGGAAACCTCCCTTTCCTCTCAGCATGGCTGGCTCAGGAATTCTGGGAGTTGAGTCCACGAGTCATAAAAGTGAAGTGGCTGACAGACCACTCAAGACAGCTGGTAACTTCAACAGGTTTATTAGAACAGAGCAACTAATAACAGAGACGTTCGGCTTTTTATAGTCTGTAACCGGCTGGCTGGTCCAATCAGCGGCCGGTCTTTTCCCGCTTTGCTTTCCGCTCCAATCAGCTTTGCGGAGCGTCTGACAGCTCGGTTCCTTGTGGCTGTATTGCTCTGACAGCTGAGAGCTGTCAGCCGGTTGCGCCTGCGTATTGTCGGGAGTTTTGACAGCTGTCAAAACTCCCGCGTGTTCGGCTGTCAACGCTTTACCTCAAGTTATAGTTTTAGTGAATTGGAGTCAACACATTAAAATAGAACTATTTACATACAATACACCCCTTACCCCTCCCCTGGATCGTTTTCGCCCCCGTGTGTTTGTTTGTTGCTGCCTCCCCATTCGTAGTCCTGTAGGTAGGCAGGTGCTTTCTTAATTCGGCTGGATCGTCGAGGGGGTGTCTCATTTCCCGGCTCCCCTTCCTCCTGTGGTAGTGGTGGTCTTGCCTCGTTGTGGGGCGGGGTGAGGTCGTCTGGTATGAAGGGGGGTATGTAGGGGTGTTGGTTTTGTGATGGGGTGAGTTTTGCGGTTTGCGGTTCCGTAGCTGATCGATGTGTCGCCGTAGTTGTCCCTCTGTGTCAGAATGAATTAGGTATGAGATGGGTCCCGTTTGTTTTATTATGACCCCTTGTATCCATTTTTGGTTACCGGAATAACTTCTGGCCCAGATGGTTTGGCCCGGTGAAAAGGTTCGTGGTGATGGTGTCGGTGGCTCTTGGTCATTTGTTGTCCTGTCTGGGTGCAAACGATCTAACCTTGTTATCAGCCTCCTGCCCCATCGTAGTTCCGCCGGCGTTTTGCCAGTGGTGGTGCCTGGTGTGGTGTGTTGGGCCAGGAGGAATTGGCTGAGTCGCCGGTGCCAGTCTCCTTTTATAAATTTTTTAAGTGCCTCTTTGGTGGACCTTACCATTATTTCTGCCATGCCATTTGTCGACGGGTGGAACGGCGCTGACGTCACCAGTCTAATAGAGTTCCTCGAAGCGAACATCTGAAATTCACGAGAAGTGAATTGTGGGCCGTTATCAGAAACTATGACGTCAGGAAGGCCGTGTGTTGCAAAAACTTTCCTAAGTGCTTGTATCGTGGAGTTCGTTGTTGTTTTATTGAAGGGTATCACCTCGAGCCATTTAGAATAACTATCAACAATTATTAAGAAATTCTGCCCACGTATTGGTCCAGCGAAATCTAGATGGATGCGGGACCATGGGTTTTTTGTAGTTTCCCATTTGTGGACTGGGGCGTGGGGTGGCTTGCTTCTGGTTAATTGGCAAGTGTAGCATCCCCCTACGTGTTCTTCTATGTCTTTATCGATCCCTGGCCACCACACATAGCTTCTAGCAAGCAGCTTCATTTTTACCATTCCTGGGTGTCCTTCGTGAAGGGTTTTTAATGTTTGTTGTATGTTTTTGTGTGGTATCACCACCCTGTTTCCCCATAGGAGGCAGCCTAAATGTGATGTTAATTCTAATTGTTTGGTAAAAAAGGGGCGGAAAATTTCCTCAGGGCACTTATGTGGCCATCCTGTTGTGACCCATCGTAGGACCCTGCTGAGAGTTTTATCCTTAGCGGAGCTGTCAGCAATGATTTTTGCTGTGAGAGGGCATTCTGGTAATTCAGCGATAGCAAGTATGTTGCCAGCGGGGGCTGGGTCAGGGTCGTGGTGTTGTATAGGAAGTCTGCTTAAGCAGTCTGCATGTCCCAGTTCCTTCCCCGGCTTGTGTACCAATTTGTAAGAGTATGCTGATAAAAAGGTGGACCAGCGCAGGATTCTAGGGGATAATATTTGGGGGGTTGTTTTGTCCCAGGTAAATATGCCTAATAGGGGTTTGTGGTCTGTGAAGATAGTGAACGGTCTACCATACAGGTAGTCATGAAATTTTTTCACACCGGCGACAATGGCCAGTGCCTCCCTATCAATTTGCGCGTAATTTCTTTCAGTTTTTGTAAGGGTCCGGGAATAAAATGCGATAGGTCTTTGCGTGCCATCCTGATCAAGGTGGCTCAAGACGGCTCCTATCCCGTACGGGGACGCATCGCAAGCAATGCAAACGGGAGCGTCCTCCTTGAATAGGGTGACAGTGGAGCTTTTGCAAATGATATTCTTAAGTGACTGGAAACTATTTTCATGTACCCTTGTCCAGGTCCAGGGGGTGCCCTTATCCAATAATCTATGTAGTGGTTCTGCAATTGTAGCCTTGTGGGGAAGGAAGGCGTGATAGAAATTTAATAGCCCCAAAAACGCCTGGAGTTCTTGTTTGTTCTTGGGGCTGGGGGCTGATTGAATAGCTTTAAGTTTGTCGTTGGTAGGATGGATGCCCTGGGCGTCGATTTTGTACCCGAGGAATTCCGTAGAGGGAACTCCTATGGAACACTTTTCTCTTTTTAGTTTAAACCCGGCTGTTCTGAACCGCTCTAGCACAGCTGACAATCTGTCAGCTAGAATGGCTTCTGTTTCCCCGGCGATGAGCACATCGTCAAAGTAAGGGCAAACCCCGGGGATCCCCTTTAAGGTTCTTTCCATGATGCTTTGAAATATGCCCAGGGCTGCCGAAATGCCGAATTGCAGTCTTGTCACTTTAAATGCTCCGCGGTGTGTGACAATTGTCTGGGCGACCGCGGTGTCATCGGTCACAGGCAATTGCAAGTACGCCTGCGTGAGGTCTAATTTTGCAAAAATGGCGCCGGAGCGGATGGAGGCGAGGACGTCTCTCACCGCTGGAATGGGGTAAGAGTGAGCGTTGAGCGCTAGGTTTAGGGTCGCTTTATAATCAGCGCACAATCTAATTTGCCCATTAGGTTTTGCAGGGGTTATGATGGGGGTTTCCCAGCTGCCCCCGTCAGTAGGTTCTAAAACTCCTAGCTTGACAAGGCGTTCCAGCTCGTCCTCAATTTTTTGTTTGAGGGCGAAGGGAACCCTCCTGGCCCTAATTTTGACAGGTTGTATGGCGGGGTTTAGGTTAAGGGCGATGGGAGGACCTGTATATTTGCCCAATGAACCATCAAAGACGTCTGCATATTTTCTGCAGACGGCTTCGAGGTTTGAAGTTTGCACCGCGTTGACGCCAGTAATGGCAATGCCTAAGGGGCTAAACCAATTTAACCCTATTAAATTCGTGCGATCCCCTTGGGTGACTATTACCTCTAGGGGCCCCTTGAATTTTTTATACTCTACCCACACTCTGGCTTTACCCTTAAGCTGTATAGGTGTTTTCTGGTAGTCCGCTAGCTGCACTTGCGGGGGTTCTAACAGTATTGCTTTTTTACTGCGCCTGCAGATTTCCCTGTACGTTTTAAACGAAATTAGGGTTACTGCTGATCCTGAGTCCACCTCCATGTCACAGTAGACTCCCTGAAGCTTTGTTTTAATTTTTACCTTAGGACTCAAATGGTGCACCCTGTCTACCGCCTCCACTAACCCTTCTGGGGACATTCCCTTACTGGCTCGGGTGGTGCTCGTACCTGGGGGGTTAGCCTCCACTTCATGCAGATTGTCGCGGGGACGGCTTCGGCAGACGGGTTTAATGTGGCCAGTCTTACCACAATTGTGGCATTTTGCGCTCCGGAACCGGCAGTTGGCCCGGGCATGGTTGCCCCCGCAGCTGGCACAGTTGTTGCGTTGTTCTCTTTGAGCTGGAATGAAATTTCTAGGTTTAGGACGGTCATTGTTGTCACTCCGTCTGTTTTGCCTTCTCTCCATCCGGCGTTGTAATGCGTCGGTGTCTGTCAGATCTATGGATTCTTCGTCACTGAAGGACGCTTCGTCCTGATGGACACTTCCTTGGGGTTCGGCCGTAGTTCGGGCAAGGGTTCTCCTGTGATTGTCTTCATACGCCAAGATCTCCCGGGAGACCTCGGCGAGAGTCATATCAGGTTTAGACGTGATTTTTTTCTTGAGGCGTTCGTCCCTTAGCCCGATGACCACTTGGTCCCGGATCCGATCTTCCAGGTCAGGGAAATTGCAGCTCCGCACGGCGTGCCGGACTCCTGCGATGAAGTCGTTCGCAGCTTCATCCGGCCGCTGTCTTCGCTGGGCAAACTGTACCCGCCAGTACAGTTCCGAGCGGGCCGGCATGTAGTGTTTGTTGAGCCGGTCTATGAGCTCGGTGTATGGGACCTCGGTGATCGGCACGGGGCTGAATAGCCCTACAGCAGCATCGTAAACTGGTGGACCGCTGATGTAGAGGAGCGCTGCGACTTTGGCTCTGTCGTCCGTGATTTTACTGACGAGGAGGAATCCCTCGACCTGCCCCAGATGCGACTCCCATCGCTCGGGGTGGCGGGTGTCAAACTCCCTCACTCGTCCGAAATTGGCCATGCTGTCTGGGTCCAGTGGTCCGCTTCGCGATGGAAGTTAAAACTTCCAGTGACTAGCTTTGCCGGCCTGGAACTCTCTTCCTGGCTGTGACTTCAGCTCTGGGAAGCGGATCCCATCCTCGTCGCCAGTGAAGTGGCTGACAGACCACTCAAGACAGCTGGTAACTTCAACAGGTTTATTAGAACAGAGCAACTAATAACAGAGACGTTCGGCTTTTTATAGTCTGTAACCGGCTGGCTGGTCCAATCAGCGGCCGGTCTTTTCCCGCTTTGCTTTCCGCTCCAATCAGCTTTGCGGAGCGTCTGACAGCTCGGTTCCTTGTGGCTGTATTGCTCTGACAGCTGAGAGCTGTCAGCCGGTTGCGCCTGCGTATTGTCGGGAGTTTTGACAGCTGTCAAAACTCCCGCGTGTTCGGCTGTCAACGCTTTACCTCAAGTTATAGTTTTAGTGAATTGGAGTCAACACATTAAAATAGAACTATTTACATACAATACACCCCTTACCCCTCCCCTGGATCGTTTTCGCCCCCGTGTGTTTGTTTGTTGCTGCCTCCCCATTCGTAGTCCTGTAGGTAGGCAGGTGCTTTCTTAATTCGGCTGGATCGTCGAGGGGGTGTCTCATTTCCCGGCTCCCCTTCCTCCTGTGGTAGTGGTGGTCTTGCCTCGTTGTGGGGCGGGGTGAGGTCGTCTGGTATGAAGGGGGGTATGTAGGGGTGTTGGTTTTGTGATGGGGGTGAGTTTTGCGGTTTGCGGTTCCGTAGCTGATCGATGTGTCGCCGTAGTTGTCCCTCTGTGTCAGAATGAATTAGGTATGAGATGGGTCCCGTTTGTTTTATTATGACCCCTTGTATCCATTTTTGGTTACCGGAATAACTTCTGGCCCAGATGGTTTGGCCCGGTGAAAAGGTTCGTGGTGATGGTGTCGGTGGCTCTTGGTCATTTGTTGTCCTGTCTGGGTGCAAACGATCTAACCTTGTTATCAGCCTCCTGCCCCATCGTAGTTCCGCCGGCGTTTTGCCAGTGGTGGTGCCTGGTGTGGTGTGTTGGGCCAGGAGGAATTGGCTGAGTCGCCGGTGCCAGTCTCCTTTTATACATTTTTTAAGTGCCTCTTTGGTGGACCTTACCATTATTTACCTCAAGTTGGACTTCCGGTGGCTGCGCGGCGACGGAGACAGCCTTCCCGGGCTGCCCGCGGCTCAGCTGAGTGATTTTCGCCCGAAACAGCGCCGATCAGCTGTTCGGGCGAATTTGAAGCCCCCTCCTCGGGAGAAGAGGAGGGGGTGAGGCCCCAGGTAGGGGTTGAGTTCTCCGGGGCCGCCTGAGCTTGCAGCTTGGGCGGCCGAAGGATCGAACTCCCCCGTAGCCTGGGTCGCTCCCAGCTGGCCAGCGCCTCTGCTCCTGACTTTATGGAGCAGAGCCAGGCGTCTGCGACCACCCCTGCCTGAAGGAAGGACTATGGAATAAAAAGAGCAGGCAGAGCGGTACAAGAGGAAAAGGTGAAGAGGATTATTTTATTCTACTCTCGAGCTTGATGGACTTTTTAAACTCTAAGTGAAAGTGCGTCACAATTGAAAGTAAAAGATGGCGGCTAAACCTCCCCCTAAAACTCTTCGGAGTGCTGGAACTTCCCCGGTGCAACAATCATCATTGCAGGCATTACATCCTCCTGATGTAGTGACATCGAAGGACTTACGAGATGCTCTGGATAAACTTTTGGAATCAATTAATCAATCAATGGGTGATAAATTTGCACAGATGGAGGAGAAATTGGAGAAACTGGAGGAGAGAATAGAAGAGAGGATGGAACAGAAGTTCAGCGTGATGAAGGTAGACATTTTGTCTTCAGTGTATAAAGTGGCTGAATGTGTGGAAGATTTGGATGAAAAAGTCAAAGATTTGACTCAAAAGAATGCCATATTAGAAGCAAAAGTATTGGAGAATGAAGATTTAAGAGACAAAATGGATAGAGAATTGAGTCTTGCTCAATATTTCCAGATGCAGTTTGCCATTAGAATCAGAGGTTTAAAGGAGAATATTAAGGAAGATCTAAAGCAGCTGGTTTCTGAGGCTCTTGAAGTGGTATTGAATCAGCCAGCATCTGAAATAAAAGGAGGCATGGATAAAGTGTATCGTGTGAACTCATGGATTGCTAGACAGAGAAAGTTGCCTAGAGATGTGGTGGTTTATTTTTCAAAAAGGGAAATTAGAGATGAAGTTATACAAGCTGCCTATGATACTAAAGTCGTGATTGCTGATCAAGAAGTTCTGGTTCTAAAAGAAATTCCTCCAAAGATTTTAAGGAGAAGGAAGGATTTTACATTTCTTGTGCAAGAGCTCAAGCAACGAGATATAAGGTTCAGATGGGAGATTCCAGCTGGGTTGATGGTGATGCATGAAGGTAAAAGGTACCGTCTGGTTACTGTGATGCAAGCGCGTGATTTTTACAATAATGTTTTAAAAGCAACCCCATTAACACTTCTGGAAGCTGCAAAGGGATCTGGAGAAGGAGAATATCAAGAGGCTGAAGATGGACAGACAGAGGAGAATGGTGCTGCAGGAGATCAAGTTATAACACTTTTGGATGATCCCAGAGAACAGAGGGTGACGCGTGCTGCTTTAAAACGCTCAAAAAAGATAAAAGAACAAGATCAGCAGAAGTCTATGGAACTTTCACAACGTACTTACAGCCAAGTAGTGGGAGGTGGGAAAAGATTTGGGTGAGGAATGTAAAATTTATATAAGTTTGAAATCTAAGAGAGAATTTTTATAAAATGTTTTATAGATGGTATTTAGATTTTAAAAAGCTAAGCATGTATCTGAATTATTAGCCTAAATCTTGGAGGTGCGGTGATAAAGACGTAATATATTTTCATATTTTCATATATGGTAGATTTGTAAAAAGGTTAAGGCTTTTTGGATAAAAGTCTGATGGAATATACTAAGTTGATGTTGAATTTAATTACGGCAGTAAGACTTTTGATAGGATAGTACTGGAAAGCCGACCTGGTCGAAATGGTGAAGATTTCGGCCTATTTGAAAGATTACTTGCAGGAACGCTATATTATGGAAGGGAGAAAATGGCTTGAGTTTACTCAGAATAAGTATAGGGTTAAGAAGTTTTATATTTGCATAAGTCTTCTTTCTTTAATTTTTTTTTCTATATTAGTTTTTTTATATATATTTATATATATTTAATATTACTAAGGTTTGTTTTATCCTATATAAGCTAGAGAGTGATAGATTTTAGAGTTTATGGTTGTTAGTATATGGTTGTTTATGATTGTTTTTTTATATATATATACCTTGTATTTAGCTCTGGGAAGTCGGGGGGGGGAGGGGGGGAGGGGGGAGAGGAAGGGGGGGAGGGAGAAGGGGGGGAGGGGGGATTTTTTAAAGGGAAAAATTGTATGTTAAAACTTTTTAATAAAACAAAAAACAAAAAAAAACGCTTTACCTCAAGTTATAGTTTTAGTGAATTGGAGTCAACACATTAAAATAGAATTATTTACATACAATACAAAAAGAGCCAAGGTTGCCTACCCCTGATCTAGGCTAACACTCTCAAATATACAAAAATCCTTTGGTGTATTTCTTACCCTTGGTTTTCTCTTAGAATGTTCCTAGAAAATTCTGGTTTGGCATTTCAAGTAAAGTTACACTTCATTTCCCTCTGAATGGAAGAAGGATAAGGTTAAAAAAACAAACAAACTGGAAAGGTGTTGCTTGCATATTATTTATTTATTAGATTTAATCATTGTCCATCTCACCTCAAGGTGACTCTGGGAGACTTACAATATTAAACATAAAGTATTTTGGGATGTTTGGTCCCCTAATAGGTTCACAACCTTCATCTTTTTTTAAAAAAAAAAAAGATCCGTAAACCTTCCTTGCTGTGTTTTCCTTTGAACGGAATAAATCTGTTGGTTAGGACAAATTGGCAGAACAAATTGAGAAAAAATAAATAAAGAAATATAATATTGTTTTGTGGGATGGCATGAATAATATCAATGGCTTTTTCCATGGGTTTTATGAAACTACAGGTAATCCTTGACTTACGACTTTACGGTTGGGACCAGATCTTCCATCGCTAAGTGAGACAGTCTTTAAGTGAATGACACCCAATTTTATGACCTTTTTCAGGGAGGTTGTTAAATAAATCACATGATTGTTAAGCATATTTGGCTTCTCTCATTGGCTTTGCCTTGGAAGGTTGTGAATGGCGATCACATGACCCTAGGACACTGCAAACATCATGAATACATGCTGGTTGTCAAGTGCCCGAATTTTCATCGTGTGACCATGGGGATGTTGCAACAGTTTTAAGTGTGAAAAATGGTCCTAAGTCACATTCTTCAAACTGTTGCTAAATGTACAGTCGTAAGTCAAGGACAACCTGTACCCTGAGAATATGGTTTTACTGACCCTAAAGTGAGCTTTCTTGGATCCAGAGGGATTTAATTCCAAATAAATGAATAATTTGTATTACTTTGGTCTTTGTATCAATACTTCCTTGTCTTTGTGAATCAAGGGAGCTTATGATTTTCTTTTTTTGATTCGCATCCTCCACCCAGGCCATTGAGAATTTTGCCATGACTGTGAAAAGCACCGCACAGATGTTACAAGTCTTTGGAACAAACCTGGCGGAGACAGAACTTCCCAACAATGTCCAGTGCACGGAGGAACTTTTGTGTTCCCACACAGAACAACACACCAAGTTGAAGGTGAGCATCTGTGACTTCACAACTCAGAAAGGGATTTTGCCAGGGTCTCCCTGTCCCATCAAAAGGTTTCCTGAGACGGAGGTCAACGTTCACTTTTTAATTATTTCATTTACTTATCTGGCTTAATGTTCCAGCTTTCTTAAAAGAACTCAATATGGTATAGAGCAGGGGGCCTTCAAACTCGGCCCTTTTATGACTCAGGGACTTCAACTCCCAGAATTCCTCAGACAGGCATGCTGGCTGAGGAATTCTGGGAGTTGAAGTGCATGAGTCATAAAAGGGCCGAGTTTGAAGACCCCTGGCATAGAGACAGTCCTCAATTTAGACCACAGTGGAGCTCAAAATTGGCTAGGCCAGAACAGTGTTTAGGTGAGTTGTGCACCGCTTCAGTTAGACAAATCACTGCAGTTATTAAGTGAATTATGCAGTCGTTAAATGAATCTGGCTTCTTCCATTAACTATCGCTTGTCGGAAGCCAGCTGAGAAGGTTACAAATGGTGATCACATGATCCTGGGACACCACAACTGTCATAAATACCCGCAAATTGTCAAGCAGCCGAATTGTGATCCCGTGACCATGGGGATGCTGCAGTGATCATAAGAGTGAAAAACGGCCATTGGTCACTTTTTCAGTGCCGCTGTAAGTTTGAACGGTTACTAGATGAATGGTTGCAAGTTGAGGTCTTCCTATGTTGAATTTTGGCCTCCAGGGGTTGCAAGGTGGGGTGCATCTTCATCCTGGTCCCCTATAATGGAGACATTTGGGGACGAGGGAAAAAGATGCCGCCTAGGAAACTTATCAGGGAAGAGAGAGGCAGGAGCCCTTAGTGGCTTCGCAATCAGAGACAGAAACTTAGAATGGACCACCCAAATGGACCAAGTAGTTAAAAGTGGTGGAGGGAAGTTTGTACTTTCAGACTTGTAAGGTTGAGGTCAGCCTTCCCAAGTAAACCAGACAGGTAAGCACAACTAGGTAAATAATTCTGTTTTTTGTTGTTGTTAGTTGCGAAGTCGTGTCTGACCCATCGCGACCCCATGGACAATGTTCCTCCAAGCCTTCCTGTCCTCTACCATCTTCTGGAGTCCATTTAGGCTCACGCCTACTGCTTCAGTGACTCCATCCAGCCACCTCATTCTCTGTCGTCCCCTTCTTCTCTTGCCCTCAATCTTTCCCAGCATTAGGCTCTTCTCCAGGGAGTCCTTCCTTCTCATTAGGTGGCCAAAGTATTTGAGTTTCAGGTCAGGATCTGGCCTTCTAAAGAGCAGTCAGGGTTGATCTCCTCTAGGACTGACCGGTTTGATCGCCTTGCAGTCCAAGGGACTCGCAGGAGTCTTCTCCAGCACCATAGTTCAAAGGCCTCAATTCTTTGGTGCTCAGCCTTTCTTATGGTCCAACTTTCACAGCCATACATTGCAACTGGGAAGAGCATAGCCTTGACTATACGCACCTTTGTTGGGAGGGTGATGTCTCTGCTTTTTAGTGTGCTGTCTAGATTTGCCATGGCTTTCCTCCCCAGGAGCAAACAAATTCTGCTTTATTGCAAGGCTACTCTCAGCGCTGCAAACATTGGATGATTTTGCTTTGACAATATAAGAGGCGGCCTTTTCCTTTAAATTGTTTTGCTCTCAGAATTAGATGAAGCTGGGGGGAGGAGAATGTTACCCCGGTTGTTTTTAATAAGATAAGAAATGGCACATAATAGAACAGAAAGGAAGCTTTGCCCTTCAAACTGATTGGAGAATGTGATTAAAGACTGCTAACTGGAGTAGGGAACTGTGCCAAATATTAGGTGCTGAAAGGAGTGGAATTCAGATTTTGGCATATCAACATGCCGTGCCGATGCTTTGTTCTCATTATTATAGACTTTTTAGAATAAACAATGCCTGAAGGTTCTTTGAAGTGTTTCATTAGTCGGAACCATGACAGCTACATTAGGAGAAACTTGCAAGTCTGAAGGCAGGAAGTTGGAGCAAAGCAGTAGAGCAGGGGTCTTCAAACTTGGCCCTTTTATGTCTTGTGGACTTCAACTCCCAGAATTCCTCAACCAGCGTGGAATTCTGGGAGTTGAAGTCCACAAGTCATAAAAGGGCCAAGTTTGAAGACCCCTGCAGTAGAGAATAATGAGCAGCCCCCGCATTCAGCCAGCACTTCCAAGAAATGGTGGTGGTAGCATTGAATTCATCTTGGTTACTGTTATTGGCAAGTCCCGGAGGTGGGTAGTCGTGGAGCTGAAATTGAAATTAGCTGAAAATGAAATTGGACAAAATAATTTAAAGAGGGGGAAAAATAGACGCCTTGTTGGCAGAAGTAATATGAAACCTATAAATGCATCCAATGGACAGAGATTCAACCGCTCAGTTGGTCTTCACTTCAAACATGACAAAACCTAGGATCCTTGGGGTTCAATTTTAGCAATGCATGGCAGATGTTGCAGGACTTTAGAATTAAATGAGAACCTTTTTTTCCCCTCCTTGTGTCCCAATGTCCTACAGGATGAGCTGAAGCTAGCTGTGAAGCAGGGGGCCATGCTACTGACCTGTATCCGAGAGCCTGTCTCACGAAGTGCCAGCAGCAGACTCAGTCCTGATGAACTAGAAAACGTGGCAACGGTGGAAAGGTAAAGACCTCAAGACTGAACTCACCAGTTTTGTAGTTCACTGTACAGGTAGTCCTCAACTTACAACAATTCATTTAATGACCATTTGTAGTGAGAACGGCACTGAAAAAAAGTGACTTGGGCCCGTTTCTCATACTTTATGACCATTGCAGCCTCCCAGTGAACACATCATCAAAATTCAGTTGCTTGGCAACTGATTCACGTTTATGATAGTTGCAGCGTCCTGGGGTCATGTGATCACCTCTTGCAACTTTCCAACCAGCAAATGCAATGAGGAAGCCAGATTCACTTAAAAACTGGGTTACTGCGTGTCAACGCTGCTAACATCAGATGTTTTTGCATTGACAACAGATGGAGATGCAGCCATTTTCTTTTTTTTTCTTTTTGCTTTTAGTTAGATGATGCTGGAGAGGAGGGGGGAATGTGCATGAGAGTCTAGCTAGACATAATAATACTGAACCTAGCGTGAGAACCAAGGTTATTGAAATAAGAGATGATAAAGAATTGGCAGGCTAGAGAGCTTCAAACTAATATGGGAATGTGATTTATGATTGTTAACTGGAAGAGGGAATTGTGCTTTAATACTATGTGCTCAGAAGAAGGGAACTCAGTTTTTTGGCTTCGATTATGTTAGTGTCGATGCTATGCTACTCAAAGATTCTTTAAGGTAAACAATGCCTCAAATGGGGCAAAACGCACTTAACAACTGTCTCACTTAGCAACTGAAATTTTGGGCTCAATTGTGGTCGCAAGTCAAGGACTTACCTGTATTTGGAGAGACATCAGGTCTCCATTCTGCCAAAGTGTGAATGTGCCTGTAATCTCAAAATGAGTAATGAATTGTATTTATATAAGTCTGCTTTGCGTTATCTTTTCGGCGGATGGCCAAGGTTTGAGCCATTTTGAGCTATTTTAATAAAAGACAGATACAGCATCGCCAGTCACAAAAATCTGTGTCTCCCTTAGCCCAAAATTTCCATTGCTAAGTAAAGGTAGTTGCATCCCCTTTTGTAACCTTTTCCGCCATATTTGTTAAGCGAACCATTGTTGTTGTTAAGTGAATCCTGTAGTCGTTCTGTGAATTTGGCTTCCCCCCTTGACTTTTGCTTGTCAGTAGCCAGCTGGGAAGGTTACAGATGGTGATCACATGATCCTGGAACACTGCAACTGTCATAAATACATGCCAGTTGCCAAGCACCTAAATTTTGATCACGTGACCACGGGGACGCTGCAATAGTCATAAGTATGAAAAATTGGTCCTGGGTCACTTTTTTCAACACCATTATAGCGTCAAATGGTCACAAACGAATGGCTGCAAGTCAAAGACTTCCTTTACTTCCCTCTATGGGGGTTTCCAAATTTTGATCGTTGCAACATGGGAGTTTAAAGTTACCCCTTTTCTTATTGGTCAGTAGGGAGGAGGAAGAGATTTTAGACCTATCAAGTGGGGAGAAGATAGATTTTCAGCCAAGCTTTATTCATCATCCTTCAAATATTTTGCTTTGACTGTGCAAACTCAGATCAGTGTTAACAAATTTCTGTCTAACAGAGAGAAGGACTAGAGGTGACCTGATAGCAGGAAAATCTTCTAATATTTGAGGGGCTGTTAGAGAGATGGTTCACCTATTCTTTATAAAGCACTTGAGGGCAGGAGAAGAACTAACAGATGGAAACTAATCAAGGAGAGAAGCAACCTAGAACTAAGGAGAAATTTCCTGCCAGTGAGAACAATTAACCCGTGGAACAACCTGCCTCCAGAAGTTGTGGGTGCAACTTTAAGAAGAGATTGGACAGCCATTTATCCTGAATGGCATAGGTCTCCTGCTTGAGCAGGGGGTTGGACTAGAAGACCTCCAAGGTCCCTTTCAGCTCTGTTATTCTGTAATTCAGTGGGTTCCCATGACACACTGAACTATCAACTAACCTAACGTAGCCTTCTAATCTAAGAGCCTAATCTGGGACATCTTGGTTTGATGTTTCATGATGCTAGATTGGGTTGTAAATCAGTTCTGCGAAGGTCAACGAGGAGCTGTTCTCCTAACTTCAATAGCAACCCAAGAGCAGCAAGATAAACCAAAGTTAGGTTGTGGATTTGAACACCAGTTCTGGTTTTGCATGCCTGGGATTGCCACCTAAACTAATTTTGATAAATTTTAGTCTTCTCTCATTCCCACATAATCATTTTGTCTGTACATAACCGTGACTTTGTTAGTATCTAGGCCTCAGAAAAGTGTTTGCAAAGTTTTAAAAAGGCATGTGATAAGAACAGCCAAGAAGTGTAACTAATGTCAAAATGGGAGAAGAGAATACCTATCCCCAAAATGCCAGGAGGATTTTGTATATTACTATTTTTTTTGAGATCAGGGCAAAAATGATGCTTCATGAGATGCAAAAGATTGATCATCTATTGGATGTGGTCTAGATGATGCAAGGTAGCCCAGACAAGAAATATAACTAGAAATGCTACTTCTAACTTTACTGTAAAGTTGGATTAACAGAGTCTTGCAAGATTGAAAGTTGTTTTTTTCCTTATCCTTTCCTTTTACCCTCTGGAAAACTAAGGAGGTGCTTTCCTGAAACATTTCCCACCCTCCCTCTTCACTTTCTTTGGCTGGGGAATTCTGGGAATTATAGTCCCCAAGTTTTAAAGTTGCCAAAATTGGACACCTTCTACCATCTGTAATCCAGCACCTTAACCAGTACACCACATCGATTCTTGGTTCGAAGCTTCTCTTTGAACTTCTTAACTAGCAGAATCCGTACATGGCAAGCTGTATTACTTTTTTTACGCTGAGTAAAATTTGTAAAGTGCTTCCAAGCCAAAGTACAGCTTCTTTGTAGCTTTTTGCATCCCCCCCCATTTTTTTCTTGCTTGCTTTATTTCTCAGAGTTGCAGGAACAAACCTGGGTTGTTAATGAAGAACTAAAGAGCTTTAAATGTTGCTTTGCAACTGTCCAGTCTCCGCGGAGAAAAATACGGGTTGATCTAGGCTTGTTTCAGTACCTTGAAATCCGAGGGAAGAAATCATGTTTCTGAATCAAATGTCATTTCTTTTGGCAGGTTGCTTGCCCAGTTGGATGAGACAGAAAGAGCTTTTGATCAGTTTTGGTCCAAGCATCACCTAAAATTAGAGCAGTGTTTGCAGCTCCGTCATTTTGAACAGAATTTCCGAGAGGTATTGTTTTTCACATCTCTTAACCATTAAATTTGTTTCCCCTCCTCTGCTTCCCTCCTGGGAAATTTGACAGATCAATTTTGTTCCTTACAGGTATTATTCCCATCCAAAACCAAATCTATAAGAAAGGATATTCTGTAAGAAGCAGATATTCAACTTATACCTGGGTCACTGTCAGTGATTCTTGGGTGCTTTTTTCTTCTAATCCAGCTGTGATCTGAACAGCGATTGTAGGGAAAAAAATATTTATTTCTCCTATTCTATTCTATTCTATTCTATTCTATTCTATTCTATTCTATTCTATTCTATTCTATTCTATTCTATTCTATTCTATTCTATTCTAGTGTTCTGTCATTTTATATTCAATGTTTTTAATGGATATTATACTTCAAGCTGCTGAGTTGTCTGAAACAAGGTGGGCAGCAAATAAATTTAAATAAATAAATAAATCCCCATCTATTGTGTTTGAAATAGAAATTGCTGCCAAGTCCCAGACTTGATGTTAACCCCTTGGAGAGGAGAACTGAACAAGGACAATTTAGGATTATCTTCTATGAGACAATTCTTTGAATATTTGAAGATGGTCATTATAGTTTCCTGATCTATTACCCTTTGTTCTCTGTAGTTGTGTTTCTGGTCCTTAAGATAGTCCCAACTCATTTAGTAAAATATATACTTATTTGAGTTGCACAACCAAGAACACATAGCTAAAGACTCATGGGACAGTTTTGTGGATATGTAAAAATAATTCATGGATGCCTTGAAAGTCTGATGATTAAGCAGTGATTTAGTTGATACTTCTGCGGCAACCATTGAGTAGCCTAGTACACGTAGTCCTCACTTACCAACCAGAATAAGGACTGATGCTAATCAGTGTGGTCCTTAAACATGATGTTACAGGTCCACACCAACTTAAGCTGTCAGTTCCGTCTGTCAACTTTAAATGAATCACTACAAGTCCTTAAGTTTTATGTCATAGGACTGTGATTTGCAACTTCCTTCATTGATTTTGTTGGAAGCTAGCTGTGACTGTCTCAAATTGTCACAGATGATGACCAGGCAACCGTGTGATTGTTGTAAATGTGCACCAGTTGCCAAGCACCTGAATCACAATCACGTGCCCACAAGGACACTGCAGTGGCTGCAGCCTCAACATCCTTGTCATAAGTGCTGTCATATGTTTAAATGGTCACTGATTGAATAAATGGTTGGTAAGTGCTGTTTGTATGTATAATCCATGACTGTTGTGGCGTTTTCCAAGCTGCCATCTCCGAATTGCATTTTCATCCAGCAGGCAACGATAACTGAAGGACATCAAATTATGAGGAGCTCTTTTATTATATTCTACTTGTGGATTGAAAGTATGCATTATTGGTCTATCTGCTGTCTGTCTGCCTGTCTCGTAGAAGAATAATTCTGTTCCTTTCATTGTCTGTGATTTGCCTTGATTACTGCACTCTAACCACCAAGAAACTGTAGCATATTTGCTTCATCTTTTTATGCCCATTTCCCTCATAGGTCAAATTAACACTGGACAATTTGATGGAAGTGCAAGAAGCTTTCACAGATATTGGAGACAGCGTCTCTCGTGTGGAGCATATCCTGAAGGAACAAGGACAGTTAGAAGAAAGAGGACAGGTAAATCATTGGCATTTGAAACATAGCTTATTACTGGTTAACAACCATAATTGGGACCAGCAACACCATCATTAAGCAAGACATCACATGATTATGACATGGCTGACCCAGGAATTCTGGGGGTTGAAATCCACAGGTCGTAAAAGGGTCAATGTCATGGTTCCAATAGATGAGACCAGAAGAAATAAGAACTCTGAGGCAATTGTTTTCTTCAAAGAACAATTTTAATGGCTATATAATATCAGCACGAACAGAAGTGAAACCAAGACTGGAAGTCCCCCCCCCCCCAAAAGGTCACAAAGTAAAAGTTAAACTTCCCACCCACTAAATATGTAATAAATCACATTCTCCAATTAACACCTTTGGCGGGCTCTCTAACAGTAGTTCTAGCCCACCAAACACTTGAGCAATTTGACCTTGGTTCCCACAAGAATGTTATTGTAATGACTGAACTATAAGAATGTACTTTCCTTCCCCCCATAACTGTGGCAAGCCGAAAAACAAAGAAAGATGGCTGTAACCAAAGTAGTTTTGTAGGTTTGACAGCTATAGTTGCCCATTCCTGATGGCTGAAACTTCAATTAAATTATGGGTTATTTTCTTAACCCTTTTGTGTTTTCTGTGTCCCTTCCTTCGTTTACAGGAACCTTTGGAAAGAGCCCAGTCCTTGGCTGCCCACGGAGACCAGCTGATCCAAAATGACCATTATGCAATTGATTCCATTAGACCAAAGTGTGTTGAACTCAGGCGGATCTGTGATGATTTTGCCAATGAAACCAAGAAAAAATACAATATCTTGGGGAAATCCCTTGAATTACACAGACAGCTAGATAAGGTAAGAGGCTGGGCAACTGTGAATAACGGTCATAAACATGTAATTGCTCAAGAGTATTAACAATTAACAGAACGATACATAGGTAGTCCTTAACTTATGACAACTGAGCCCAGTATTTTTGTTGCTAAGCAAGACAGTTGTTAAGAGAATCATGACCCATTTGTTGACCTTTTGGCCATAGTTGTTAAGCGAATCATGGCAATTGTTAAGTGAATCGTGGTTGTTAAGGTGAATCTGGTTTCTCCCATTGACTTGGCTCGTCATAAGCCATCTGGGAAGGTTGCAAATGGTGATCACGTGACCCCAGGGCAGGGCAGCCATCATACGTACATGCTAGTTTCCAAGTGACTGAGGTTTGATCATGTGACCATGAGGATACATCAACTGTCATAAGTATGAAAGCAATCCTAAATCACTATTGAATGGCACTAAATGAGTGGTTGTAAGTCAAGGATTAACCTGTAACTATCAGTTACTTAAAAAATGGAATTTTCCAGCAAAAGTTTCAGATCTTGGCATCAGGAAACTCAATTCTGTAACCACACTGATTTTACTTGCTTTGACAATTTTTCCAGATTATCCAGGCCGTTGCAAATGTGTGTCTGATGAAAGATTTTTTCTCTCTGAGTGGATTAGAAACTCCTTCAGCCTTTAAACGTTTTTTTCCCCTCAGCGTTTGCTACAAAAATAGTTTCAACAGAATTAGTGAGCATATTGCACAAACGCACAAAGAACCACTTGTTAACTGTATTTACTCTCAGATGAGTTGAGACAAGTAACTGAGTTTACACGTGTTAACTTGACTGAAGGTGAAGTTACGTGATATTTGATACGTGAGTTCAAACAGTTTAGCACTGCATAAATTACATTTGCCCAACACTGCATCCGTAGTTAATTAAACCATGGTTTAATCAACATAGGTAAGCATAAGATAATCATATATGGGGAAGCATAAGATATTGAACCATAAATTAATCACACAAGCTAGGTTAAAAGTATAAATCCTAGGTTAAAATAGGGCTAGCAGGGTCTGTTAAGAACATGGACCTTGTGGCAGTTAATTTCATGAGTTAGTGAAACCTGGATGATGAAAATTTTCTATATTACTGGATCTGTTTCCTGCTACAAAGTCTTGGAAGCATGTGCCAAACACTCCATCATTCTGAGTAATCCACCATTTCAAGTGTTTTGAAAGTGTTCTGACCTCTGAACATATAGACTGCCTTGTTTGGGTATGGAATATTATATTTTGCACAGCAGAAGGCCAAAATCTATATAGAAGGCCAAGGTCATATTCTGCTACACAGGGAGTCCTCACCTTGTGACCATAATTGGGACTAGCAGGGCTTTTTTTCTCATAGAAAGCTCAGAACGGAGTTCCGGCACCTTTTTTGGATGGAACCTTGTAGGGTAGGCAAGGTGGCTTGTATGACATGTGTGAGTTCCGGCACCTTTTTCTTTTACAAAAAAAGCACTGAGGACTAGTATTGCCATTCTTAAGCAAGACAGTTGTTAGGTCAGTCACATCCAGTTTTAGGACCTATTTTTTGCCATGGTTGTTAAGCAAATTGCTGCAATTGCTGTTAAATCAAAAATGCCAGGAAGGAGAAAATCGGTTGAAGCATCACAGAGCAAAGGCTACATTTCTTTACTTAGATGTACAGATAGTCCTCGGCTTACGACCACAATAGTGACCGGAAGATTTGTCATTAAGTGGTGCAGTTGTTAAGTAAGACATCCTGATTTTACAACCTATTTTTGCCAGCAAATCACTCGCAATCATTAAGTGAGACATCACGTGACCATGCCTTGTGGCTTCCTGCTGGCTTTCCCATTGACTTTCCTGCCAAAAGACAGCTGGGAAGGTGACAAATGGTGATCACATGACCCTGGACCCTGAAACTGTCATGCATACCTGCCAGTTGCCAAGCACCTCAACACTGCTCATATGACGGTTCATATGACGGGTTTTAAGTGCAAGGACTGGATGTAAGCCACTTCAGTACTGTTGTAACTGCAAAGGGTCACCAAATGAATGCTTGTAAGTCCAGGACTACCTGTTACTCTACAAACAGAACTCAACATCAGAACTGAATTTAATCTGAAACCTAAAGCAAAGAGAAGGGACAGGGACACAGGCTGAGAAAAGTCTGGTGAATTTGGTGAACCATTTTTTGTATGGTGATCTTTCCAAGTTACGACACGCATGAAAAGGATGGGGCTTTGATGAAATGGTTATAGCCACCATTATAACTTTTGCGATCCTTTTTCCGTTGACTCCTCTGCCTCTTGTGCTACATAAAAGTTCAGACACCTTGGCCTGGGTTGGTGTATGTGTTACTGGCAATGTGTGAAAAGCTGATATTGTGTAGAATGCCTAAGAAATCTATAGAATGTGTAACATTTTTAGGCAAAGTATGACTAGAGAGTCATGAAAAAAGTTAGGGTTAGGGTTACTCTAATGCTAACACTAATTGTAACCCTAATCTTATCCCTAACCCTAATTCTAACCCTAATCTTAACCCTACTAACCCTAACCTTAATCTTAAACCTAAATTTAACCCTAACCCCAATCTTAACTCTAATCTTAACCCTAACCCTAATCATAACCCTAACCCTAATCTCTAACCTTAACCCTTTATTGAAAAGACGTGTATGAAAATGAAAGAAGAAATGCAAAATAAAGTACAGGATTTTCCTACTGGGGAAAAAAAACCAAGAAAAAAAGTCCAGTTATTGACTTACCTGTTAACAGCAAGGAAGGCTAGAATGGCATTTTAGCAGGCATATTTTATACTTTGCTGGCTTCCCTTTTGGCATTGCCTAGATAGAATGTGTGCAATCGTAAGGGTTTCATACTTTGCTGTTCCATTTTTGGCATTCTATAGATTTCTTAGGCATTCTATAAAATGCCTACTTTCACAGATCGATGGTAACGCGTACATTAAATATATTAATGGCGCCAACTCTTCATTCTTCTGCTCCCCTGAAATGACTCTGCTCGCACCCTGAGGATCCGGTAATTGATACCTGAGCAGGTGTATTGTCTGAGGTTCTAAGAGCATATTCCTCTCCTCTTTTTCAAGGCTAGCCTCTGGGTTGAATCTGGAGTCTACCTCTTAGCTTCCCAAGCCGTAGACAAATGCCAGACACAAGAGGGAGCTGAAACGGCACTCTGTGAGATCGAGAAGTTCCTGGAAACTCTCAAAGACCACCAAATGCTGAATGCGAAGGAATTCTACAACCAGTTTGACATGATTCTCACCCCAGAAATAAAGGTAAGGACCTAAGTGGGCAGCCAACGTTTGACGAATGTTCACCCAAGGGTATTGGAAAGCCTGTTTGCCTTCAAATCCCAAGGCAGTAAAGTCCATTGATAGTCAATGCCAGAGGTGTCCAACCCTGGCAACTTTTAAGACTGCTGGACTTCCAAGATTGTAGAATTCTGGGTTTTTGAAGTCCACAGGTCTTAGTGGCCAAGATTGGACATCCTGGGTCCATGCCAAGGTCAAGCGTCAGCTGCCGAAAAGATGCTTTTGAGTAGAAGCGTTGCATTGGTTTCTTACATAACCCCCAATTTGTTTATTTTTTTCTCTCTCTCTTGCAGAACAATGCCCAAAGAGTACTACAGAAACTCGAAGATGTGCAAGAAATGTTTGAGAAGAGACAAGTCAGCCTGAAGAAGTTGGCAGCAAAACAGACCCGGCCAGTGCAACCCGTTGCCCCTCATCCCGAATCCTCGCCCAAGCGAGCTTCTCCTAAAACTGTCCGTCCTGCCTCGTTAGGTAAGGTTTGGGAGATAGCGAGGAGTGGAGTGACTCTGGAACCCCACGTTTAGAGAGATGGTTTTCTTGTCCAGGTGTTACCTGCCAATATCCTTTATTGGTTTACTTTAGCTAGCAAAGTACCATGCTGGTTCCCAGCAACACCACCCAGTTTAACAGTCTTTTTCATCACCTGAATATTTATTTATTCTGCATTTATTCTCAGGCTAGTCCAACAGGTCTTTCTGAATGTGTGTGTCATAGTTCTTCAACTACTGGTGACCTTACAACTCTTGGGACAATGGGACAATTTTATGGTAGAACTTAAAGCAAGTTGTGGCCTCCTCTTTATTGAAGGGTTCAGCAAGGTCTAACTAACCACTCCACTGGGGTTCTTAAATTGGATTTTTTTTCCAATGAGCAAGAGATTGGACTCCATTGTCTGACTGTCTGATTGCAGCTTAGGCAAAGATATTGAAAAATAGCACAATTAGGTCTTTTTAAATTCTCACTGCTGATTAATAAGATCTTTATTTCCTTGCCCAAGCCTGGACATTACTTGAGATAGTAAAATGCCATTTAAGGGGACAGCAAGAAAAGATGGGAAATGCAGGAAGAGAAGGGAATTCATACATGAGCTATTTGTAACTGAATACAGGTAGTCCTCGGCTTACGACCACAATTGAACCCAAAATTTCTGTTGCTAAGCAAGACAATGGTTGCGAGTTTTGCACCATTTTATGACCTGCCTTGCCACAGTTGTTAAGTGATTCACTGCAGTTGTTAATAGTGATAGCAGTAGCACTTAGACTTGTATACCGCTTCACAGTGCTTTACAGCCCTCTCTATGTGGTTTACAGAGTCAGCATACTTGCCCCCAACAATCTGGGTCCTCATTTTACCAACCTCGGAAGGATGGAAGGCTGAGTCAACCCTGAGCTGGTCAGAATCAAACTGTCGAACTGCTGGCAGCCAGCAGTCAGCAGAATTAGCTTGCAGTACTGCATTCTAACCACCGCACCACCACATGGTTGTTAAGTGAATCTGGCTTCCCCATTGATTTTGCTTGTCAGGATGTTGCAAAAGATGATCACGTCACCCTGCGACACTGCAACCGTCATAAATATGAGTCAGTTGCCAACCATCTGAATTTTGATCCTGTGACCATGGGAAATGCTGCACTGTGGCAAATGGTCATAAATCCCTTTTTTTTAAGTTCCGTTGTAACTTCAAACAGTCACTAAATGAACGGTGGTAAGTTGAGGACGACCTGTACAAGGATGCTGCTGGTAAAGAAAATACAAAAAAATAAAAATAAAAGCACTGGTGTGTTTGGATTGCTTCTAGATAAGAAAATTAAATGGAGAATAGAAGAGCTATATTGCTATTTAATTTTTATTGCTTTTTTATTGCTGATGGAGCAAAAGTGAAAGGTGGCATTAGAAATAAAAAAAAAATGTTTGCTTCTCTGCTAGGGAGCCCACAGGCAATCCAAAAAAGTCCAGATGGCATCAAGAGTCATGTTTAAAGTCCCACCCCCTTTTTTAACCAGCATTATAAATTATATAAATTCCTCCTAAGTAATGTAAGATAACATAGCACAGCATAGCATAGCATAAGATAAGATAGATAAAATAACCTTTATTGTCACTTTTTTCTGTGAACACACACACATTTAAAAAATGAAATTCTGATGCCTGCCGTCATGGAGAAGATGTGTAGCCTCCCTGTCAATACTGCAGACTCTGGTCAAGCATTGCTTATATGCCATGTCCTGGATAGAAGGAAGTGAACTTCCAATATTTTTTTTCTGCTGTCCTCACCACTCTCTGCACTGCCTTCCTGTCTGAAACAGCAATATCTCCAAACCATAATAATCATAATCATAATAGTAAAGTTGGAAGGGACCTTGGAGGTCATCTAGTCCAACCTCCTGCTCAGGTAGGAAACCCTATACCATTTCAGACAAATGGCTGTCCAGTCTCTTCTTAAAAACTTCCAGCGTTGGAGCATTCACCACTTCTGGAGGCAGGATGTTCCACTGGTTAATTGTTCTAACTGTCAGGAAGTTTCTCCTTAGTTCTAGGCTGCTTCTCTCCTTGATTAGTTTCCATCCGTTGCTTCTTGTCCTGCCTTCGGGCGCTTTGGAGAATAGCTTGACGCCCTCTTCTTTGTGGCAGCCCCTGAGATATTGGAACACTGCTATCATGTCACCCCTAGTCCTTCTCTTCATTAAACCACACAATAATACAACAGGATGCTTTCAATCGTCCCTCTATACAAAGTGGTAAGAATAGGGGATGACTCTCCCCCAACCCCACAGTGCTGTACTTTAGCAAATGGTGTAGTAGGAATTTATGAAATAAAGCAATTCCTAGATCAGACCGCCCTTAAAATTGCCTGCTAACTCCTCTCAGGGGTGTAGCATTTTGGTGCAACCATTGTAAATGCAAACTAATGGTCAAGCACCCAAATCATGATCATATAACGAACCACAAGTTGGTTATGATTTCAAGGACAAGCCATAAGTCACTTTTTCTTTATCCGAAAGCCGTTGTACCTTCGAACCATTGTTAAATGAATGGTTGTAAGTCCAGGACTATCTATACACTGAACCCTCAAGTAACTACATGGGTGGAGTTCTCACCGAATAGTTAGATTAGATAGATAGTTTGCTTTGCATAAATGCAACTAATGGTAAGTAGAAAGGTGGGGAGGGGGAGAGAGGGAAAAATTCTAGATTTTTAAAATTCTGTTGTATAAGCAGCAGTTAAGTTAGATACATTTTATCTCAAACATCTGATAACAAAACTCAAAATGCTGCCTAATCCAGTGACCTGCCAGTTCTCATCTTTATGACGTGCTTGTAGTGGGGCATTTTCTGATCTTTTGAGAGTTCTGTTTAATTGGTCTTTTTTCCCCCCCAGCTCCCAATAGAAGATCGGTAGAAATTCCTAGCCCTCCGAAATCCATCTCTGATGCAGACTTGTCAAAAAAGAAAAGTGTAAAGAAGGCTAAAGGTGGAATTAAGGTAGGAGAGTGGTAATATTTGCAAATTAAGTTTTCAGGAGATAAATTTCGTGGAGCGTATCTGCGGTTGCACAGGGTGTTTCTCAACCATAGCAATTTAAAGAAGTCTGGAAACAGGTCTTGCTCCCCCATCTTTCAAGTTTTTTGCCAACAGTTCACATAAAATTGTAGTAATACAGGTAGTCCTCAAGTTATGGCCATAATTGAGCCCAAAATTGTGGTCCTAAGACGTGCCAGTCATTAAATGTGTCACCATATGACCATGCCAGATTTCACAACATTTTTTGCAATGGTTGTTAAGTGAACCCATTGTACCCAGTGGCGTTTGTTGTTTTTTTTGCCAAGAATGGTCATGTGACCACAAGACGCCGCAAACGACCATAAAGGTGAGCCAGTTCCAAAGGCCCAAAATGCGATCATGTGACTGTGGGGGTGGGGTGGGAGCAGCCTTTGGAACTTCAAAACAGGGTTGTAAGTAGAGCGCGGGAGGTTCTTCCTAACTTTGAATGGTAGTTAAACAGCCAGTCGTAAATTGAGGACTACCTGTACATACATAACAGCATCCATTTTTGGTGGTGCCATGTTTCAGAAGGTTTTGGTGGAGGTGTGGTGGAAGAAAAACGGAGGTGTCAAATCATGACAGAGTTTAATATACCTGCTGTCCACCCTTCAAAACACACACATACCCAGAAGGCTGGGCCCACCTTCAGTCACCAGCTATGTTCTCTGCAATTTTCGGAAACAGATCAAGCAAAAGTAATCAAATAATAGTAACTAAATCGATCTCCAGTCAAAAATGGCTTGGTTGCCTATTCCTCCTGTTGTTCAGTCGCTAAGATTTTTCCGACTCTTCATGACCCCATGGACCACAGCGTGCCAGCCCCCCCCCCCTGTCCTCCACTGTCTCCTGGAGTTTGCCCAAACCCATCACTGATTCTATCTAACCATCTCATCCTCCGCCATCCCCTTCTCCTTTTGCCTTCCATTTTTCCCAACGTCATCAGGGTCTTCTCCAAGGAGTCCTCTCTTCACATTAGGTGGCCAAAGCATTTGAGCTTCAGCTTCAGGATCTGTGCCTGATCCTAGGTAGACTGTAACATCAGTTTCTGGTATTCCTGGGATAAAAGCATCCAGGTCCCAGGAAATAACAGAGGAAGAGGAGTAAATATTGGAACAGGAAGCCACACGGAAGTCCAAAAATTAGAAAATTTTTCAGGAGTCATTGGACTTCTAAGCTAATTATACCTAAATAAATTCCAGTTGTTTTTCATATAAGATTCGTAGCCAAGTAAGAATTGGGTAGCATAAAGGTGATTGTGAGATGGCCAGTTTTAGAGTCGAAACAAAATGGACAGTCAAAATCGGGATAATTTTGCATTTTTATTTTTATTTTTTTAAAAAAGATGTGAGCTTCCAATTGATGGCAATTTGTGTAGGAAATTTAGAAATGGTCTTCTAGGCAGACGAAGGAGCCCTGAATCTCAAACTTTTTTTGTTTTGTTTTGTTTTGTATTCCTGTGTTTTCCAAAAAACAAATATCCAGATTGAAGTGATGCATGAAGCGAGTCAGGGAGGTTCCAGCAGAGTCTTGGTAATAAGTGAAAGTGAAGAAAATCTTTCCAATAGGAGAAGGTAGGAAATTCCTTGTTCCCAGAAAATTATTTATTTATTTTTTAAAAAAACCCTGTTAAACTGATCAAGGAAGTGATATGTTAATTATTGTGTGCAGAAATGTGTGCAATTTCAGGACCATGAAAATGGGTGGGATTGGGGAAAAGGCGGTTCTTAATTTCCAAATATACTGTATAGGTAGTCCTCAACCTAACAACTATTCATTTAGTGACCATTCAAAGTTCTAGTGGTGCTGAAAGTAGTGACATATAAACTGGTCCTCACGTTTTACGACTGTTGCAGCATCCCCATGGTCATGTGATCAAAATTTGGGCACTTGGCAATGTGCACATATTTATGACTGGCGGTATCAGTGGTTGCAATTTGTGAGCTTCCTAGCTATCTCTGGCAAGCAAAGTCAGTGGGGGAAGCCACATTCACTTAAGGACTGCCTGATTCACTTAACAACTCAGTGATTCAACTAACCACTGTGGCAAAAAGGTCATAACATTGGGCGTGACTCACTTAATAACCGCCTTGCTTAACAACAGAAGTTCTGGTCCCAATTGTGGTTGTAAGTCAAGGACTACCTGTATTCCTTTATTGGGTCTCTAGCACAACCTTTGAAGATAATGCTGTTTTACACTTCGTTTGTAAAAGGATGAATTAGGGTTCATTGTATGAACCTGCAATTTAGCAGAACATGGACTTGTCTCAGAAAAATAATACGGAGCAAAAAAAAATATGCAAAGAATAATCAAAATGATTTAGATGTAATAATCAGATCTGGAGCTTTCTCACCTGGTGTGAAGGATTGGCAAGATGCCTGGCTTGTAAAACAGAGAAAAAGTGTTTCTCCAGAATGTAATGGAAATTCAGAAGTATCTCCTCTCAAAAATGTTTGCATGCGCTAAAAACCAGTTACTAATATTTGATTGATATTTTATTTATGTTTGTATCAGACACATATTTTACTTTACTTATAATGTATTTATAAATCAGTATGCATTTTATGCTTAGGAATATTTATACATAAATATGTATTTATAAATTCTTGTTTGTCTTTATTAAATCCTTATCTTTATGGGGGGGATTTTTTTTCTGAAACCAAAATGTATATAATACTTTAAAACAAATCCCCCTAATATAACCTATAACTAGGTTATACACAAGTTAGTGGAAATGGCATTTCTCAATATGTATATATGAATGCACAATATGTACACAATGTATCACAGTAGCGACTTGAGCCCTGCTTAACGCTCCTAGGTTGGAGCTGCAAGGCAAAAGAAATCATAATAATGGAACTGCAATTTAGCAAGTTCAAAAACCCAAGGTGCATCAACCGGTAAAAACTTATACACGCACGCACGCATGTACATATGTACGTATGTATGTATGTTAATGTGATATAAGTGAAAAATTTTGCATTCCCCAAACCTAAGGCCTTTGCAGTGTTTAAAATACAAGGTTTTTAAAATGTATTTCTTTGGCAAAGCATATTCTTTCCAATTACAATCTGTTTTACACGAGCACAAGCATATTTAAAGTACACATTTTTTAAAAAAAATTATTAATGGTTGCAGGACTTGGGTTTGGCTAGTGACTAGCCGCTAGTCTAAAAAAGATGAAATAGGGGAGACATGATAGCAGTATTCCAGTATCTGAGGGGCTGCCACAAGGAAGAGGGGGGCACTTTGTTCACCAGAGCACCAGAGGGAAGGATGAGAAACAGTGGTTGGAAACTGATCAAAGAGAGAAGCAGCCTGGAATTAAGGAGAAACTTCCTGACAGTAAGGACAATCAACCAGTGGAACAGCTTGCCTCCAGAAATCGTGGGCACTCCATCACTGGAGATTTTTAAGGAGACTGGACAATCACCTGTCTGAGATGGTATAGGTTCTCTTGCTTGAGCAGGGAGCTGGACTAGAAGACCTCCAAGTTCCCTTCCAGCTCTGTTCTATTCTGTTCTGTTCTGTTCTATTCCGTATTTGAATAACTGTGGGCTTTTATCCAGAAGAGAATACAGACTTCTGTTGCTGCCACAAAGGAAGTAAAATACTTAGTACATGAAAAATTGCTATCAGTAATTGCTATTAATATTTCAGGATATTGAGATTAAATCAGGCCTTTTGATAAAATCAGGCTGTTTTCAAGTATATATCCTGGTTTCCACAACCAAATTTGTGCCAAGAAACACAATTAAAATTGCCTGCAACAGAGATAAAATCACAGTGTGTAACTGCTATCCAATGTTTTTAACTTAGCACCTCGTGCACACAGTTTAAATGTTCTACTTAAGACAGGATGCAAAATCTTATTCACAATTATTGGAATTACCGCCTTAAAGAAAAGCAGGTAATATATTCCAAATCCCCTTCATGGATTACTGCCTTGTTGTGGCGAAGGGGCTTGCGTAATTCAATGACGCTATGAGCTATGCCGTGCAGGTCCACCCAAGATGGACAGGTCATAGCAGAGAGTTCTGACAAAATGTAATCCACTGGAGAAGGAAATGGCAACCCACTCCAGTATCTTTGCCATGAAAACCCCATGGACAGTACCAAAAGGCAAAACAATATGACGCTGGAAGATGAGCCCCTCAGGTCGGAAGGCATCCAATATGCTACTGGGGAAGAGCAGAGGGCTAGTACTAGTAGCGCCAGAAAGAATGAAGCGACTGGGCCAAAGCCGAAAGGATGCTCAGCTGTGGATGTGTCTGGTGGTGAAAGGAAAGTCCGATGCTGTAAAGATTTTTTCTCCATAGGAACCTGGAATGTAAGATCCATGAATCAAGGAAAGCTGGACGTGGTCAAACAAGAGATGACAAGACTGAACATCGACATCTTAGGTATCAGCGAATTAAAATGGACAGGAATGGGTGAATTTAATTCAGATGACCATCAGGTATACTACTGCGGGCAAGAATCTCTCAGAAGAAATGGAGTAGCCTTCATAGCCGCCCTGAGTCTTCGGAGAAGGGCGGGATATAAATGGAATTAAAATAAATAAAATAAATAAATAAAATAGTCAATAAAAGAGTAGGAAAAGCAATACTGGGATACAATCCTCAAAATGACAGAATGATCTCAGAATCCAAGGCAAACCATTCAATATCACAGTAGTCCAAGTCTATGCCCCAACCAGCAGTGCTGAAGAGGATGAAATTGACCGGTTCTATGAAGCCCTACAGCACCTTATAGAACTAACACCAAAAAATGATGTCCTTATCATCATGGGGGATTGGAATGCTAAAGTAGGAAGCCAAAAGATAACCAGAATAACAGGCAAGTTTGGCCTTGGAGTACAAAATGAAGCAGGGCACAGGCTGATAGAATTTTGTCAAGAGAATACGATGGTCATAGCAAACACTCTTTTCCAACAACCCAAGAGACAGCTTTACACATGGACATCACCAGACGGTCAACACAGAAATCAGATTGACTATGGGCTCTGCAGCCAAAGATGGAGAAGCTCTATACAGTCAGTAAAAACAAGACCAGGAGCTGACTGGCTCAGACCATGAGCTTCTCATTGCAAAGTTTAGGCTTAAACTGAAGAAAGTAGGGAAAAGCACTAGGCCACTCAGGTATGAATTAAATCATATCCCTGTTGAATATACAGTAGAGGTGACAAATAGATTTAAGGAATTAGATCTGATAGACAGAGTGCCTGAAGAACTATGGACAGAGGTTCGTAACATTGTACAAGAGGTAGCAACTAAAACCATCCCAAAGAAAAAGAAATGCAAGAAAGCAAAATGGCTGTCTGAGGAAGCTTTGCAAATAGCTAAGGAAAGGAGGGAAGCAAAAGGCAAGGGAGAAAAAGAAAGATACGCCCAATTGAATGCAGAATTCCAGAGAATAGCTAGAAGAGATAAGAATGCCTTCTTAAATGAACAGTGCAAAGAAATAGAAGAAAACAATAGAATAGGGAGGACCAGAGATCTTTTCAAGAAAATTGGAGAGATGAAGGGAACGTTTCATGCAAAAATGGGCATGATAAAGGACCAAAATGGCAGGGACCTAACAGAGGCAGAATGGATTAATAAGAGATGGCAAAATTACAAAGAAGAACTATACAAGAATGAGCTTAATGTCCCTGATAATCACAATGAGGTGGTCACTGACCTCGAGCCAGACATCCTAGAATGTGAAGTGAAGTTGGCCTTAGAAAAACTGAGCAACAACAAAGCTAGTGGAGGTGACAGTATTCCAGCTGAGCTATTCAAAATCTTAAAAGATGATGCAGTAAAAGTGCTACACTCAATTTGCCAGCTAATTTGGAAAACTCAACAGTGGCCACAGGATTGGAAAAGATCAGTTTACATTCCAATTCCAAAGAAAGGCAGTGCTCTTTAGAAGGCCAGATCCTGAGGCTAAAACTCAAATACTTTGGCCACCTAATGAGAAGGAAGGACTCACTGGAGAAGAGCCTAATGCTGGGAAAGATTGAGGGCAATAGAAGAAGGGGATGACAGACAATGAGGTGGCTGGATGGAGTCACTGAAGCAGTAGGCGTGAGCTTAAATGGACTCCAGCAGATGGTAGAGGACAGGAAGGCCTGGAGGAACGTCCATAGGGTCGCGATGGGTCGGACACGACTTCGCAGCTAACAACAACAACAAATATTCCAAATGTTCTATTTTACAAGAGGCAACTGTTATTATGGAAAAATTAGAGAACATTTACAAAAGATACATGCTTATTAAAAATAAATAGTTTACAAAACACTGTTCAGAACAAAGGGTCATGAATAAATAAATGCTGCTCTTAGTTTTGTTCTGTTTTTAATCAAATATACCTGCAAACCAAACAGGTAAAAACTAGTAAAACAGTTGTGTAACAATACATACCTTGAGCAACAATTCGATTACTTGTGAAGTCAAGAAAAAAAATTACAGCCCTGCATTTGGAACACTAGTAAACCTAAGAATTTCCTGTTTAAAAATGTTAAATGTTCAGATCTCCAAGCTTAAGAGTCTTAACGGGGGAAAAGGATGCTTTCATAAAGTATTTAAATGATTAAACATTCTTCTCTGTGCTAAAAATACACAACTCTATTCCTTAACAACCAGCTAATACTTTTTAAACGTAACAAACCTGCAATAAAACAAATAACATGCCCAGCCTTTTCAGAGTTAACATACCTTATGCTTTATAATTCTGCAAAAACACAAGCATTTAATTTAATCTGACACAATAGGCAAGTCAAATGTTTGATTGAGAGCAAGATGATATTCAAGCATTTTATATCTATGATCTATCAGTAGCTGTTAGCTTTATATTATTTTGAAACTGATTAGAATAACATAGAAGCCTCCCCCCCAATGAAATCCATATTAAATCTGCCTTCTCACTACATAGGGAGGAGAGGAACAGGAAAGCAAAAATTTTGACAGAAAAATATGCCTAGAGGCATGCAGACAATACCCTTGTTTCATCCCATTCTGTAAATGGAAGATGTGGTTACTTTACTCCTATTAAGAAATGCAGAACGGGAGAAGTTTTCAATTGAAAGCTTCTAAATAGTAAAATTATTGAAATTCTGATTAAGAGAAAACTACTTTATGAAACTGGAACAGAAAACAGTTTATTTCTTTTAAAATATATTTATGCTGCCTAATCATGTATGTGCCAATTTCATAGTTTTTGAAAGAAAAAAAATTAAATACTTCACATTTTAAAAGTGTTCTGCAGGGCTCATCTGTGTGTTCCTGGAGGGTACCTTCAGTGTTAAATCTCTTAAAAATATTTCTTGCTTAATGGGAATCATTGGGGAGTTAATATATATGCAGTGAACACCAACTGAATAAATCAAACGGGGCCTTGTAGATTGGAGCACTGAGGCAGGGCCATCAATTTTATGATGCTTATGTTTAGTGTGCAACTTAGAACTGTGAAATGTTGCAGAAAAGGTGAAACCCTTCTCAATTTTTTGTTATTAAGACAACAGCTTTGCAGAATTTACCAGACATGTTTAATGTCAACAATAGCAACATTTATATAAGATCAGGCGGTTTTAAGTCATTTTGAGTGATCATCTAATAAAACATACAGAAATATTCAGTTCTAAAAACATTAGATCAAAATGTAATAATGTGCTTAGAAGTGATAGTACTGTGTGTGTGTGTGTGTGTGTGTGTGTGTGTGTGTGTGTGTAAAAAATGCTATTTCATTAGTATACTGTCACAGCAACTATTTTATCTTTCTCCATGTAACCTGCAAATATTAACCTATCAAAATGTATCTTTTTCAATTAATCAACAACTCCATTTCCATTTGGTAATTTCATAGTTCCAGATTGAGAAGTATCAATGTTAACTTTTAAGATCTATCCAGTTCTTAAAATTATCTGGTGGGAAACTTTACTATAATAGGAAAATTGTTTTTATAATTATAATGTACCTTTAGAGAACAGTGCAATCTGCAGGCAAGTTTTTATTGCATTTTTTTCCTTTGTTAATTTGTTATGTTAATTTGTTATGGAGGAAGCGACTTCCTCCTTCATTTGTGGCTCAATAAATCTATTCTGATGTTCAAGTATTAGGAAAAAGCAGCTGAACAGACATATGTATCGTAAAGATATAAATTGCAAAGCAGCATAATATTAACTATTCTGCAATATATGTTACCCCAAACTCCAGAAGAAATGTTTTTCATTTTTAGATCTGTAATCTGTTGCCAAAAATACTGAAGGTCTTTTACGTGTCCATGAGAAGTAATCATTTTGTCGTAAATGCAAGGATGATATGGAGCCTTTCCTCCTCCAGAAAAGAAGGGGTGATTCTGTGGTACAATTCCCACTTTGCTGGCACAAAATCCCATGAAAACATCATCTATGTAAAAACTTGAATTAAGAGTCTGAGAAGCTTGGTATACTTTAGCAGCTACATCGTTGGATAGAACATATGCAGCTCCAGATGTGTAGTCAGGATAGACAGGCCATGGGTACATTTTATAGGAAACATAATATTTGCTTTTTTTATCCCTCACGGGAGGTGCTGTATGATAGACATGCCCAACCCAAACATCTTGAGCTCCAGTTTGTGCTAGATTTTGGAGGTATGCAATAAGATTTGGCATGTGGATAAATATGTCATCATCGGCTGACATGACAAACTTGGCATGAGGGCAGAAGTTGTTTGCCCAGCTGAACTGCAATAGTAATTTGTAGGTAAGATTATAGAAAGTATCCAAAAAGTCTTGTTGAATCAGATCTCCATGCCTCTTGTCTTCCCATTCCAGCTTCATTTGCATTTCACTTCCCAGTGAAAAATTTCTTGATTGTCCTAAAACAAATAAGACCTTTATGTTGGCATTCTGATAGTGATGAATGTATTCTTCATTACCCCATGTTTGTCGAATTGCATCTCTCCTCTGGTAGTTTTCAGGTGAACTTTTTACAAAGATCAAGAGGAGAACATCTTGCCCTTGACATTTCTCCTCATGATTGATCAAATATCGATGACTTGCTACCCTGTTATATCTGCTAGTCGTTAGACTTTCATTCACAAAAGAATATCTATTTATGAGGTATCTGTGCAAGTAAGATTTCATGTAGTGCACAAACCTAGGGCTATCAATTTCTACCCAAAAAAACATGAAGCACAGAACAAAACATGTGGCAAAAATCTGCACAAACTGATATTTTCTAACTCTTCTAGAATTAACATACATTCTGGTTGACTTCTTTATATATGATTCCAATTAAAGATTTGAGTTTTTAAAGTTTTGAAGTTCTGTGAGACTTCAACATTTCTCTTTCAGGAAAAATATTCATTTTAGATGCATATTGCGGCATCTGAGTTACTGGAGAGTCACCACAATAAGAGCCCAATATGTTAGCTTTTAAAACTCAATTTGTTTCCGAAGAAATTTTGTGAATTAGGAGGATTTTGACAACATACAAAGGTTCTCCTATTGCCTCTTCATCTGATGTAAAATCAGCTCAAAACTGATATTACAGCACCATCTGCAAAAAACAAGAAAAACAAAAGTTCATCTTAAGTATAGTTGATAATTTCTATATGATACTGGAAACATATAGGGTTAATTACTTCAGACTCAAGCAGTCTGAGAATTGGTCTTGTACGTGCCCAATTGGTGTCTATAGAAATTTTCAATCATTCTGGTCATGGTTGTCCCAAAGGCATTTTTTCTAAAAGGCAACTGGCCTTTTTTGTTGTTGTTCGCCAGAAAAAGTGCTATCAGGTTTCTTCTGAGTTTTGGCTACTATAAATTAGGAGTAGGCAATTATGGCAACTTCACAATCTGTATGGACTTCAGCTCCCAAAATTGGATGTCTCAAAGGGGCTTTTTCAAAAGGCAATTGGACTTTCTTTGTTTTTCCTTCAAAACATTTTGCTTCTCATCCAAGAAACCTCTTCAGTTCTAACTGACTGGTGGGGAATGGAAGGATTACTATTGTTTGCAGTCATCTGGTTGTTAGCATTCTGAGGATTGGTCGTTAGCTCTCTAACTCCAGTTCTGGGTCTGTCTATGGAGATTCTCTGTCACCCAGGTCATGGTTGTCTCAAAGGTGCATTTTCAAAAGGCAACTTGAAGACATTTCACTTCTTGGATGAGAAGTAAAGCATCTTCAAGGTGAAAAAGCACCTTTGAGACCTCCGTTTCTGGGAGTTGGGCCACAAAGATCGCAAAGTTGCCGTAGTTGTGCACTCCTTGTTTATAGTGGCCCAAACTCAGAAGGAATCTGGTAGTGCTTTTTCTGGCTAATGAATCGTATTAAAAGGCATCCACTTTCCCAAGCCTGGCCTCTGATGGCTTTTTTTTTCTCCTAATGCTACTTCTGCCTTGAGAGCCTTTCAGAGACCAGTGCTGGCTTATTCGCAACAGGGAACAAAGATTCACTTGCAAAAGACCATCATCCTCCAAAATTAAGATTTACAGAGCTGTCCTCAGGGGAGGCCATTTCATCCATCCTGGAGACTCGGGGGGGGGGGGGAAGCAGGGCATAAATCCTGAAGACAAGGAGCCCTATACTGGAGGATGTATGTGCATAAATGTATGTATATGCAGGCATGTGGTCATGCACACCTTCTAGGCTGAGAAAACCTACATTTTCTTTATTCTCCCCTTATGAAATCAGTCCTTCAGCCCCTTTAGTGTTGGATGCTGAGGCAAAGCAGAAAAGGCGGATGGTAGATTGTCTGCCTGCCTGCCTGCCTGCCTGCCTATTTATTTATCTATCTATCTATCTATCCATCCATCATCAATCTAATCTATCACCTATTATTTATCATCTGTATTAGCTATCACTATATTTTGCTGTACTTTTTAATTCTGGTAGCTTTTCAGACTCATTTGGCAATAAGTGTCACTGCACACTCAACCAATCAAATACAGTAAATATATATATAGAGAGACAAACAGATAGACAATCCAGATTCACAATGTTATAAGATTTCTTTACCCATTTTCTCAACAAAACCTAAATGAACTTCAAGCTGGAAATGCTTTTTAAAACACAAGCATACACACAGCACATTAAGTAAACCCTGGAAAATGGGTGTCTGCAGGCTGTGGTAAAAATAAGTCAAGATGGCAGCCACAGCAGGACAATAAAAATTTGCCCCTTTTTTAATGTGTGGAAGAGGGCAGAGCTCTGATTGCCCATCATGGCCGCCATATTGACCTTTTTTAGCCAATTTGTTCAACCAAAACTGGAAGTATTAGATCAAATCAAAGCATGAACTCTATATCCAAAAAAAGCCCAATTTGGGCCTTGGCACAATTTGCATGTGGAATTTCACCCGAGAATAGTTTTCCAGAAGAATTCGTTGTTGGATTTCCCTGTTTACAACTGAACATGTTCTCCCTCAGCCAGCTTGATTCTCTTTCCTTTAGGGCAGGGGTAGGCAACCTTGGCTCTTTTAGGACTCATGGACTTCAACACCCAGAATTCCTGAGCCAGCATGGCTCAGCTTGGAAACTCTCCCTCTCCCCTCAGCATGGCTGGCTCAGGAATTCTGGGAGTTGAAGTCCACAAGTCCTAAAAGAGCCAAGGTTGCCTACTCCTGCTTTAGGGGAAAAACAACCACAACACCAGGTCTTTTGTGGCCTGCTTTGGCCATCTTTGATTTCAGGGTCTCTCCTAAAAGTTGGTTTCACCTTCAGGGGCAAACAAAAGAGGAAATGAGGGCCCCATGTCAGTTTCCTCAGCAGAAACATGGAAGTGGCTCTCTGCTGCCGTTTTCTAGCATTCACAGCTGAGGCGATTGCTATTCCATGGGCACAGCCATGCTCAGAGGTCTAGAAGACAACATACATCGCTCATGAGATAACAAGCCTTTGATTCTCGCCCCAGGGTCACCTGGTGGTCTCTCATGCCTGCAGAGCCTCCAGGCCTAAGTAGGGGCCGCTCCTTGACTGACCAAAAGCACCATCCACAATCAGTGGGGTCTCACTTCAGGCCTCCTATTGCAGAAGCAAGAAGATAGGCAATTTTGCTTAGCATAGCTTCTTGTGCTGAGGATTATGGGCACTGAAGTCCCATACATCTAAAGGGCATCAGATTAGAAATGATAGGAAGAAGGCATCCCCCCCTCCCTTGGATCTTGTTTCTTGGCCATCCCTACTTTCTTTTTATGAGGAAACAAAATTCATGGAGAAACCACCCTATAAGAGAAGTTTCAGGGGTCCCAATAAGACATTTTATTTCTTCATCTGCCACATTGTAAGCTCTGCACATAGCAAATTTTGATTTCCAGCTTTGGGTGTTGTTTGGTTTGGTTTGATCCAACTGCCCTGTCAGGCTGCTAGTCCAAAGTGAGGCTCAGCCTTTCCTCCTGCTGAAAGCCTGACCGTCATTTGTACAATTATTGGATTGACCTAATTCAAAATTCACTTTCCACCTTCAGCTACAATTAATGTTTTTCATTTATTTATTGTATTTAGCATGTTTAGAAACTGCCCATCTCACTCGCAGAAAGACACTGGACACGATACAATTAAAATGTTAAAAACATGAATATGGAATGTAAAATTTAAAAATTTAGATTGAAAAGCTTTAAAATTACTCTAAAGAGAAAAACACTTCTACCCAGAGCCCATTCACACAAAGTCCATAATCCACTTCTGAAATCATCCATTTTTTTGGCTTCACAAAAAAATGTTAAAGCATAAATAACCAACCAAGCCAGGTTTTCACAATATGCTAAGTTAGGAAACAAATGAAGGCTAACACTAACTGAGCTTAAATTGCATGGATGCATCTGCTAAGTCTTTACATGTACTTTTCTTGAAAAATTTCTGTGAGTCTAGCAAATACCAATTCACCAAATGAAAACCTTGTTAATAGTGACTCTTGGGGGGAATAATAATAATGACAATAACAGCAATAACAACTCGATAGCTGAACAAAAATTCCAAATCCAGTCTAAACATCTGTGCACAATGAACCAATAACAACTAATAATAATAAAATAATAATGCACGATTATGGATAAAATGTGTAACAATGATACCCATTGTCATCAGGGCACTGGGAACTATGTCCAAAAACTTTGCAAAATACATCAAGAAACTGCAGCTTCCTGCAATAACTCCAGCAATGCTACAAAAAACTGTGCTACTCGGAACATCTTACATTTTAAGGAAGTACCTGTCTGATACCTATGATGCTGGCAGCAACCCGTGTCAACCATCAGCGCCAGTCAGTTTGAATGTTCAGCTGACAGGTTCATGTTTAATGAATAAAAGATAATAATAATCTCTTTGGATGCATTGACAAATTCACTACTGGTCAATTGCAAAAGGCAGCTTTATTTGGAACAGCTTACATTCTGCAATGGTACCTGTAACACCATCAGACATCCACATCTGCCTATCCCAGGTCCTTGGGAAGTACTCGATAGGTAGACAAAAATGTTAAATCCAGTCTGAACATCTGCCCTCATTTACAGCACCCAGCAGCCCATTCTGTGCAAGCTGAGGGGCAGTTGTATCCTTTTAATATCTATATGAAACAACACAAAAAAACTTTTAAAAATATGTTGGAAAAACACAGAAGGGTATTGTAGTTATTCTTCCTCTCCCCCAAAAAAGGAGTTTGGAGTATTACAAGCTAAATGAAGAAAGGAAACCATCAGAAATCTTTTGATTGTCAATATAAATCACTCTGGAGGATGAAGCTGATGCAGAAAATCTCCATTTTTTTTCAGGCTGCACAAAGTCTGAGCACATTCAGTTTCACAAAGCCAATTGAAGGCTTGAAAGGTGTTTTCAAACGTTATGCCATTTTTATGTTTGCTATTGTCCATAATGCAAATGAATTGTTATTTATATATTAAATGTCATTCACAAAAGGGAGACACTTTTACAGTACATTTGATTGCTATGTGGAAATTAACCTAACAAAACCAGAAGATTCAATTTCCTAGCTTAACAAATCTTTTTTGAAAATATTATTGCTGTCCAGCCAATTGCAGCATCATTGTTGCTCTTCTAGCAAAACAGAAAATTGCTTGAGCAGGAAAATTATGACATAAATATAAAATGCCATTTTTATTTATAATTTCATAAAACATAAAATTCAGATTTAAAATAAAAAGCAAAGGAGGCTTATTATTCTTTTAACTACAGCTAAACACCATTCAGGAGAAGAAAGGGAATCTTGAGGTTTTGATATGAAAATAACTACGGTATTTAAAATAAGCTGAAGGAGAAGCCATTTTATTTCAATAGATGGTCCAAATTGCTATTTCTAGCACAGACCAACACATCCCAGGTTTGGAGCTTGTCATGTGCAACATAAAATGAGCTGCACAAGCAGTTTGGCACAACTGAAATCAGCACATTTTACAGCACAAGTCATGCTCTATTATTTTGGCTACAAAAATTACACAACACATATCGAATGAAACAACTCAGCAAGGAAAATACTAGAGATTTCTTCTGTTGCTGACAGATAAAATGGTAGTATTTCATTCAATCTATTGATTTGATTTCCAGTGTAATTATATTCCAGGGATTCATAAAGATGATTTTAATTTTATAGTGACTGTAATTAATTATCACTGACCACTCTCAGATTGATGTTTTATCCATAAAAGTGCATAGGGGAGAGAGAGAGAGAGAGACAGAGAAGGAACATGATAGAATAAGATCATAAAATAAATCCATTTATTAAATTAACAATTTAATTAACTACTAAAAGGCTAGAAATATTTGAGAAACTCCACTTTTATCTCTACCAGTATTTTTAGTTACTGAATATTTTCCTGTCATATCCAAACAATGTCTGGTGTAGGTAACAATACAGGAAATAAAGTATCAACAAATCAATCATATGCCATTTTTCATTTTCCCAGTCACTTCCTACACATATTAGGAATCCAAAATAATGTGCTGCTGTTTCTGAAGTGGCAGGGAAAAATTAATTTAACCATATTTATATATTTGTATCACTAGCAGCAATATACTTGATCTTCTAAGTAAAAACCCAGTGATGGCACACAACTGTGCAAGTACTTGTATGAATTAGAGGCAAATTAAGCATGTCCACTTTCACTCCCTTAGTGTGTAGGCACAGCCAAAAGTATTATTCCCAATTTGCCATGAAATAAGGATCAACAACCTAAGATACGCAGATGATACCACTCTAATGGCAGAAAGTGAAGAAGAACTAAAGAGCCTCTTGTTGCGGGTAAAGAAGGAGAGTGCAAAACTTGGGTTGAAACTTAACATTAAGAAAACCAAGATCATGGCATCCGACCCTCTCAATTCCTGGGAAATAGATGGGAAAGAAATGGAGGTAGTAACAGATTTTATTTTCCTGGACTCCAAGATCACTGCAGATGGGGACTGTAGCCAAGAAATTAAAAGACGCTTGCTCCTGGGGAGGAAAGCCATGGCAAATCTAGACAGCACACTAAAAAGCAGAGACATCACCCTGTCAACAAAAGTGTGTATAGTCAAGGCTATGGTCTTCCCAGTTGCAATGTATGGCAGTGAAAGTTGGACCGTAAGAAAGGCTGAGCGCCAAAGAATTGAGGCCTTTGAACTGTGGTGCTGGAGAAGACTCCTGCGAGTCCCTTGGACTGCAAGGCGATCAAACCGGTCAGTCCTAGAGGAGATCAATCCCGACTGCTCTTTAGAAGGCCAGATCCTGAAGCTAAAACTCAAATACTTTGGCCACCTAATGAGAAGGAAGGACTCACTGGAGAAGAGCCTAATGCTGGGAAAGATCGAGGGCAAGAGAAGAAGGGGGCGACAGAGAATGAGGTGGCTGGATGGAGTCACTGAAGCAGTAGGCGTGAGCTTAAATGGACTCCAGAAGATGGTAGAGGACAGGAAGGCCTGGAGGAATGTTGTCCATAGGGTCGCGATGGGTCGGACACAACTTCGCAGCTAACAACAACAAAGTTGAAATTGATCCAGATAAACGGTTTCAACCATTCTTTATTCCATAGTCCAGATTCTGCACTTAAGATATTCTTATAAATAATAAAATTAATGAATGTGGCATGGGCATAATTAAAGCTGTGGTGGCGTAGTGGTTAGAATGCAGCACTGCAGGCTAATTCACTACTCACTCCAGGAATTTGATTCTGAGAGGTTCAAGGTTAACCCAGCGTTCCACCCTTCCGAGGTTGGTAAATGAGGACCCACATTATTGGGGGGGCAACATGCTGTAAACCGCTTAGGGCTGTAAGGCACTGTGAAGTGGTATATAAGTCTAAGTGCTATTGCTATAATTGTTGCTACCCTTAGAAATTAAAAGACATTATGGGATTTTAATGAATTCTCAAGCAGACTATTTAATTACTTTCACAGATATCTTCATAATCAGATACTCAGCCTGCTTGAGTGGAGAAAAATATTCAAGTATTAATAGAGGAAAAGTATTCAAGTATCAACAGGGCAAATTTATAGCTCAGAGTTGAAGTAAGGACTCCATGGTGCTTTTTGAGCTTCTTGTTTTCTTGCAGATGTTTCATTACCCAAACTAGGTAACTTCATCAGTGCTAGTAGGAAGTGGGGTTTGATCTCAATTTATAGTCTAGTGGCTTGCTTTGTTGGTAGGAATTGGGGCTCTGCATGGTGAAAACGGGCCGGTGCTAGGACCCGCATGAAAACAGGGCAGGGCTAGCAAGTGTCACATGGGCACTAGTGCCACTCTGTTTGCATCACGCGCGTGCTCGCGGCCCCGTTTGCGTGCACATAAAATGCTTCTCCTTCCCTTTTCCTCCAATCCGCCAACCGAGAAAGGTTGGGGACCTTGATCTAAATCACGGAAGTATGGAAAATAAGATTAGAGAACATCTAGTCTTGGTCAATATAGCAATATTGTCCATCCAACATGATGGTGCCATGAAACAGACATGGCTCTATGGTGTGATTGGAAAGGGTAGAAAAAGTCTGCGGAAAGATGGTTAGTGTGATCCAGAGACTGCAGCAATTTTCATATGAGAAAATTAAAAGACATTAAATCATACACCATAGAGTAGTAGAGGAAGGAAAAAGAATGAGGGGTGTGTAAAACTGCATGTGACATGTCATCTCATAATATTAAAACTTGGCTTCAATCAAGAAAACTGAGAGGTGAGGAAATTCAAGATAAAAGTGCTTCATACCAGACAACTGGTCCCAGGGTGTTTCACGTTCTTTTGAATTATTTCTGCCTTTAAAGCCATTATGTATTAGCTTTCTTCATCAAATTAGTGTCATCTGCAAACCTAACAAGTATTCTCTTTGAAATAGGTAATTGCACAAAGTAGAGATCAGGACCAGTCAGAAGGTTTTCAACATTTCATCCCATTACAAAGACAATATTGAGGCAATGGAAAAATGTACAGATAGGCATATAGCCTACAGTTAGTCCTTGTTTTGCAATCACAACAGGGACTAGTAACTTGGTCAGTAGGTGAAGGGACAGCTAAATGAAACCATTACTGATTTTCTGATTTTACTTCAGCTTTCCTTTCCATTAAAAAGGTAAAGGTAAAGGTTCCCCCGCACATGCGTGCTAGTCATTTCCAACTCTAGGGGCCGGTGCTCATCTCCGTTTCAAAGCCGAAGAGCCAGCGCTCCCTGTGGTCATGTGGCCGGCATGACTAGACGCCAAAGGAGAAAGGAACGCTGTTACCTTCCCACCGTAGTGGTCCCTATTTTTCTACTTGCATTTTTATATTATTGCAACAGTAACAATTGCCTTTTCAGGCTTCAATAGTCTGGGTCAAGTTGAAGGCACTTTTCTTCTTGAAGGCAGGAGTCAACAAGGTAAACAAGGTTCAGTCTTCAAGAGGTAGAAGCAGAACGAGTTCTGTAATGGGTCTAATGAAGGTTTTTGGTGCCCTTTGATTCTTGAGGTCGTTGGTCCTTAAACAGAACAAGGTCTCTAACTTGAGGATAGGGTAAAGATGAGACGTTTGTGAGTGGAGCAGGACTTTGTTGCTCCCCGCCCTGCTGCTCCCCGCCATAATTTGAAGCAGGGTTGGATACAGGAGGTTGCTGTGGGTTGCCTGGAAGTGGATCAGGATGTGTAGCTGTATCGTGTTTGTTGCTATCACATTCTGTGCACTTGACAAAGGCTTCACAATTTTTAGCAATATATATGCATGTTCTTCTATATCTTTTAGGTCTCGAACACAACAAGCAAAACCTCAGCCTGAAATGGCAGTTCTCATTATTGCACTATGTATGCATGTTTACTTCTTATATCTCAGGTTTTTATGTCCTATATGGACGCATGTTTACTTCTTGTATCTCTCAGGTTTATGTTTATATGTATGCATGTTTAATTTTTATATCTCTCTGGGTTTTATGTCTATACCTCAGGTTTATTACTTATATTTCACGTCACCTGACCACACCTTCTCTGCTGTAATCTCCTACATGCAAAATAAAGGTATTTCAGATGAACCAGGTACTTTACGAGTTCACTATCTGGAAAGGGCCGTTAAATGTGACTAAATTCGCTTAAACAGACCAGCACAAGTGTCTTAACAAGGAATTAAATCACGATCACAACGTGCTTTCGATCCAGAATATCTGTTCTTCAGTTGTTTCTCAGACAGGACTGAGTGAGGCTGGTCATTCTGCTTTGTGGTTACTTATTAACATGTACATATTAACTTATTTATCTTCCTTGTATCCTGGATCTTTTTGAAGAAGTTTTTCCTTAGCATCCCCTTATTCTAGCTACAGAACGTATGTGCGCTGGCAGTAGAACATTTACTTAACACTGTTTGGTTCTACAAATAGCCCTCAATTTACGAAATTACTAGGGCCTGAAGAAAGGGGCCTATGATCCCTACCTGAAGTTATGGCTATTGCAGTGCCACAACAGTCAGGCAATAAAATTCAGTTACATGGCTGCACACCTGTCCTTACAATCATGGTGGCGTGCTATTCTCCTACCTATCTCCTCACCTGTCTAGGCTGATCTGGACAGCAGCACTCAGCAGTGGCATCCCCAATTGCTCCTCATCGGCCAGGGGGTCTCCAATACCTTGAGCTGTTTTCCAAATTGGTGTCCCTTTCCCTCTACAAAAAGGGACGCGGTAGCTCAGTGGGTTAGGACGCTGAGCTTGTCGATCAGTTTGGCGGGTCGAATCCTGAGTGCCGCGTAACAGAGTGAGCGCCTGTTACTCATCCCACCTTCTGCCAACCTAGCAGTTCGAAAGCACGTAAAAATGCAAGTAGAAATATAGGGACCACTACGGTGGGAAGGTAACAGTGTTCCATGCGCCTTTGGCATCTAGTCATGCTGGCCATGTGACCACGGAGACGTCCTCGGACAAACGCTGGCTCTTCAGCTTTGAAACAGAGATGAGCACCGGCCCCTAGAGTTGGAAACGACTAGCACACATGTGCGGGGGAACCTTTACCTTTACCTTTACCTTCCCTCTACAAGCAAGCCTTCCTTAGCCTTTGACAGTGGGTGTTTCTTTTCCTCTGCATCTGGGCTTTCCTTATCTTCTCAAGCAGCCCTTCCTTATCTTCTGCAAGATCCCAGTAGGAACTGGTCTTTCCCAGATCTTGAAAGAAAGGACACACAACTTGGGAGAGCAGCAGGAGTCTTGTTCTCATGATGATGATATTATCCATTCAGTCCTATCCGACTCTTGACGATTTTGTGGGCCAGGTGTCTCCACACCTTCCAATCTTGCCCTACTTCTTCTGAGTTATTCTTTGCTCTGGCTGGTGTCAGCTTTGATGGTGTCCAGTCATCGTGTTCTTTGACGGCCTGGTTTCCTTTTACCGCTAACTCTTCCCAACTTAATTGCTTTCTCCAATGAATTTCTCTGTGTGATGTGGCCAAAGTAAGTGAGGCACAGTTTTGTGATTTGTCTTCCAGTGGCATGTCTGCTGTAATGCACTCCAATACTTGCTTGTTAGTCACCTATTCAGGGTGGCCAAAAGAGCATGCAGGTAGTCCTCAACCTACGACCACAACCGAATCCAAATTTTATGTTGCTAAGTGAGACATGTGAGTTTTGCCCCATTTCACAACTTTGCTCGCCACATTTGTTAAGTGAATCACTGCAGTTCTTAAATTAGTAACATGGTTGTTAAGTGAATCTGACCCCCATTGAGTTTGGTTGTCAGAATGTCACAAAAGGGGATCAAGTGACCCCAAGACACTGCAACCGTCATAAATGTGAATCGTCAAGCATCTGAATGTAAATCATGTGACCATGGAGATGCTGCATCAGTCCTAAGTGTGAAAAATGGTCACTTTTCTCAGTGCTGTTGTAACTTCAAATGGTCACTAAATGAATTGTTGTAAGTCGAGGACTACCTGAAGTTGGGGGAAAGTGTCGATTTAACACCCGGTGATTGCTTAATGACTGCAACCAGGAGTGCTGGGATTGTGGTTATTGGGTGTCTCATTTAACAATCACTTTGCTCAGTGACCAAGAATTCAGTTCCAGTTGTGGCCAAAAGTTGAGGACTGCCTGTATATTATCCTGAAAGATGGGACAGCTGCTACACAGCTTTATTTCCTAAGAGAAGGTTACTCTTGCAGAAATATACTTCTTTACCATGAATTTCCTGAGTACTGCCTAATTACTAAACTAAGGCAGTAGTTATCAAATCAAGTTTGGTGTAAAATATGCTTGGGGTTTTATTTTAAACAAGGACTTTCAGTGAAACAAATTACCGAGTAAGTGGTGAGCTCCATTTGACTGTGTTGAAGGGAAATAAAATAGTGTTTATCTGTTAAGGATGCTTCCGTTAGTATTCGTGCACTGAGCAGGAACTTGGATACCCAAAGGTCTAAGCAGCACATTGCAAATATTATTATTGAATATTGAGTAAAATAGAGCTGGAAGGGACCTTGGAGGTCTTCTAGTCCAGCCCCCCCTGCTCGAGCAGGAGAACCTATACCATTTCAGACAAGTGACTTAGTGCTCTCTTCTTAAAAATCTCCATTGATGGGAGCGCCCACAATTTCTGGAGGCCAGCTGTTCCATTGGTTACTTGTCCTCACTGCTAGGAAGTTTCTCCTTAATTCCAGGTTGCTTCTTTTTGGTCAGTTTCCAACCATTTTTTCTTGTCCTGCCCTCTGGAACTTTGGAGAATAGTTTGACCCCCTCTTCTATGTGGCAGCCCCTCAGATACTGGAATAACTGCTATCATGTCTCCCCTATTTCTTCTTTTCTTTAGACTGGCCAAACCCAAGTCCTGCAGCCGTTCCCTTCCAACTTTATTATTATTATTATTATTATTATTATTATTATTATTAATAATAATAATAATAATAATAATAATAATAATAATAATAATAATAATAATATGTTTTACTCTCCAGGCCTTTGATCATTTTAGTTGCTCTTCTCTGAACTTTTTCCAAGGTCTCAACATCTTTTTTGTAGTATGGTGACCAAAATTGGCTGCAGTATTCCCGGTGTGGTCTTAACTAGGGTTTTATAAAGCGGTACTAATACTAATATATTCGTCAACTAATTCAAATGTTGGAACAACATTGAAGATTTGTCACAGTAAGACAAAATGCTGTCTGCCTATTTGTAGTTAATGAACTAAAATAGAGTCCACCTAACTCATTTAAGTGATCCCTAATAATGTTAACATGGACTACGAAATTCTTACCTATTGCCTGTAATTGTCATAGACTAACTAATGTCAGATGAAGATAACACTGGCCAATTCATCTTTCAGTTACGACTGCAGAAAATGCAAGTCAAAAAAATTAACCCTACACTGCTTCAGTAAGCAGGCAACAACCTAAAGGTGTGCTAGGAAGCCCACAGTTGTGGCAGCTGAAAGACAACTGTTGCTTACTTTCATTTATCTGTAAAACTGAGGATTACGACTATGATAATCTTCAAGCTTTCTTTGGAAGGACAGATATTGAAGCTGAAGCTCAAATATCTTTTTTTTAAAAAAATCCCATTTATATCCCACCCTTCTCCGAAGACTCAGGGCGGCTTACAATCTAAAGCACAAATCAATGTGCTTAGCAATAGCCTTCATTCTATATATATGCCTGCTTATTAGGGCTTTCCCCCCCCACCCCAGCGGCATTATTATAAAGTCAGCTTATTGCCCCCAACAATCTGGGTCCTCATCTTGGCCACCAATTGAGAAGAGAGGACTCACAGGAAAAGACCCCGATGTTAAGGAAAGATTGAAGGCAAAAGGAGAAGGAAACGACAGAGGCCCAGAGGATTAGATAGTGTTATCAACGCAATGAATATACGGTAATTTGGGGCAGAGGACAGGAGACAGAGGACCTGTATTGATTTGAAGTCTGGTCCTCTCTGAAGAGGAACGGAAAGAGTGGAATTCATTTCCCCTTTTCAGCTCAGCAAAATTGCTCGCTCTATCTATCTATCTATCTTATCTATCTATCTATCTATCTATCTATCTATCTATCTATCTATCTATCTATCTTATCTATCTATCTTATCTATCTATCATTATCTATCTATCTATCTATCTATCTATCTATCTATCTTATCTATCTTATCTATCTTATCTATCTATCTAATCTACCTACCTACCCTGAATTTATTTCTGTACGGGATGCAACAAAGCAAAACAAACCAGCTTTGCGATTGATTTGCGAGGGAAGAGTGCACGCAACAATAGGCATATTGAGGAAATTGGGGGTTGGGGGAGAGGTGAATGTAGAAGGGAGGAGAAAACTAGGCAGGCAAGTTAAAAGTCCTGGAAGAAAGAAACGCGCACCTGAAGCGGAAACGAACCCAAGGCGATTCAGGAGCAGAAAAATAAAAACGGGGAAAGCGAGGCCCATCGAGACGCATTCAGACTTACCCGGGAGTGAGCCCTAGCTCGGTTCAAACGGACTGTGTGACATCCAGGTCACTGGAGGCGAGCTGGCGGCTTCAGTTCGATGGGGGGAAAGGAAGGAAGGGGGAAAAACGGGGACTCACCTTCCGCGGGCCAACCTCTCCCGCCCCCATTATACAGCTTTTATACGGGGAAAGGGGCGAAATGCAGGGGAGCCCTTGGGAGTAGGCCGAATGCAACCCGGGGCTAGAAGCGACCCGGTTGGCGAGGAAGACCCCGGCTCCCCGCTTCCCCCCTCCAAAAAAATAAAATTAAAAAAAAAAACGGGCGCCCGGCTTCCAAGGCAAAAGGCGGTGCTGCAATTCTGCCGGCGGCAAATGCCGAAGCCAAGCTGGCTTCGCGCGTTCTGACGGGAGGCAAACCTCGCTGGGGAATCGCCAAGGGAGGGCGGGTTATGGGCCGTGCAAAGGCTCCCTCTGCTCCAAACCCGGGGGTGGGGTGGGGAGTGGCGGAGAGGCGGCTCGGCTTTTGACAGAGAGTCAAAGGGAAAGAAAAAAGCGGGAAGTCTTAGGGGAAACCCAGGACCCCGACAGGTCGGCGCGCTGCAAAACCAGGGCATCCGCTTCATCGAGACAACTTTTTTTTAATGGCCTCGAAAGCAGCCGAAGCCGGCAAGGGGAAAGGGAACTTTTTTTTCCCCCCTTGGGACCAATTGAAGAGAGCTTGGCTTAAATAGCTTTCTTCTTTGCCGGAGTTGGACGCGTATTTTCACCTTCCGACGTGCTTCTCCTCCCCGCCCCTTGCAAACGCCCAGCCCAGAAGTAAAACTCGAGTTGCTGACCTCTGTCCGGCGTTTCCGCGGTCTTCCAGCCCGGCCTCCCCGGACCTTTAAGTTGGCCCGATGGCCTCCGCTGCAAAGTTCAAGTCCCCCCCCCAGCCCCGTCTCTTCCCTTCCCGTTAAACCCGGGGAATTGGTGCCGGAGGGCTTCATTCAGTTTTCTTCTTTTTTCCTGGGCGGCTTCGGAGGGCGCTGATTGGCTAGAGTCAGGGGTCTTCAAACTTGGCCCTTTTATGACTTGTGGACTTCAACTCCCAGAATTCCTCAGCCAGCAAAGCTGGCTGAGGAATTCTGGGAGTTGAAGTCCACAAGTCATAAAAGGGCCAAGTTTGAAGACCCTGGAGCGCCTCGTTTTGTATCTCAGCCCGGCTCGCTACTTCGCAGCCCGCCTTTTTCCCAGCCTCCGCGGGATGCGGTAGGGAGAATGATGGGGGTTGTAGTCCGGCACATCCGGAATGCCCCTCAACTGGAAAGACCGGTGCGGTCGTAGGGCTGTCAAAGGTGAATTGGGATGTGAAGAGGAAGAGGTCACTCCTCCCTTGGCGAATCTTTAAACACCTCCCCCCCCATGGGGGAACCAAGAGTTGGCTGCGTGCAAATGAAGCGTGTGGATGGCTTCGCTTCATGCCTTGACTCGCATGCCGGGATTCCCGCAATATTGGACAGCAAGCTGGATAAGCCCCCCCCCCTTGTGATGTTCAGATCTGCAGTCCTTTCTGCATCTGTGAGAGAATATAAATTTGACCAGTTGCGTGCAGTTGTGTGAATCTAGGTTTCTGTTCTTAACCGGGTAGCAAGATTGGGCCATTTTCCGACCACAAGTATTTGCTCCCTGAATACCATGGTAGGCTACATTTATGTAAACTACATCTTAGTCATGATTTGTAGAATACTTTCTACAGGTAATGTCTGTGCAGATTCTCAAACATCCAGGTCATAATTGCCCCAAAGGTGCTTTTAAAAAGGTGACTGGACTTTCTTAGGGTTTTTTTTTCCTTAAAAAAATATTTTGCTTCTCATTCAAGAAGCTTCTTAAGTTCCGGCTTGTCTTTCTCAACCTCAGGCACTTTAAGATGAGTAGATTTCAACTCATAAAATTGCGGGAATTGAAGTCTACCATTAGTTTGAGAAACACTACTTACTCTAGAGAAAGGAAACAAATACCTGGCAATTAAGATTCATCATGAGATCCTTGGCTGAAATTTATGCAGCATTCTTATCTATGATGAGCAGCTAGATTAAACCATTAACTATGACTTTCTTTCTTTTTTTTATTAAAGAGTTTTACAAAAAAAAATTCAATACATATCCCCAAAACCCACCCACCCCAAACCACCCCCTTCCCCCCCCCACTTCCCAGAGCTGAATACAGGGTTATAGATATAATAATCATATTCTAACTAAAATTATCCATTATAAAATTAACCAAATTCATAATATGCTTTAACTCCCCTTTAACACAGATACATTCAAATTATTAAAAACATAATAATAATAACAAACAAAAATATAATCAATACTAATACTAAAATTAATAACAATATCCCTCTAAAATCTACTCATAAGCTAAATGGAACTTTTTAGTCCCATATTTATTCTGAATATAATCTATCCATCTTCTCCAAACTGAAATATATCTTTCTTGTGAATGATCCTTCAAATAAGCAGAAATCTTAGATATTTCTGCAAGATTCAAACTATGGCTTTCTTAATGTAAGCCCTAGTTTCTGAGTTTGCACAGGACACAAACTGTTTAACCAACTATATATGCTGGGGATGCTTGTTCAACTTTTGTTAAACTAAGGTGAGGATGGTTAATCTTTTGCTTTAGTCAGTGTGTTGTGTGCCTTGGCAGTCTAATTTCCACCTTGTGTGAGCAAGACGTTTGAAGAGAAGTACAATTTCCCCAGGCTTTTCATCCTGGAAGATAGAGTGGGTTTTTTGTTGTTTTTTTAAATTAAAACAATAAATTTGCTGTGAAAAGTCTCTGTTGAGAAAATGGTGAAGTTTGAATCCCTAAAACTTCTCTACATACTTGAAAACTTTGGCACCAAGACATTGTGGTAAATCGGTGCACTAAATTGGTTTTGGCTATATGCATTCTGTGAATTCCAGATCTTTGTAGTTTTTGTCTAAACATTTGGTGGTGGTGTTCAGTCGCTAAGTCGTGTCCAACTCTTTGTGGCCCCATGGACCATAGCATAACAGCCCCCCACTACTGTCTCCCTGAATCTGACCAAACTCATGCCCACTGTGTCAATGACACTAACTATCTCATCCTCTGCCATCCCCTTCTCCTTTTTGCCTTTCATCTTTCCCAACATCACTACAACCGTCATAAATATGAGTCAGTTGCCAAGCATCTGAATTTTGATCACATAATCATAGGGATTCTAAATTAACTGTTATAAGTCGAGGATTACCTGTACTAGTTGTCCAGGACCTGTGAGCCGCGGAGTGGACAAAAACTTTAAAATAAACTTTTAACAGAAAGTTCAGGAAGTAAATATTGGCACTGTTTTCCACTTCATACATTTGTATCACATTTCCTGATTTGCTCATTTTACTCATTCACACTTGATGAATTAAACTTGCTTAAAAAACACCCCCCCCCAAAAAAAAAGGATCATGCCTCTTTTTAAGTATCATTATTTCTGGGCTACAGAACTCCAGATAACCACACAAAAAGTTTTCTCTAGATCTTGATGGCCTTCTGGTGGTAATCCAAATTATGGCAGCCCCAGAGTTATTGCAAATTAAATTTTACTGAACTAATGAACTTGAGCAATATGTTAACTTGGCAGAGACGCGCTGTCTGAGTTTAAATAACTCTTTGAAAAGAAATATTTTTTGCATTGGGGCATCATTTATTTGAAATGCTCAGCTCTCCCAAGAATTAATATGCTTTCCCGTTTCTCTCTTTCAATGCACAGTCTGTTCTCATATTTTAAAATATTAATAGGAAAGGGGGAAAAAAGAACAGTGCTATGTTTTTGCCTTTGAGACAGATATACAATATAAAACCAAGAGCCTAGTGGGAATATAATGTTCATTTTAATGTTTAATGTTCATTCTCTGTTTTTCTTCTTGAATCCTCCTGCTTTCTTTCCATTGAATTTAATTGCCCAGTAATCAAGAATTTTGGGGAAAACCTAAAACACTGAAATAACTCTTGGCATTATATTTTAACAGATTAGCTTTGCTGCCTCAAAGGACCAATGCAAATCTACCTGACCATTTAAAATACTATGATAAACTGTATCATAAGTGAAGCCATAGGGTTTCTCCCCATGTGCCCAGTTAGTCCTTGACCTATGGCCACAATTGAGCCCAAAATTTCTGTTGTTAAGTGCGAGAAGTTTTATATTAAAATATGTTTCACTTTTTATACTGTTTTCATCTTCCCTTGAAATATTAACAAAATCTGCAATGGTCTGAGAATCAGTGTCTCCACTAAATAATTGACGGTCAAGCCGAAACTAAATTAATCAAGTAAAAATAGTAAATGAGAAAATCCCTTGCTCAAACTTCCTCAGACCCCCAAATAAATTACCCAGACCTAATCCACATATCAAAGGTCTGCAAACACAGTTATTTAAATTAGGTGTCAGAATCCATTTATATCACATTCATAAATGTATGTTTAAAACATTAAAAACCACCCCCATGGATTCTGCCATCTCCCGAGGAAGGAGGAGTACATGTGGATTCAGCCTGCCTTAGGTTATTTCAAAGACCAAGGGAACCTTTTGAACTGGGGGAACAAAAGGGAGGGTTAGAGAAGAAGGCATCTGGCCTGTGTCTTCGTTTATTCTGTAGAGGAAGAAGGCAATAACCATAAAGATTCAAAGTTCCTTTTTCCCCCACGAAAGGGATGACACGAAGTAAAATGATGGGGGCTGACCAAATGGGGTTGAGGGAAGGGGGGGTTGAACCGGGATCCCTTTATAGAGTTTCAATTTGTAAAACAATACTAAGTCCTGTCTTGTATTTCCACAACCAAGCCTGCCCTAGTAAAAATTCCTTTTTGGACTAGAACTGACTCCAAGAGTTTTTTTTTTCCTAAGACGTGGATTGGGGTGGGTCCTGACAGTAGGTTTCCGAGAGGAACTGCATGTTCACAAGAATAAACCCACATATGCACACACATATTAGAGTTCAGGGCGTGGCCTCCCTGTGCCTCCTTCCGAGGAGTCCCACAGCCTTTCTCTGCTTGTTCCTGCTTGACTGCCTCCTGCGTCGGGCGTCCTTGAACAGGGCCAGCTGTGGGTCATCATCATCCGCACTGTCGGGCTCGCGCAGCTGAGAAGAGGGCCCTGGCTGGGGGCTCTGCAAAGCCTCCAAGCCATCATCAGCAAGTTCGTCTTCAACACCCTCCTCCTCCCCCTCGTCTGAGTCATCCGAGACATCCGAGCCGGCTGCCGGACCCACAGGCTGGCCCTGAATCACAACAGTTATTATAGTGAAGCAACCAGCCCTTCCCCAAACACTCCCTTTAGTGAAGGTGCTGTCTACGTACCTGATCCATACTTTGGGTTGTATGTGTAGGAGTGCTATCAATTCCAGACATGGCATAATGACTCTTACTATGAGTCTTGAAAGCAGTGATCCCCTCGGTGTGTCTTTGATTTGTTGTTAAGTGTCTCCATGGTATTGAAACTATGTGGCTGGGCAGAGGTTGATAAGATCCATGTTTCTGGGTGTTTCAATCTTCCTGTATTTGTTCTTAAATAATAACCTAAACTCCCACAAGGGAATGGGAAGGACTTAAGGTTTCTGCCCTGGACAGGGAAAGTCGCCTTTACAATTCTATGAATTATAGGTGCTCCTCAATTTACGACCACTACTGAACCCAAAATTTCTATTGCTAAGCAAAACAGATGTTAAGTGACTTTTGCCCCATTTTGCGACTTTTCTTCCCACAGTTGTTAAGTGAATTACTGCAGTTGTTAAATTACTAACACGGTTGCTAAATGGATCTGCCTTCCGCATTGAATTTGCTTGTTAGAAGGTCCCCAAAGGTGATCACATGACCACCCGGGACATTGCAACCGTCATAAATATGAGTCAAGATGCCAAGCATCTGAATTTTGATCACGTGACCATGGGGATGCTGCAACAGTTGTGAGTGTGAAAAATGGTCCTAAGGCACTTTTTGCAGTGCCTTTGTAACTTCAAACTGTCACTAAGCAAATTGTTGTAAGTTTATTTATTTATTTATTTATTTAATTAGATTTTTATACCGCCCTATTCCCGAAGGACTCAGTTGAGGACTACCATTATTTATTTAGAGAGACATGGGGGGGGAGAGGCGGTATGTGAAATGAAAAGAAGAACTTCTAAACTTTTCCTGTCTCTGCTAAGCATTTTCTCACGTCATCTTCCAAACCAGTCCACAGTGGAATGTGGTCGAGTTTACAGAGGAAGCTGTTTGTGAGGCATTCAAACATTTGATACTTGTAGGAAGCGCCCAGGAAGAGGATAACTCATTCTTTGCCAGATAGCACTGGAATATTTGCTTGAACACACGTATGAGTCAGGAGTCATAAATACCCATAAAGAAAGCATACCAATAATTAATGAGCGGAAATCTGTGCATAGGGATGTATGGAAAAGAACAAAACTTTTGCAGATCTATTGAGATAGTATTGAGATAATTAAGAGAGTTAGGAGAGAGAGAGGGACTGGGCCAAAGTCACGTAGGCAGCTTCTGGACTGAGAAGGGACTATAACCCAGGTTTTCTCAGTGTGTACCAACCCACATCTTCACCATTATGCTATACTGGTTTTTAATCTACCACAGCCTGAAGAGATGTCCACTGTTCTTAAATTTGCCTGAAACTTGGTAGGAGAATCCAACATTCTTGGGAGACAGTTCTAAATAGCAGTTTTTAATATAATCTTGAGAGTGAGGTTCATCTCGTTGTTGAAGGCTCTAGGCTAAAAATTGGGAGATGGTGAATTCTAGACCTATCTTAGGCACCAAGCCAGCTGGGTCAAGTTGTGTCAGGCATGCACACACAGCTGTAGGATGAAGACAATGGCAAACCTCATCCAAAAATGTTGCCAAGATAAATGCACAGATTCTTTCCTATAGGCTGGGGGTTCAATGCTATGATCACGGCCACCATATTGACTTTTTCAATTGCCCCTTCCCCCTTGCCCAATGGATGCCCATTGAATGGAATAATATTTAGTAGAACTGGGATATATTAAATTGGAAACCGGGCCTTGTACAATATATTTTGAAAAGGCTGAAAAATGTGAGAATTAGTTGACGCCCAGCTTCTTGCCTTGGTAGGTACAAGCTATGAGTTGTCTGTTTTGATCAAGACAAGATACAACACACAAAGACCTTCTGAACCATATCAACGTCAAGATATCAAGATGTCTTGTTAGGAAAGATACCTCCTCCTTTGAAAGGCTAACTTTTCCAGTCTGATAACTAAGCAGCTAATGCCTACAACAGCGCCTAATTCCATCATAAATAGTCATCTTCCTTCTTTGTTTTCCATCTCCAACTTCCTTACAATGAGTCTCCTGTAGCTTCTTCCTACATTCCAATCTCTGTGGAGTCTTTCGACACCCTCTGCGCATGTGCCAATCCCAGTGAGGCTGGCAAGGTCAAGAAACAAGGACCACTTGGATCTCTAGAATGACCTTCATCCCTAGTAGGGTAAAGCAACACAATCACAAAGGCCTATCAAAGCAGCTCTTTAGCATAATTTAGACCTCATGTCATTAAAGTAATTAGTAAATGTGTGGCTGTGAGCATTGGCTGAGCACTGAGTTTTCGAATTGTGGTCTTGGAGAAGACTCTTGAGAGTCCCTTGGACTGCAAGGAGATCAAATCAGTCAGTCCTAAAGGAAATCAATGCTGGAAGGACAGATCCTGAAGCTAAAACTCAAATACTTTGGCCACCTATTAAGAAGAGAGGACTCACTGAAGAAGACCCCGGCAATGGGAAAAACTGAAGGCAAAAAAAGAGAGAAGGGGACAGCAGAGGATGAGATGGTTAGATAGTGTCATCAATGGGCAAACTATGGGAGGCAATGGACCGGAGGCCTGGTGTGCTATAATCCATGGACATCACAAAAAATCAGACACTATTTAGCAACTGAACAACAAAAAGGCAGAGTTTTTCCCAATCTTCCCTGCTCATCAGGAGTCAAGAAGCTCTTCTAAAATGGACCTTGTCCTCCCTGAACTGCTTCCTCCCTGTTTCTAAAGATCTCTTAAGCATAAGGTAAAGGTAAAGGTTCCCCCACACATGCGTGCTAGTCGTTTCCAACTCTAAGGGCCAGTGCTCATCTCCGTTTCAAAGCCGAAGAGCCAGCGCTTGTCTGAGGACGTCTCCGTGGTCATGTGGCCGGCATGACTAGACGCCAAAGGCGCACGGAACGCTGTTACCTTCCCACCGTAGTGTTCCCTATTTTTCTACTTGCATTTATATGTGCTTTTGAACTGTTGGTTGGCAGAAGCTGGGATGAGTAAGAGGCGCTCACTCTGCTACGCGGCACTTGGGATTTGACCCACCAAACTGCTGACTTTCTGATCGACAAGCTCAGCGTCCTAACCCACTGAGCCACCGCGTCCCTTCTCTTAAGCATCCCTCCACGTAAATAGAGCTTGTAGGTAAATTTTCTGAGGACAAGAAAATGAGGAAGGCACAGCTACTCCATCTTCATCCTTCCATCCTAAAAGAGACACACACAGCCTCCCCGTGTTAGCTTCAAAATGAGTGGTTTGGGCAGGCTAGCTAATCCACAATTCCATGTCAGCCACTGTATAGCTAAGGTTGATGGAAATGTTCTCTTTACTTAGGATTTTATTCAAAATGGACAGGTGCTGTTCTGTTCCCAGGTTGTCTTGTCCAGGCAAAAGGGAATTTTGCACTTTCCTCTAAAGTACATTCCTTTTTCCTAACTCATCCACCTCATTTTTGCAAGACTCTCATCTGCAGTGTTAATCTTGTCATGTAGCTCAGAGGCCTCCAAAACCGGTGTTCCATTGTTACCTCAAATTCCTCAGCAGGCCAGGGAGCTACTGTATTTGGGTTATGTAGCAAGAGGGTAAACACTAAATGCAAGGAGAAACCAATTAACGGGAAGATTAGTTTGACATTGGAGATATTAGCTAAGCAAGAGTTCTGCTTTCAGCTGCAATTTCCCTCACTTCAGTAAAAACAGGAAGTCAGTCTACACAGTGGTGGCGAACCTGTGGCACGCGTGCCAGAGGTGGCACTCAGAGCCCTCTCTGTGGGCATGTGCACTGTCGCCCCAGCCCCGCCTCCCCTGTGGCCCCCTCCTGACCAGCAGCCCCCCCCCGAGGAGATTCACCCCCGAGCACGGCCTGCACGGAGCAGCGCAGCCAATGACATGGCAGCTGGGCAGCGGGGACAAGACTCCGCCCTCGCGCCCCGTCATGCGTAGTTGATGCTGAGGGCTGCAGGCGGAGGGCGTGGCTGCCATGGCGCTGCTGGGCCACCTGGGCGATTTGCAACGGGCCATGGAGGCGGGATGTGGCCAGGCAGGGGGGCGGGGCTAGTTTTTGGGCACTTGGTCTCTAAAAGGTTCGCCATCACTGGTCCAGCATCATTGGAAAGCATTAGATGTCTGCTAGATCCTGTTTTCCAGTTTCCTTCTGCAGGTGTTGTATAAAGGCTACTTGTTGTTGTTGTAGTTGTTAGCTGCGAAGTCGTGTCCGACCCCTGGCGACCCCATGGACAATGTTCCTCCAGGCCTTCCTGTCCTCTACCATCTTCTGGAATCCATTTAGGCTCACACCTGCTGCTTCAGTGACTCCATCCAGCCACCTCATTCTCTATTGTCCCCTTCTTCTCTTGCCATATAGGCTACTAGTCTTTTTATAACGAATCTGGTTAAATGTGTTGTTGAACAGAGCCTATATGTTACAGGGAGATGAGTGAGCCTCTGAATAATGACAAGAGTGATGTTTTTGTCTCTTGCCTGTGAGCACTGGGGAACATCTGGCTGGCCGCTGTGAAAAGCTAAAGTAACCTATGGTCTGATCCTCCAGGACTATTACATGGGTAGTCCTTGATTGATGTCCACAGTTGTGCCCAAAATTATGTTGCCAAGTAAGACAGATGTTAGGTGAGTTTTGCCCCATTTTACAAACTTTCTTGCCACAGATGTTAAGTGAATCATTGCAGTTGTTAAGTTAGTAAATTAAGTTGTAAAATGAATCTGGCTCCCTCTCCGACTTTGCTTGTCAGAAGGTCGCAAAAGGGGAACACATGGTGACCCCGGGACTTTGCATCTGTCATAAATATGAACCAGTGGCTGAATTTCGATCTCGTGACCATGGGGACGCTGCAACCGTTGTAAGTGTGGAAAAACGGTCATAAGTAACTTTTTTCAGTGCCGATGTAAGTTTGAATGATCGCTAAACAACCTGTTGTAAGTCAAGGACTACCTCAATGCATCGTGCCGGTCATGTCTGGTTTTTTTTAGTTTTTTTTTTTATTTATTTATCAAACTTATATACCACCCTTCTCCCATGTTGTTGTTTTGACATTGTAATCACATTAGCTTCCTCCTACGCATTTTGCTTATATAGCTGCTACCTGTCTGAAGGTTTGGTACATTTGTTTGTTATAAGAAAGAGATGGAGGTCAATAGCAACTCCTATTTTGATATAGTCATTTGGGGCATTAACAGGCACGGCTGCAAGGGATAATTGGTGAAGTAATGGGAAATGATGTAATTGCTGCTGTTATCCCTGTTCGCAGGTCTGTTTTTATTGTTGTTGTTTTTTTGCTTCCACGATGAGCTGTTCAGTAACTTTTAGCTTTTCTGTGTACTATCTTTATTACATTCCAACATCAAACCTTAAAATACAAACCAACATGAAAGGGAAAGGGATAACAAAGCAGATTAACGGTGACCAAAAATATACTTCAAACAAATTGATAACAAAAGTGACCTCCAACTTTCTTTCAAATTTTAAAGAGCTGCAGACAAGGTTATAAATAAGTAATCAACAGTATTGGCGGTCAACTGCAAACAGAGAGGACAATACGGGTAGTCCTCGACTTACGACCACAACTTAGCCCAAAATTTCCATTGCTAAGCAAGAAAATTGTTAAGTGAGTTTTGCCCCGTTTTACAATCTTTCTTGCCACAGTTGTTAAATGAGTCACTGTAGTTAAGTTAGTAACATGGTTGTTAGATGAATCCCCACTGACCTTGCTTGGCAGAAGGTCACAAAAGGGGATCACGTGACCCCGGGACACTGCCACCATCGTAAATATGAGCCAGTGGCCAAGCATTCGAATTTTGATCACATGACCACGGGGATGCTGCAACAGTGGTTAAGTGTGGAAAAACAATCCTAACTCACTTTTTTCAGTCCTTTTTTTTTGTAACTTCAAAAGGTCACTAAATGAATTGCTGTAAGTTGAGGACTGCCTGTAGTTATTAAATAGCTGATATTGCCCTCAGATAAGATTGAATTCCAGTTCGTCTGGTCATCTCATTCTAGGATCCACCCTCAATTGGAATGGAATGGAATAGGTATTCCTCAACCTGGCCATTAGTTGTCTATTACCCTTCTGCCAAGGGACGCGGTGGCTCAGTGGGTTGGGACGCTGAGCTTGTCGATCAGAAGGTCGGCAGTTTGGCGGGTCAAATCAGAGTGAGCGCCTGTTACTCGTCCCAGCTTCTGCCAACCTAGCAGTTTGAAAGCACGTAAAAACACAAGTAGAAAAATAGGGACAACTACGGTGGGAAGGTAACAGCGTTCCGTGCGCCTTTGGCGTCCAGTCATGCCGGCCACGTGACCACAGAGACGTCCTCGGACAAACGCTGGCTCTTCGACTTTGAAACGGAGATGAGCACCGCCCCCTAGAGTCGGAAACGACTAGCACGCATGTGCGGGGGAACCTTTACCTTTACCTTACCCTTCTGCATTTTTGTCAGTGGTCACGAGCTCATTTTTTGGCTACCAGCGAATGTTCATTTAGCTTAGGGGGTCTTCAGACTTGGCCCTTTTATGACTTGTGGACTTCAACTCCCAGAATTCCTCAGCCAGGCACGCTGGCTGAGGAATTCTGGGAGTTAAAAGTCCACAAGTCATTAAAAGGGCCAAGTTTGAAGAGCCCTGATCTAGCTCTTTCTTTGCTGTTGGCATGTTCTACAAAAGGACTTTGTTTCACTCTGTTGTCTAATGTTCCTAGTAATAGTAGCCGCCTGCGTACAACTAGATAATCAATCCAGACAGAAATGGAGCGTGGAAAAGAAGCTGTTTATAGGACGCTGCTTTTTAAAAAAAAAAGATTTTTAAAGCATAACAACAGTTGTTGATTGGTAATGCTCTTTTTCTGTCTTGATAGTTTCAGTTTGCAATCCAAGAGTCCCTGGAACAATTCCCAACCCGGAAGTGAATGGAGTTATCAGTTGTGTTAGAATTGATATGCAGAGAAGTGATACACGTGGTTTCATCTACAGCAGGGCTGTCCAACCTTGGCAACTTTAAGACCTGTGGACTTCAACTCCCAGAATTCCTCAGCCAACTCTCATTTCTGAGAGTTGAAGTCCTCAAGTCTTAAAGTTGCCAAGGTTGGACAACCTGATCTATAGTTCAGAGCATACAATCTCTGTTAGCAATCAAAGACCAGGAGATGGAGCAGTGAAGCATTGCCAGAACCAGGCAAGGCTCGGGACTTCTAGAGCGGGAAGGCACCAAACATAGTTGCATAAGTTACAGGATGTACATGCTGTCAGCTGGAGATTTAAATATGGGAAGCTTCTGGCATCTATTCAAGTATAGCTGGAGAAGGTCAAAATGTCTTGGAAACAATGATCTGTTCCTGAGTAGTCTATTAGTTCCAAGTAGGCTGCTACTTTTGATATGCACTTCAAAAAATCTAGTGCTTTTCTCTTTCTCTGTCCTTTTGACCTCTTGTAGGTTGGCTGCTCAAATCTCAATATCCATATTAGGCTCAATGAGTATAGAGCAAACTATGGCCCCTTTACAATCTGTGGACTTCAACTCCTAGAATTCATAATAATAATAATAATAATAATAATAATAATAATAATAATAATAATAATAATAATAATAATAATAATAATAATAATAATAATAATAATAATAATAATAATAATAATAATAATAAACAACAATTAATAATAATAATAATAATAATAAAAGTTGGAAGGAACCTTGGAGGTCATCTAGTCCAACCCCCTGCTCAGGCAGGAAACCTTATACCATTTCAGGCAAATGGCTGTCCAGGCTCTTCTTAAAAACCTCCAGTGTTGGAGCATTCACCACCCCTGGAGGCAGGTTGTTCCACTGGTTAATTGTTCTAACTGTCAGGAAGTTTCTCCTTAGTTCTAGGTTGCTTCTCTCCTTGACTAGTTTCCATCCGTTGCTTCTTGTCCTGCTTTCAGGTGCTTTGGAGAATAGCTTGACTCCCTCTTCTTTTTCTGCCAACCTAGCAGTTCGAAAGCACGTAAAAATGCAAGTAGAAAAATAGGGACCACTCCGGTGGGAAGGTAACAGCGTTCCGTGCGCCTTTGGCGTCTAGTCATGCCGGCCACATGACCACGGAGATGTCCTCGGACAAGCGCTGGCTCTTCGGCTTTGAAACGGAGATGAGCACCGGCCCCTAGAGTCGGAAACGACTAGCACGCATGTGCGGGGGAACCTTTACCTTTACCCTCTTCTTTGTGGTAGCCCCTGAGATATTGGTACACTGCTATCATGTCACCCTTCACTCTTCTCTTCGTTAAACTACACATACCCAATTCCAGCAACCGTTCCGTATATGTTTTAGCCTCCAGCCCCCTAATCATCTTTGTTGCTCTTCTCTGTACCCTTTCTAGAGTCTCGACATCTTTTTTACATCGTGGTGACCAAAACTGGATGCAGTATTCCAGCTGTGGCCTTACCAAAGCATTGTAAAGTGGTATTAATACTTCACTTGATCTTGATTCTATCCCTCTGTTAATGCAGCCTAGCACTGTGTTGGCTTTTTTGGCAGCTGCAGCACACTGCTGGCTCATATTGAAGTGATTGTCCACTAGGACTCCGAGATCCCTCTCACAGTTACTACTATTGAGCAAGGTACCACCTATACTATACCTGTGCATTTGATTTTTCCTGCCTAAATGTAGAACCTTACTTTTTTCCACCATTGAATTTCATTCTGTTAGATAGTGCCCAGTGTTCGAGTCTCTTCTGTGGCTTAGAGGGCCATCCAAGTCAACTTTAACTGTTAAACAGGCAATCTTCATAATCCTGTTTGTAAGAACACAAGAGCAGAATTCAGGAAGCAAGGCAGAGGCTGGATTTTTAACAAAACAGTTCATCTTATAAAATCAAGGATTTTTGTTTTGTTTTTTTTAAAGATAAACCCTTTTTTGGCAAGACTTGCTACTCTTGAACCTTAAGCAAGTTCTATCTGACTTTGCCACTTCGTTTTATTAGTCTTTGATTCTCTTTCCTGCCCATCAGAAAGAAGGAAAAGTAAGGAGAGAAAAGACAGTTTTCTGTGCAATCAGACAAAAGCTTTGTTACCTATAGGTAGTCCTTGACTTATGATCACCATTCAGCCCAGAACTTATGTTGCTAAGCGAGACAGTTGTTAAGTGAGTGTAGCCCCATTTTATGGCCTTTCTTGCCACAGCTGCTAAGTGAATCACTGAAGTTAGTAAGTGAGTAAACATGGCTGTCCGGTGAATCTTTGACTTTGACATTGACTTTGCTTATCCGAAGATCATATGGCCCTGGTGTTCTGAACCAGCCCTCTTCTCGCACCCCTAATCAAAAGAAGAGTCTGGAAAGCGTCCAAGGCTAAAAGGCTTCTGCCAAGATTTAATTACGCAGTTAACAAAAACACAAGAGCTTGTCTTCTCAAGCGGAAAAAGTTGCTTTCAGCAACCAGCCCCTCCCCAAACACTTCTTTTATAGAGAGCTCAGGGCGTGGTCTCCCTGTGCCTCCTCCCGAGGAGTCCCATAGTCTTTCTTTGTTTGTCCCTGCTCGTCTGCCTCCTGCGTCGGGCGTCCTTGAACAGGGCCAGCTGTGGGTCATCATCCTCCGCACTCTCGGGCTCACACAGCTGAGAAGAGGTCCCCGGCTGAGGGCTCTGCAAAGCCTCCAAATCATCATCATCAGCCGGTTCGTTTCCCTCCTCCCCCACATCTGAGTCCTCCGATACATCGGAGCCGGCTGTCGGACCCACAGGCTGGCCCTGAGTCACAACACTATCCCGCACCGCAGGGCCCTTCCCCCGGGTCTGCCGATCCGGATGCGGTCGGGATGGGAACTGTTCGTGAAAAGCAGTCACCAACGCAGGGGCATGAACGGCGGTCGCGTCTTCCCATGTGAAGTCCTCCGGCCCGTACCCTTTCCACTCGATCAGGTACTGGAAGCGACCTTTCAGCCAGCGGGAATCCCTGATGCTGGCGACCTCGTACTCGGGGGTGCTGTCTCCATCACGAGTTCCTGATGGTGGAGGTTCCGCCTGGCGAAGTGGACAGGCCGGTCGTTCGGGGACCAGCAAGGACCGATGGAAGACGGGGTGCACGCGCAGGGAACGTGGCAGAGTTAAACGATAGGCGACCGGGTTGATGACGGCCTCGACTGGGAACGGTCCAAGGTAACGGTGGTCCAGCTTCCTCGCCGGCCGAGTGGATGGCAGGTTCCTGGTGGACAGCCAGACCCGATCCCCCACCGATAGTGGAGGCGTATCCCTTCTCGACCGATCGGCGAACCTCTTGTAGTCGGCCTTGGCCTTCTCCAGCTGCCGTCGCACCAACCGATGGATTGCCTGTAACTCCGCCATGAATTCGTTCGCTGCCGGCTCCGGTGAGTCCACGGGAGAAAGGGGGAAAAACCGGGGGTGATAACCCACGTTGGCCAAGAACGGTGTCATCTGCGTGGAGGTGTGCTGCGAGTTGTTAAAGGCAAACTCGGCTATGGCCAAGTAGTCCACCCAATTGTCCTGCTGCAGGTTAACGTAGCAGCGCAGATACTGCTCTAAAATGCCGATGACCTTCTCGGTACCCCCGTCGGTCTGAGGATGATGCGCGGACGAGAGGCAAACCTTAATGTCCAACGCCCGCATCAACTCCTGCCAGAAGCGGGCTGTAAACTGGGCCCCCCTATCGGAGACGACTCTATCGGGAAGGCCGTGCAGCCGGAACACCTGTTGGATGAACATGCGACTAGTGGCGCGAGCTGACGGTAAGCCGCGACAGGGGATGAAGTGCGCCATCTTGGTCAACATGTCCACCACCACAAACACTGTCGTGAAGCCGGAGGATGGGGGTAGATCCGTCAGAAAGTCCATGGACACAGCCCCCCAGGGTCTCTTGGGCGTTGGCAAAGGCTGCAGTAAACCAGGCGGGGCCCCTGTCGCTGACTTGGCCTGCCTGCATGGGACGCAGGAGGTGACATAAGACTGGACATCGTGTCGGACTCGGGGCCACCAGAAGGTACGGGAGACCAGGTTCAGAGTCTTGAACAGGCCAAAATGCCCCGCAGCCGGGTTATCATGACATTGGCTGAGGACGAGTCCCCTGAGTGGCCCTCCTGGAACATAGAGCCGGTCACGATAATACAGGAGTCCATCCGTGACCGACCAAGGCGAATCTGGCCCCACCTCTTCCTTCCGCTGAGCCACCCACGCCTCCTGCTGCTGCGCCTCCCGGATCCGAGCCCGTATATCCACCGGCTCCCGCACCGCAGCAAAAGACTCGACGGGGATCACTGTCCTGGGCGGAAGCTTGTCTTCCACTCGGGTGTACTCGGGCTTCCTGGACAGAGCATCCGCTCTCTGGTTGTGCCCGCTTGGTATGTACCGCACCCGGAAGTCAAACCTCGCAAAGAAGAGGGACCACCGGATCTGGCGTTGGTTCAAATTCCGAGCGGTCTGCAGGCTTTCCAGATTCTTGTGGTCCGTCCGGACCTCGATCTGATGCCGCGCCCCCTCCAGATGATGCCTCCAAGCCTCGAACGCTGCCTTGATGGCCAGCAGCTCCTTCTCCCAGATGGTATAGTTGCGCTCCGAGGGGTTCAATTTCCGAGAGTGATACGCGCAAGGGAAAAGGGTACCGTTGGGCGTCGCTGCCTGGAGTAACACGGCCCCAATGGCAATGTCGGAGGCGTCCGCCTCCACGACAAACGGCCGTTGCGGGTCAGGATGCTTCAAGATGGGCTCCTTCATGAAGGCGTCCTTCAAAGCTTGGAACGCCTGTTGTTCGGGGGCGTTCCACTGGAACCGAGTCTTCTTCTGCAGGAGCCGGGTGAGGGGGGCTGTCAAGGCAGCAAAGCCAGGGATGAATGTCCGATAGTAGTTGGCAAATCCAAGAAGTCGCTGAACATCCTTCACGCGACGCGGGGGTTGCCAACTCTGCAACGACTCCACTTTACTTGGATCCATGGCGATGCCCTCAGGAGAAATGCGGTGGCCCAAGAAATCAATGGTCACCTGGTAGAACTGGCACTTCTCCAACTTGGCAAACAGCCGATGTTTCCGGAGGCGCTGCAGGACCTGACGGAGATGCTGTTGATGCACTTCACGCGACGGGGAGTAAATCAGGATGTCGTCCAGGTAAATCACAACAAACTGGTCCAACAGATCCCGAAAGATGTCGTTCATAAAATGCTGAAACACAGCGGGGGCGTTGGTCAGGCCAAACGGCATCACCGTGTACTCGAAATGTCCATAGCGAGTACCAAACGCCGTCTTCCACTCATCACCCGGCCGAACCCTGACGAGGTTGTAAGCTCCACGCAGGTCCAGTTTCGTGAAGATCTTAGCCTCCCGGAGTCGGTCCAAGAGCTCGGGGATGAGGGGCAGCGGGTAGCGGTTACGCACCGTGATGGCATTGAGTTTCCGGTAGTCACAGCAAAGCCGTAACTCGCCCGACTTCTTTTTGACGAAGAGCACGGGCGCAGACACTGGCGAGGACGAGGGCCGGATGAATCCACGAGCCAAGTTCTTTGTCAGGAAGTCCCGCAATGCAGCCAACTCGGGCTCCGACATGGAGTACAAACGCCCCACTGGGAGAGGCGCATCAGGGACTAGGTCAATGGAGCAGTCGTAGGGCCTGTGCGGGGGTAATTGGTCCGCCTCTGACTCGCTGAACACGTCAGCAAAGTCGGACAGTTCGGGAGGCAAGGAAACCCCTGGGGAACCCTCCACCTGGCCGGCACAGATATGGCGGGTGTGGTCCACGCACTGCAAACTTGGGAAGGTGACCAAGTTCTGAGACCAATAGATCTGTGGATCATGCGCCCGGAGCCACGCCAGTCCCAAGACCACGGGGAAGTGCAGATCCGAAGTGACGTAGAACTGAATGGCCTCCACATGGGTACTGATGGCCATACACACGGGTTGCGTGGCGGCCGTGATAGGCCCGGACAGGAGCACTCGACCATCGATGGTCTCCACAAGCATGGGCGGATCCACTGAACACTGGGGAACAGCCCATTTGGCCACAAAGGCCGAATCCATAAAGTTAGTGGTAGCCCCAGAGTCAATTAAGGCATGGACCGGAATCCCCTCTGGCTTGCCAGGGAGGATCAGTCGTGCCTCCAAAATCAAATGCCGTGGAGGTTCACAGGCACCGTCGGAACGGCGTCGCTCGGCGTGATCGTTGTGGGTCGCCCGATCTTTCACACCGTCTAGATCGGGCTCGGGCCGTTTCCCGATAGCAAAGCAGGGGACTTTCTCGGGGCAGGCTTGGTCACTGACGCCCGCTGACGCTTCTTCGGGCAAGAAGCAGCCAAATGTCCAGGGTCCCCACAGTAAAAACACAACCCCTCCGATCGTCGTCTGTCCATTTCCGTCACCGATAGACGGGACCTGGCGGCACCCAGCTCCATTGGCTCCTCCCTCTGGACTGGGGGCTCACGCACAACAGGGGCGGCAGGGGTCTGTGGGGTGGCACGGCGACTCTTACGCTGCTGCAGCCGGGCATCGATCCGCAGACAAAGATGGATCAGCCCATTCAGGTCTGAGGGAATGTCCACGCGGGCCAGCTCATCCAACATCTCCTCTGACAAGCCATCCTGAAAGGCATCCACGAGCGCAGCCTCATTCCAGGAGGAATCCTGGCTAAGCAGCCGGAAATCGCTGATATAGGCCTGTAGAGGGCGCTGACCCTGCCTCAAAGCTTTCAGGCGTCGGGTGGCAGTCTGCGCCTTAATCGGGTCCTCGTACATGAGGCGCATATGGTCACAAAACCCCCCAAAGTTATCCAACAAAGGGCTAGGCTGTGCCAACAGAGGCGTGCCCCAACGAGCTGCATCTCCCGACAGAAGGCTCAACACGAATCCCACCTTATCTCGGTCAGTGGGGAAATCAGCTGCTCTCACGCTGATATAAAGCTGGCATTGTCCCAGGAAGGCAGGAAACAGTTCTGGATTACCAGCAAATTTATCCGGCATAGCTATCTGACATTTCCTCCTGGGTGGGGGGGCAGCATGTACCTGAGCCTGCAGTTGTGCCACCTGAGTGGCCAGCAAGGTGAGTTGCTGGTTGAGCTGGGCATTCTCGGCAAGAAGCTGCTCCATCGTAGTATTAAGGGGTGGGTGGCTGAAAGCAAACTGTTCTGAACCAGCCCTCTTCTCGCACCCCTAATCAAAAGAAGAGTCTGGAAAGCGTCCAAGGCTAAAAGGCTTCTGCCAAGATTTAATTACGCAGTTAACAAAAACACAAGAGCTTGTCTTCTCAAGCGGAAAAAGTTGCTTTCAGCAACCAGCCCCTCCCCAAACACTTCTTTTATAGAGAGCTCAGGGCGTGGTCTCCCTGTGCCTCCTCCCGAGGAGTCCCATAGTCTTTCTTTGTTTGTCCCTGCTCGTCTGCCTCCTGCGTCGGGCGTCCTTGAACAGGGCCAGCTGTGGGTCATCATCCTCCGCACTCTCGGGCTCACACAGCTGAGAAGAGGTCCCCGGCTGAGGGCTCTGCAAAGCCTCCAAATCATCATCATCAGCCGGTTCGTTTCCCTCCTCCCCCACATCTGAGTCCTCCGATACATCGGAGCCGGCTGTCGGACCCACAGGCTGGCCCTGAGTCACAACACCTGGGACACTGCAACGGTCATAAATATGAGCCAGTGGTCAAGCATCCGAATTCTGATAATGCGACCACAGGATGCTGCAACGGTTGTGTGAAAAACAGTCACAGGATATTTTTTTTCCAGGGCTGTTGTAATTTTAAATGGTCATTAAACAAATGGTTGTAAGTCAAGGACTATCAATATCTTTTGGGTAGGTTTGCGTGCTGGGAAAAAGCACAGGAGCAGGGCTAATAACAAGGATGTCTAGATGCAACACCCTTACACATACACCCCTAATGATTGGGATCATTCCTCTTTAAGGGTATCTACAGTATTCCTCAAGTTCCATCAAACGAATATCTCTGCTTTCTTTTTTCAGTATTTAGAGCAGACATGTCAAACACAAGGCCCGGGGGCCAGATCCAGCCCACGAAGTGGTTTCATGTGGCCCGCGAAGCCATCCTGGAAACAGTGAGGGAACGGCCCCCACTGCCTTGGCCCTGGCCCAGAGACCCTCCTCCTGCTAGAGACCCTCAGATCTGTCCCACTCCTGCCCAGGCCCCCATAGGCCCCCTTGATGCGAATGATGTAGAGCTGGCCACGCCCACCCAGTAGGCCATACGCACTCTAGCCACGCCCACCCAGTAGGCCACGCCCACCCAGCCCATACCCACCCGGTCCCCTGAGGGCAACCGCAATGCTGATGCGGCCCTCAATGAAATTGAGTTTGACTCCCCTGATTTAGAGGGTTGTGCTCTTTCAAATCAGAGCCAGAAATACTTGCCTTGCCAAGGCAATGTTGCAAGGCTTAACTGGATGCTTGGGTAATAATTCTGAAGATGAACATCTTTTTTCAAAATTGTTATTTACAGTGCACCTGGCTCACCATAACAGAACATGCCCAAACACTCAGATACAACCTCTTTAAGAAATGCTGCAGTTATCTGATGCTTTCCACAACTAAGGGAAGATAGAAGTCAAACATAGATAGCAAGGTTAGTGACCTAAGTAGAAGACATACTGTAGTGGGTACCCTGTAATGAGCAGACTTTATAGTGAAGACTGAGAAAAAGAAAGTGGCATTTGCAAGACTTTTGGGAATTCTTGTGTATCATTCTGACTAAAATGTATTATAAGTGGCCCCATTTCTCCCTAGCAATAAGGAAGCTTTGGGACTTAGCTTGTGAGATATAACTTGGAGAAGAGGATCATAAACCTCAGTCCTCCGCCAGGAACCTCAGTTTACATAGAAAATGTAATTTTTGTTGCAAAAATCCTGGCTAGCCTAGGAGAATGATGTCGCCCTGAAGTCAATGGTTGCTTGGGGTCTACCGTCTCTAGGATGGCCAAAATCTAAACCAGGTTCTTCCCATGTTGGCTATTTTAAGAGGTGTGGACTCCAACTCCCAGAATTCCCCCGCCAAGTTGCCAAGGTGGGAAAATGCTGGCTAGTCTCAGTGAAGTCCAGATTGCCTTACTTCACCCTTCCCCAACTGTGTTCTTGTCAGCTCTTCAAAGTAGAAAACAGAAAATTAGAAATCAGGTCAGGAAAGAAACTTCACTAAAATACTATTTTACTGAAAGGCTGCCAGCCTTTTTTCTTTCCTCTTTCTTACCGTATTTTCCAGCATATAAGACGACTGGGCGTATAAGACGACCCCCAACTTTTGAGAAGATTTTCATGGGTTTTCCCTATGTGGTGCTCCTCAGGTGCCTTAGAGTTAACAATGCTCAAAATTGTTCTGGCTGAGAATTTTAATTTTCACACATCTGGAGAATGCCAAGCTAGGGAAAGACTGATTTAACCAAAATGTTTTGATTCTCAGCATCTTAGGCAAAAAGAGACAATGACGCTTTTATCTTAGCTGTTTGGATATACAGAGTCTTGATGTTTAACATTCAGATACAACCTCTTTACTGCTAAGCTTGTAAGCCGCCCTGAGTCTTCGGAGAAGGGCGGGATATAAATGGAATTAAAAAAAATTAAAAAAAAATTGTTTGCTTCTGATCTTTCTAAATAAACCCAGCCTATTTTTATTTGTACACAGCTTAGCAAGCCATTAAACTGTGACCTTATTTTTATTTTATAAATGTCCTCAGTAGCAGAATCTTCTAGATATGTCCAGCTCTCTCCAGTTGACTGACATACAAAAAAGATGCATTTCTAGTATGTTGTGAGCTTTAGCACACTTGTAGTTATGAGGCAATGTAGGAATACAGTACTATTGACTTGACTGACTGATGTAGATTTTATTTGCATATTTGTAACACTCACACTTATTAATGATAACACTTTTTGGTAGTCCCAAAGGTGCTTTTTCCAAAAGGCAACTGGCCTTTCTTGGTTTTTTTTTCCTTTGAAAATGTTTTCACTTCTCATCCAAGCAAGCTTCTTTAGTTGAACTAAGAAGCTTCTTGGATGAGAAGCAAAACGTTTGCACAGGAAAAAAAACAAACAACCACCAAGAAAGTTCAGTTGCCTTTTGGGAAAAAACACAACCATGACCTGCATGACTGAGAATCTCCACAGGCATTCTGTTTGGTATGATTGTGCCTGTCTAGACAAAGTGAACAAACTGCTTCTGCCGGACATAAGTAGGAAGTCAGGGCTGCTTCTCAATTAGGTGAAGGTTTATCAAGAGCTTTTGGCCTCGAGATCAGCTTTGCTCTGCCTCGCCTAAACCTCGTCTCCTCTCGCCTTGGCGCCCCCTTCTACTACAGCCACACGCGCTGGCTGTTTCAGCCAGGAGCGACGAGCATTGTGGCCCAACACTTCGGGAAGGCACCAGGTCTGAAAGAAGGCAGTTCTTTCCATACGTTAGTTAATGAACAGGGCGGCGGAGGAGTGGGGAGGGAAGAAACGGTCTCAGCCCTGCACCGCAAGTTTAAGATTCACACATACACCCTCCCCAAGGCCGCCTTCTACTTCAGGGCGGAGGCGTGACCCCGGGCTGCTGTAGCCCCAGTGCCAGCTTTCCGCTGCGGTCTGCCTGTTGCAATTCCCGAGCTGCGCCTTCCCGGGCGGGTGTTGCTGTAGGTGTGCCACGGCACCACGCCCTGAAGTCAAACTCCCAGGGTCAGGTGAATCTTAGCTCTACACGAACATGCCAGGTCGGCCTCCGCCTGGCTTCCCGCGCTCCCTTGAGCTCTCGTGCTCGCGGAGCGCCAGCGGCTCGGCACGCGCTTAACTCCCACTCCCTTCCCCCCAAAAAAAGGGTTGCTTCCCTAGGACACTGGTAAGCTGGAGCCTCAGCCTCGGTTGGGCTGGTCGGTTTATTTATGAGGAGGCCATCTTTCACCGTTCTCGAGCGCTGGATTTGTCCGTTTCCACTAACGTCTCCGTTCCCGAGGATTGATTTACTACTTTCCAGCATATAAGACGACTGGGCGTATAAGACGACCCCTGACTTTTGAGAAGATTTTCATGGGTTAAAAAGTTGTCTTATACGCCAGAAAATACGGTACATCAAAGAGAGTCAAGGTAGACTTACTTTAAGTTTTTAATACTTTTTTTTCTTTTCCCAGGCTTAATTCATGTTTTGCTAAGGGTCATATTCCTTCTCCAGAATCATCATTTATGATGATGACATCAGTGACATCTCACATCTCTCCAGCTTTATCACAGTATAAATCAGTGGTGGGATTCAGCCAGTTCGTACCAGTTCGGCAGAACCGGTAGCTAATTTTTTGTTGCTCAGGTCCAGAATGGACTTCTGGAAATGGCATCCACACAGAGAACTGGTTGTTCACATATTTGAATCCCACCACTGGTACAAGTTCCCAGAACTCCTAAAACTTTACGGCCTATTTCTAGACAGGAATTTTGGGAGTAATGATCTGATATTCTGGAAGGCACTATTTGGATATATGAGTTAGATTAAGGTAGATCAAAATTGGAAGGAATAGATGAGTCAGTGGTTTTAGGGGTTCTATGTCCATGTCTATCTCTTTCTCTGTCTATCTCTGTCATATCTATCTATCTATCTATCTATCTATCTATCTATCTATCTATCTATCTATCTATCTATCTATCTATGTCTATCTATCTATCTATCTATCTATCTGTATCTATCATCTGTCAATCTATCATCTATCTATCTATCTCTATCAATCTATCCATCTATCTGTCTATCTATCTATATCTGTCTATCTATCTATATCTGTCTGTCTATCTATCATCTGTCAATCTATCATCTATCTCTATCTATCTATCTATCTATCTATCTATCTATCTATCTATCTATCTATCTATCTATCTATCATCTATCTAATCTGTCCAATTTTTAAAGCTGCTCTACTCAACCAACTAATTCTTGGGTTTAAGGGGCTTGTACATACCAGTAATATTATGAGTTATTCCTTTGCAAGTGTATATTCTCAAAGTGGGATGTCATACAGGAGGGATGAGATTAATTATACTTTATTGGAGAGGGAAATGTCTACCCACAATGGTATTCTACCAAGAAACCCTAATGCAGCGATCCTCAACCTTTCTGGCTTGGCGGACCAGCAGAGGGGAGACGGTTCTGTGCAAGTGGCAGGTTCACACGCGAGCAAGCACTGCTCATACAAATGGAGCTGTCCCTCTGAGCACGAGCACTTGCTACTCGTGCAAATGGAGTTGCACATGCTCACTCACCTGACACTTGCGTGGCCTGGTTCTGAACAGGTCATGGCCCAGGGGTTGGGGACACCTTCCCTAATGGACATTTATAACCTGGACAGTGTCAAGTGGATAAGTCAAGTGACACTTGCGTGGCCTGGTTCTGAACAGGTTCATGGCCCAGGGGTTGGGGACACCTTTCCTAATGGACATTTATAACCTGGACAGTGTCAAGTGGATAACCGGAGTTGAAGTCCACAGCTTAGAAGCTACCCAGTCTTGAGTTACTCTGAAGCTAACTCAGGGTGAGTACAAGTAGCAACAGAGCTTATGATTATCTAAGGGAACACCTGCTGCCAGCGTCAATTTCCCATCGTCCTGTGCGCTCCCACAGGGAGGGCCTCCTCAGAGTACCGCCGGTCAAGGATTGCCGACGGGCGATCCCCAGGGGGAGGGCGTTCTCTGTGGGCGCGCCTGCCCTATGGAATCAACTGCCAACGGAACTCCGGACTGCCCCCGACCTTCGTTCATTTCGCCGGGACCTAAAAACCTGGCTCTTTGAGCTATCTGGTCTGGACTGAGGGGTTTAATGTTTTTAAATTGTGATTTAATTTTTGCGGCTAGACTTAATTTAATTTAATTTTAATTTTATATTGGATTGTTTTTAAATTTTGCCTTGTAAACCGCCCTGAGTCCTTTGGGAATAGGGTGGTATATAAACAGAATAAATAAATAAATAAATAAATAAAATAAATGATGCAGCTGGATTAAAGCTAACATATGACCTCTGAGGCACTAAAAGGCAAAAGGGAAATTTAGGGTTGGGATTTTAACCTTTAAATTCCTTCCATTGGTTTATAGTACTTGATCTTCTTTTCTCCCAGGGACATATATGACACTTTCCCCTGTCATTGTCCAGAAATAACCTGGGGCATGGTTGTGTTAGTGGGTTTTTTCAATAGACTCAAGGGGGAACTATATGTGATTTATGCTGTATATGGTTTGAGCCTTTCTTCCCAGGCTGCCTTTGCAGTCAGTTCTTCAGAAGACAACAAGAATGGACCAAAGCAATTTTTTTGTCATTTTTTTTAAACTTATTCCAAAGGAGGAGAAAATAGGAAAATACAGGAAAGATGGATAACCTGTATTTGGCCCCAGAGTCCTTCTCAGCTTTTTTTGGCAAGACACTCAGAACACTTTGCCAAAATTGGGCAATAAGTATGGACATTCAGCAACAAAACTGTCCAGCCTTTTATTGCGAAATAAGAATGTTAAGTTTACATTATGTCAGTGCACCTTTTTTTAAACAGAAAAACCAAACCTCCCTAATGTAATAAAGGAAAAGTCATGCAAGCTCACAGGGGCACTGCCACAGGCCTCATGTTCCCTGGAAACTATTTTGCTTTTAAATGTAGCGTCCTCTCCCTCCCCCACTTATTTTGGATACCTTCGAGTAAATTTTGTCTCCCGGCCTAGAGAAAATCCTTGTAGTTTTCTTGGCAAGATTTCAGAAGTTCTATTCTATTCTATTCTATTCTATTCTATTCTATTCTATTCTATTCTATTCTATTCTATTCTATTCTATTCTATTCTATTCTATTCTATTCTATTCTTTCCTTATTCTTAATAGGGCTGAGAGAGAGGGGCTGGCCGAAGGTCACCTAGATAGGTTCATGCTTAAAATTGTGACTAGAACTCACAATCACATGGTCTCTAGCCTGGTGCCTTAATCACTACACCAAACAGGTTCTTCCTGCCATTGCCACCGCCCTGCTAAATCAGCTTCTATACTTACAGCATTGAAAATGGGACAATCAAGTGGTTAAGCAATATTTGGTAAAAACCCATGAAGACTCTAATTGAAATCTGCCCTCAACTATCTACCACCACACTGGCCAAATGACTGCGCCATTGAGATATTACCAGGGGCCAAGCTCCCTAAACCAAAAATGTACGCTATGGCCCCTCTTGAAATGGAGGAACTACAGCAATATGTAAACAAAAAGCTAGCCAGAGGCTTCACTGAGCCGGCAAAATCCCAAGTGGGGGCTCCGGTTTTGTTTAAGGGAAACAAAGACAGGTTGCTGAGGCTCTGCGTTGATTATAAAGGGTTAAACTGTGTGAGGGGGGAGAATAAGTACCCCTCCCTCTCCTGAAGGGTCTATTAACCCAGACATATCAAACACAAGGCCCGGGGGCCAGATGCGGCCCGCGAAGTGGTTTCATGTGGCCCGCGAAGCCATCCTGGAAACAGTGAGGGAATGGCCTCCACTGCCTTGGCCCTGGTCCAGAGACCCTCTTTCTGCCAGAGACCCTCAGATCTGTCCCACTCCTGCCCAGGCCCCCATAGGCACCCTTGGTGCGAACGATGTAGAGCTGGCCACGGCCACCCAGTAGGCCATACGCACTCTAGCCACCCCCACCCAGTATGCCACGCCCACCCTGGCCATACCCACCTGAGGGCAACCGCAACGCTGATGCGGCCCTCAATGAAATTGAGTTTGACACCCCTGTACTAACCCATCTGGCGAAGGGGCGTATCTTCACCAAACTAGACATAAGAAGCGTACTGTCAAGTAAGAATAAAAGAAGGAGATGAATGGAGAACTGCGTTTAACTGCCCTATGGGAGGTTATCAATTCAAAATCATGCCATTTGGACTACAAGGGGCTCCAGCTGTCTTCATGCAGCTGATTAACCAAGTGCTGCGTGATCATCTATACAAGGGGGGTTTGGTGTATCCCAATGACATCTTAATTTATAGTGAAAATATGACTGATCATGTGAAATTAGTGTGAGAGGTGTTAAGTGCTAAACTATGTGTCAAATTGTCAAAGTGTAAGTTCCACCAAACCCGACTAGATTACCTGGGTTAACGAATTTCCAGTGAGGGCATTGAGATGGATCCAGGTAAAATGCAAGCTGTGTTTGAGTGGCAACCATCTAAGACTCGAAAACAACTTCAAAGCTTTCTGGGGTTCGCCAATTTTTATCGGCAGTTCATTCATTCCTTTGCTGAAATTGTTTTACCTCTCACGGGCTTATTGAAAACAGGTAAAGATGGGGAAAAGCCATGACCAGGCCAACTGCTAGCACGGAGTATGAACTATCAAACTGCTTTTGAGAACTTAAAGAGACTGTTTGCAGTTGAGCCAATCTTAAAGCACCCCTGCCTGGTGGAGCCATTTGTAATTCAAGCTGACTGCTAGTCTTCTTGTGAGGAGTGACTGTATGGAGCACTTGTGGGCAATCACAAGTCCTCTCCTTGTCCAGAGGGGAATTACAAAGAACCAGTCCATTCATCTTCTCTTCATTTCACTGCAGTTGTCAGTTCCACTCTGTTGCCCTCAGTGGAGCCATCTTTGTTCTCCATTTGTTCCCCAAAAGTCCAATGGCTCTACTTTGTGAAATCTATCTGTAATGCAACATTTTGGATTGTGGCTTCTATACAGCAATGTTTCTCAATCATGCCAACTTTAAGTTTCATAGCCTGCAATTCTCAGAATTCCCCCAATTAGTATTCTGGCTAGGGAATTCTGGGAATTAAAGTCCATATATCTTAAAGTGGCTAAGGTTGAGAAACACTGCTATACGTGATAGGAGAAAAAAAAATCAGTATATTGACGTTTTGTGTTCTGTGTATGTGGGCAGGGAGTACATGGACTAGATTTTTGCTTTCCAGCAAGTCAGAGACACATATGAGAAAGAAAAATTATTGTTCCTTTGTTGCTTTAGAGACAGTTATTCACAAGTTGACCTACCATATGCAGTTGGAGATTGGTTAATGAATGTGATAAGAACAGCATATGATTGATGCGAAGGATGTACAGAATAAATGGAATGCGAAGTGAAATTTTCAAAACTGAGCAAAGAGTAATACAAGGGGTGTGGTGTTTCCAGGGTTGTTTAATGCATTTACAGGCAAAGCTACAAAGGAACTTGTGGGGAAGTTAAAGGTCTATAAAAATGGAACATTCTGTGCAGAAAATGTCATGGTTTAGCTGGCAGTCAAGCCATATGTAGCCAAATAAAGTGAGGATCTCATTATGCCAAGGCCTTTGTTCAGCATCTAGGTTGCAGATTTTATCGCAAGTAATCCTCTTAGATCCTTCTTTGCTGGATATGACAAATGCTTCTCTTTTCCAGTAGGCCCGTGATGGCGAACCTATGGCACGGGTGCCAAAGGTGGCACTCAGAGCCCTCTCTGTGGGCATGCGCGCCGTCACCCCAGTCCTAGGCCTTCAGTTGGGTTTTATAAAACCTTTTCGCTTTAGGCCTCCACTGCCGTGTGCAAGAAAAAAAAAGGTTCAATCAATCAATCAATTTCAACTTCTCGCGGGGAAAAAAAAGATCTCGCAAAGTTGGAATTGATTGATTGAACTTTTTAGTCCCCACCCAGTCTGCCATTTCCACCACAGCCACGCCCACCCAAAGGACCACGCCCACCCAAAGGGCCACGCCCACCTGGCACCCAATGATACAAAAGTGGGATTTGGATTGCAGTTTGGGCACTCAGTCTCTAAAACAGACATGTCAAACACAAGGCCCGGGGGCCAGATCCATTGGCTTCCAGTTGCCCTCCGGGTGAGATTCAACGTGCTGGTGATGACCTATAAAGCCCTAAATGGCATGGGTCCGGATTACTTACGGGAGCACCTGCTGCCAGCGTCATCTTCCCTTCGTCCTGTGCGCTCCCACAGAGAGGGCCTCCTCAGGGTGCCGTCGGTCAGAGAGTGTCGGCTTGCGGCCCCCAGGGGGAGAGCATTCTCTGTGGGCGCACCAGCCCTTTGGAATCAATTACCGGTTGAGCTCCAGATGGCTCCCGACCTTCGCTCTTTCCGCCGTGATCTGAAAACCTATTTATTTGAACAGGTCGGCCTGGTTTAAGGGTTTGGGGTATTTTTAATTATTTATTGTTAGGGCTTCATTAATTTAATTTTACTTTTAACTTTTGTAACTTTTGTAGTGCTTTTATTGCCCTGTACACCGCCCTGAGTCCTTCGGGAGAAGGGCGGTATAGAAATTCAATCAATCAATCAATCAATCAATAAATAAATAATTCTGATCTCCAATTTAAAGCTATATATTTCTCAAATGACTGTGATTTCTGACACATTCCAACAACTTCCCAAAAGCAAAGAAATGGGGAAACTGGAAGGAAGTGGGAGGTCATACCCCTCCCACTCTTTTTTTGATTGCTAGTGGTATTCTGTTACCTGTTTAGGTAAGTAAATACTGACTTAAGTTTTGAAATTCCTTTGCCACTGGAATTATTTTTCTATTTATGATATATACTCTTAGATCACAGACTGTCAGCACTGGTGTGACAAATATAGTCGGTGTAAAATTTAACATTCATTTTGGTCACATCAGATTGCACTTTTTTTCTCTTAAACGATGACCCAACAGGTCACAAGGTTGCCTAGTAGCTTATAAAAACATCACAATATTTGCACACCTTACAAACATAGAATATTGACGACAGAAAAAGATCATTGAGTCTGCCCTTTGAGCTTATTTTTCTTTTGTTTTTAATTTATTTATTCATTATTTTTAATTATTACTTTTACATTTTATTTATTTTTACCTTAACACTTCTTCAACTTACTCTGGTTCTACTGCACGAACAGCAGGATGTGTGGCCTTTGAGCTTTATCATTTGCTTATATTACAGCATAATGTTATATTAATTCATAACAATGCCTTCTGGATTGCACCGTGTTGTCTTTAAATCCCTACATGGCCTATTTGAAACATCTACCTCACCCACCAGAACTGGGAGGCAGGGAATGTTACATACCCTCTCTTAAGGAGGTCCATCTGGCGAGACTTCTCTGTGATGGCTCCCTCCGTGTGAAACACCCCTGGAGAAATAAGATTGATCCCCACTCTTTCAAAAGGCCCCACAGACATGGTTTTGCCAGCAGGGTGATAGGAGCCCATCAAGTGGTTGGTTTGATTGTTGTCACCTGGGGGATGAAGGTTTATTGGGTTTTGTATTCGGTATTTTGTTTCTGTAAGCCCTCCAGAATCACCATGAGTGAGTTGGTTGGCCATATACTGTAAATGTCCTTAATAAATAATAAATCTGAATATTCATTCACATCTTCTCATTTATGGCTTTGTTACCTCATTACAACGCCCCTTAACAAATATTGCGCTCTCTCTCTCTCTTTCTCACAGCCATATAATAAATGAATTGATAGAAACTGAACGTGCTTATGTCGAGGAACTTCAGAGCATAATCGAGGTACGTTCAATGTCTTTTGAAACAGGAGCAATGAAGTTGAAATCAACAGCAGCAGAGAGGTTTTTTGGCAGCTGCCTTCCTGCTCAGAAGAAGATTCAGATAGATAGATAGATAACCTTTATTGTCATTTTTTTTACTGTGGGCACAATGGCACACATTAAAAATGAAATTTAGTTGCTTGCTCTCAAAGTGTACCCATAGATAACACACATTCAGTAGAACTGATTTTATTGGTGAAAGTATGTGAACCTACATATTTGCTTTCTAAAAGTGACACCTAGTTGTTCATGTGTTTATACTTTCATCTATCACATGATTCATTGCTTGCAAAAGTTAACGTCCCAAAGTGCCCCAATGTGGTTAGGACGAGCTCTGCTTCAGAATTGTAAAATAACCGTCTTAAGTAGATATATTTATTTATGGAATCAACGTTTCTGGTGGCCCAGGTTAAAGGACTGAATTCTGGGAGTTGAAGTCCACCCATCTAAAAATTGCTGACGTTAAGAAAGACTGACCTAGGCAATGTCTGGAATTCAAAGCCAGTAGGTTGATAGGGGATACATTATGAAAAATGAGAAAACCAGGCACATTTGCTTATATTATGAAATGAGTGCAGGTGGTGGAATTCATATCTTTGAGTTGCAAAATCTGGATCCTTTGGTGCAGAATTTATCTACTTTTAGTTCAAATGGAAAGTGCAGGCTTAATATTTCTAAGCAATCTTAGAATGAAAAAACTGACAGGGCAGGATTAAGGCACTTCTCTGCTTCTGATATTTTACTCTTTACTCATAGTTTTGTTCTCTCACTGTTCTCTTTCTTTCTCTTAAATAGGGCTATGCATCAGAAATGGACAACCCTGATTTAATTCACTTGATCCCAGCTGTAGTTTTGAACAAGAAAGAAGTTCTTTTCGGAAACCTCTCAGAAATCTATGAATTTCATAACAGGTTTGTGGTGCCACTCCAAAAGTAGCTATAAAGTGGTTGTTTTTTTTTTTGAAGGACATGCCACTTAGAGGCCATAAAACATCAGTCCTAAACCAACTACACTGACTGCAATCCATTGGCAGCAATAATTGGCTGCCTGCGATATTTTTAATATAAGGAAATAATATATCTGAATATTTTAAATCTCACCTGGGTTCTGCGTAACATCTACATACGGTCATTATGACTTTCCAACTGTAGTTCTTAGGTTCCTTTCTGCAATCAGATAGACACGAAGGGTCATCCAACAAAGCTTTTCCAACACAGAAATAAATTTTGCCAGATAATTCTGAGAGGTCCAGGTCTCTTTTAATTTTTGTATTTCTCTTTTAATTTTTGTATTTTGCATTTTATATGTGCCCTGTTCACCGCCCTGAGTCCTTCGGGAGTAGGGCGGTATACAAATATAATAAATAAATAAATAAATAAATAAATAAATAAATAAATAAATAAATAAATAAACCTGTGTTTTCTTTTATAACTACATCGAATATAAAATAATACATCATTTATAACCAACGTGCACATACACGACTAACTTTCTGGGCCTGCCAACAATGCACCCTGGAGTGAGAATAACACAGGCATTGCTGCCCTAGAGAACTTTACCTGCTGAAAAGAATATTTGTAACTCAGGTGCGCTGATGATGTTACCTGTTGTTGTTGTTAGCTGCGAAGTCGTGTCCGACCCATCGCGACCCTATGGACAACATTCCTCCAGGCCTTCCTGTCCTCTACCATCTTCTGGAGTCCATTTAAGCTCGCGCCTACTGCTTCAGTGACTCCATCCAGCCACCTCATTCTCTGTCATCCCCTTCTTCTATTGCCTTCAATCTTTCCCAGCATTAGGCTCTTCTCCAATGAGTCCTTCCTTCTCATTAGGTGGCCAAAGTATTTATTACCTAGTTTGGTAATAAAAAATCTGCACGAAAACAAGCAAGCTCAGAGAGCACCAAGGGCCCCATAGAACTTTATCTAAATGAGACAGCAGCAACCTGAAATCTTCACAGCATCTCGTGTCTTTTTCAGCCATGCTTAGTGGCCATTTCGCTGTTAGCAGCTGTGTTTGCTAAATGAGGACTGCCTATATTCTCCGAAGTGGTGCAAATATGATTGAAATTAATACTCCTCGGACCTTTCTTGCTAGGGGACCTTGTAGTTTAAATTCAGTTGAAGACCTCACCTGAAAAGCCTCTTTTAAACTTTTGCTTTCATTTTATGTCCATTCCAGAATCTTCCTCAAAGACCTGGAAAACTGCATAGAAAAACCTGAGCTTCTGGGTCGGTGCTTTTTAAAAAGAGTAAGTGAATCACAGTGTTTCATTTCATTGGGGCTTCTTGATGGTGTTCAGACCAATTTCCTTTTGCATCTGATATTCTTTTCAGGCTGGGATTTCAGCGGGCAGCCAAATGGGAAGTCATGTGAAATTAAGAAACTTTCTTGGGCAGTTAACAAATAACCAAAGACATAAAAAGATCACCTTTCTTTCTTCCAGTTAGTTGGCAGGACGATGCTAGAGTTTTTCGTTGTCCCACGTCTTTCAATTTTCATTTTTCATTCTCCTCCCCCCCCCACCATGCTTTTTCTTACTGCACAACTTGAGAAACAAAAACACATAGTCCTTGATTTTACAACCGATTGCTTAATGATAGTTCAAACTTACGATGGATCTGGAAAAAAGGGACTCCCAACCCAGATTCAAACTTCTAATGTTTGGGCCATCTCCACAGTCACGGGTGCTTAACATTTGGCCTGCATTTAGGGCCATTTGTTGTATCTTGCAATCATGTAACTGTGATTTATTAGTATTATTTTATTTATTAAATTTATTCATCACCCATCTCATATTTAAACACCTGTTTTTAATGCATTTTGACCAGAAACTGGCATTTACTTCTAGCAAAAGAAAGAAAGCCCCATAGTGCAGGAGACCCTAACCTCTAGGTTGCAGCCTACTAGTGGGCTGTGAGGTGTTTGCAACCGGGCTGCAGAAATGGCTCGTGCAGAACCATCCTGTTCCCCCGTCCCCCACCAGTCCACAAAGGTTGGGGAACTCTGCCATAGTGAATAATGGGTTTGCTTAACAACTGTGGTATTTCTTTATGGCTGTCATGTTTGCTTAAGTATCTCCACAAAAAAGATTGTAAAATTGCGCACCGTTCTGTGGTGATCCACTTTGCGACAGTCATGACTTACAGCTGAAATTGAGGGCTCCATTATGGTCATAAGTGTAGGACCACCTGTACCAGAAGAGGAAAAAGAGAAAACGTTTTGAAGTTAAAAAAAATGTGTAAGGAGAAATGTGACAACTGAATATATTCACTGTAAACAAATGAAAAAATAGAGCAAAATAATTTGCATGTAATTCGGTATTGTCAAGCACCAGGGAAATCAGAAGATCCAGGCACTTCAAATGGGTATAAAGATTTATTACAAGGTTAAGCTCTCTACAACAATCTGAACTACTAACGGCCAAAGTGAATTGGCGTAGATAAGAGTCATCGGAATTCAAGGTGGGCTGGAGTTAGATCTCTTGTGGGCACAAAGGGATTCGAGACTGATGACACATTTGACCCCTCCCTCTCGGGCTCAGCCTGTTCGTCTCCAACAACTACATTTTTTGCTGCCTTGAACTTAGAACATTCCACTGAGTTCAGCTGCTTCAACAGAATGCAGTACCAAGAGTTCCCCTTTGTAGAACTATCACAAATTGATCTGAGCTATCTGCTTAAAGTCTATATCCTATGAGAAATGAAAAATCCGTAAACATTCAACAGAAGAAAAAACACTTAAATTAAGGGCACATAGGAATGTTTTGATGGATTGCAATCCGCTAAACAATTAAAGGGCTGGGATGGCGCAGTGGTTAGAATATAATATTGTAGGCTAACTCTGCCCACAGCCCGGGGTTTGATCCTGACCAGCTCATGCTTGACTCATCCTTCTGAGCTTGGTAAAATGAGGACCCAGATTGTTGGGGGCAAATATGCTGACTCTGTAAACTGCTCAGAGAGTGCTATAAAGCACTATGAAGTGGTATATAAATCTAAGTGCTGTTGCTAAACAACTTCAACAGAAAAGTTGAAAGATTCCTCTACTAAACAACTAAAGAAGTTGCTTAGTGGAGAAATCTTTCAACTTTTCTTTTAATTTGTGCAAATCAATATTTTCCAATAAAGTGGAAAAAATCTGCTATTGTAATTATTATTAACAATATTTTCTATCTTCTATTGTTATTACAGAATCAGTAATTTCATACGCTTATCCCTTAACAGAGTAGTCAAAATTAATTAAATCAATGTCTTTAAACTTGGCCATTTTAAAATGTGTGGACTCCAATTCCTATAATGGCTGGGGAATTCTGGGAGTTTAAAACCACACATCTTAAAATGGGCCAAGTTTGAAAAACACTGTTCTAAATCATGATTTCTTGACCGATATTGTCTGCTCATCAGTACATTTGGTCTCACAATTTTGATTTTTAAAAGTGCTCTTAGATATATTCAGCATATGTTTTACAAGCTAACTTCTGTACCGAAGGTGTATAAGTTTGAGTATTTAATTCTTCAGTCAAAAAAATCAAGTTTATACAAATTTATACAAAACAAATCAAGTTGGTTAAAAAGAAATACTGGCAAAGAATAACCATCTGAACTATAATTGCATATTTCACAAATGTTTAAAGTCAGAAGATTTTACAAAGCAATTTATGATTTGTCAAAAAGAACTTTGAACTTTGAAAGTAGAACAATTTGATACTTGGTTAATGAATGTATTTGAATCAAGACCAGGATGTACTATAAATTGTGTTTTTGGGTGTGTGTCTTTTCTTGCTTTTATTTTCTTTGTTTGTTGCTCAGGTTACAGTCATGGTTAATCAGAACTTGATGTGTTATTTAAATTCCTTTAATTTTACTTTAATCAGGCCATTAAGTTTTATGTTGCCTTTACCTAAAACCACAGTATGTGTTCTTAATCCAGCTAGCAAAAATTGTGATGCATTCATTTGCACCACAATGAGAGGGAGGGTTAATTTTTAAAAGCAATGCATTCCCTACCTTGTTAGAAGTAATTTATAAATATTGCAAAGGTTGTGAGACTTGCTCATTTGTACAAATTATGGCATTTTAAAAGAGAAATGACTTTCTGTTGTTGGACATGTCAGCTCCTCCAGATTTCATGAGGAGCCATAATTCAAGGGTTGTGTTTTTTTTCCCAAGCAAGATGAGTTTTCTGCTTCCCATGAGAAAATGGAGAGAATTATTCTTTTGAGTCCTTGGACTTTTCTTGCTAGAAGAATGTTTCAGGCAGGTGTCTGTAGAGATTCACAATCATTCAGGTCATGGTTGTCCCAAAGATGTTTCTTTCTAAAAGGCAAATGGAAGAAGTGAACAAAAGAAGCTTCTTGGATGAGAAGTAAAATGTTTTCAAAGGGAAAAAAAACCAAGGAAATCCAGTTGCCTTTTGGGAAAGAGCCATCTTTGTTTTAGGCAGATGGTGACTCATTGGCCTGTGAAAATTGCTGCTTCTCTTGAAAGAGAGAAAGACAAAAGTTTTTAGGAATGCCTTTCTTGGCTCATTTGACTGGGCTGGCCTTTAAGCCAGGTGTGATGTTCCAAGAAACAAGAAAATGTGTTGATGGGATGATCTGGAATAAGAAAATGTTCCATCTGCTGCTCAGCAAGGTCAGCCGAGCTTGGACTGAAACTTTATGTTTGTGTTTGTGTGTTTTGTATTTGTTTGTGAAACATTTCATGAAGGTTGCCTATGGTTTGAGAATAACACAATAACAGAGTTGGAAGGGACCTTGGAGGTCTTCTAGTCAAACACCCTGCTCAATCAGGAGACCCTACACCATTTCAGGCAAATGGCTGTCCAGGCTCTTCTTAAAAACCTCCAGTGTTGGAGCACCCACAACTTCTGGAGGCAGGTTTTTCCACTAATTAATTATTCTAACTGTCAGGAAATTTCTCCTTCGTTCTAGGTTGGTTCTCTCCTTGGTTAGTTTCCATCCGTTGCTTCTTGTCCTGCCCTCGGGTGCTTTGGAGAATAGGTTGATCCCCTCTTTTTTGTAGCAGCCCTTTAGATATTGGAAGACAGCTATCATGTTATCCCAAGTCCTTCTTTTCATTAAACCAGGGGTCCCTAACCCCCAGTCCGTGGACATGCCAGAAACTGGTCCGTGCAAACAAGTGAAGACCCATCTGCGGTATGCGGGTAGCACGTAAGGCCATGCCCCCTCTGATCCATGAAAACCTCTCTCCACGGAACCAGTCCCTGGTGCCCAAAAGGTTGGGGACCTCTGCATTAAACTAAATATACCAGTACTCAATTCCTGCAACCATTCTTCGTATGTTTTATCCTCCAGTCCCCTAATCATCTTTGTTGCTCTTCTCCGCACTCTTTTTAGGGTCTCAAGATCTTTTTTATATTGTGGCTAACAAAACTGGATGCAATATTTCAAGTGTGGTCTTACCAGGGCATTATAAAGTAGTATTAACACTTCATGTGATCTGCCCAGCTCATGACATTGTCTTCACTTCCAACAACATGTGGGACAACTAATATCGGTCCAGAGTAATGTGAATGGACAAAGACAGTCAAGTCAAGTGGATATTGAAGTTGTGCTTTTGGGAGTTGAACCAACAAAGCGCCAGGCATAAGGGCTTCAGAGGATGTGGTGAAAATGCAGTTAAATCACTAGAGCAGGCAAGGGTAAACTCTTAGCTATTTTGGAGACTGGGGGAATTTCAGTGAAGCTCCAGATGTGGTACCTAAAAATATCATAGAAGTTGTGGAAAGAAATGCACATTCCTCAGATTATATTCTGTTTAGTTTTGGCTTCTTAAGGGCTTTATAAAGTCCTGGTTTAGCATGACTCGTAAGCCTAAACCTAGGCTTGCTTTTAAAATATGAAGTCTGCAATAGACGATATGCAAATTTACAAAAGAGGTTTGTGCATTCTGGCAAATTTATTTGGGGAGAAATCTTCTCCTTTGGGTATGTTGATTTACATGGTTCAGCACTGACATCCTTTGTATTGCAGAAAGAAGATCTCCAAATCTATGAAAAATATTGCCAAAACAAGCCTAAGTCAGAAGCTCTTTGGAGGCAGTGTGGAGACAGCCTTTTTTTCCAGGTAGGCTCAATAAAGCAAACCAACTGAGAAACCATCATTCTCATGTCTTAGAAGTTTAAGTTTATTGAATTTATATACCGCCCTTTTCCTGTAGGACTCAGGGCAGTTTACAAGGTATTTAAAAACGTCAATACAATACAAAAGTTAAAAACAATTAAAAATAATTAAATTTGATCCCTGAAAAATATAAAACCCCCAATTAAAAACACTCAGCTTGGCCTGCTGGATTTACGGCAGCAAGACTTTTGATAGGTCAATATTGGAAGAAAGAGGAACTGCTGACTATACAAGAGTGGATTTTAAAGGTTTCCGACTTGGCAGAGATGGCGAAGATTTCGGCCTATTTGAAAGATTACTCGCAAGAACATTATATTATGGAATGGAGAAAATGGATTGAGTTTATCCAGAATAAGTATAGGGTCAAGAAGTTTTATCTAGCATTTGAATAAGTCTTCTTTCGTTTTCTTTTTTCTTTTTTTATTTTGTCTTCTATATATATTTAATAATGCTAAGTTTTGTTTGATCCTATATAAGTTAGAGAGTGAGGGATTTTAGAATTTATAGTTGTTAGTATATGGTTGTTTATGATTGCTTTTTTATATATATATACCTTGTATTTAGCTCTGGGAAGTCCGGGGGGGGGAGGGGGGTTAGGGGGAGGTGGGGGGGGAGGAGGGAGGGGGGGAGGGGGGGAAGGGGGGAGGTAGGGAGGGGAGGAGGGAGGGGGAAGGGGGTTTTTTAAAGGAAAACTATTTTTAAAACTTTTCAATAAAAAAAAAAAATAAATAAACAAAGAAAAAAAACACTCAGCTTGGGCCGGAAAGCTCAAAGAGCCAGGTCTTCAGGTCCTGGCGGAATGAATGAAGGTCGGGGACAGTCCTAAGCTCCACGGGCAGCTGGTTCCAGAGGGCAGGCGCACCCACTGAGAAGGCCCTCCCCCTGGGTGTTATCCGCCGGCAGTCTTTTACCGGCGGCTCCCTGAGAAGGTCCTCCCTGTGGGAGCGCACAGGACGAAGGGAACTTGATGCTGGCAGCAGGTGTTCCCTCAAATATCCCAGACCCATGACATTTAGGGCTTTATAGGTCATCACCAGCACCTTGAATCTCACCCGGAGGGCAACCGGAAGCCAATGCAGCTCGCGGAGTAGAGATGTTACATGGGAGTATCGGGAAACCTCCATCACAACTCGCGCGGCCGCATTCTGCACCAGCTGAAGCCTCCGAGTGGTCCTCAAGGGCAGCCCCATGTAGAGAGTGTTGCAGTAGTCTAACCGGGAGGTCACGAGCGCATGGGTGACTGTGCGTAGGGCATCTCGGTCCAGATAGTGTCGCAACTGGCGCACCAGGCGAACCTGGGCAAAAGCCCCTCTGGTCACGGCTCCTATGTGATCTTCAAAATTAAGAAGTGTGTTAGAAGATCCCACACCAGGCAACAGGTTGGGCTAAATCAGTGTTTCTCAATCCTGGACACTTTAAGGCAGGGGTCTTCAAACTTGGCCCTTTTATGCTGCTTGAGGAATTCTGGGAGTTGAAGTCCACAAGTCATAAAAGGGCCAAGTTTTATAGACCCCTGCTTTAAGGCCTGTGGATTACAACTCTGGAAAATTCTGAGAATTGAAGTTCATGCATCTTAAAGTAGCCAAACTTGATTAACAGTGGTGATTTCTGTGCTCCTTTTCAACTTTGTGGTTCTATGTGATCTGCTGAGTTAATATGCATGCCAGCTCAGCAAAACACCCAACTGCTGGATTGATTGCAAGCATCACTACTTTCCTCTTAGTGAAGGTACTTCTGCACAAGTGCAGACCTCTTGTCTTTTAATCTTTATTTAAATTACTGGTTTGCTTAGATTTATTTATTATTTTTTCACTTTATTTCCAGTAGCTCAAGTAAGCTTATTTGCTTGTGTGTGTGTGTGTGTGTGTGTGTGTGTGTGTGTGTGTGTGTGTGTGTGTGTATGAGGTTTCCCTAAAATTAGCCAATCCTCCATGGCTGAAGGAGTTGGAAAATCAGCACTTCTGCCATTGCCCCACTCCACTTGCTTCCTCACTATACAGACAGTTTTAATAATAATAATAATAAACCTTTATTGTCAAAAGTACAACATGTGTACATTGAGATTAGCTGAGCCTCCCCCCATGCTCTCTCCCCCCAACACACAGTGACAACAAACCCTCCATCCCACCACACTATGTGAACCAACTACACCACACACTGGCCTCCCAAGTCAATTCTGCATAAGATTATGTCCCATTTAAAAGCCTAACAGCCCACAGATAAAAGCTATTTTTCAGCCTGTTGGTACGGCTGGCTATATTCCTATATCTCCTACCGGATGGTAGGAGAGTAAAGAGATACCGTCCAGGGTGTGAGTCATCCCTGAGAATCTTCCTCACTCTTCCAAGGCAAGGTTGTAAGTTCTCAACTTACAACCATAACTCAGCCCAAAATTTCTGTTGCTAACCAAGACAGTTGTTAAGTGACTTTGGCCCCATTTTATGACCTTTCTTGTCACAATTGTGAAGTGAATGACTGCAGTTTTAAGTAACACGGTCATTCAGTAGCTTCCCCATTCCCTGTCAGAAGGCCGCAAAAGGGGATTCTGGGACCCTGGGACACGGCAACCATGATAAAGATGAGTCAGTTGCTTAGCATCTCAATTTTGTTCATGTGACCACGGGGGATGCTGCAGTGGTCCTAAGTCACTTTTTCCAGTGCTGTTGTAACTTTGAATGGTCACTAAACAAATGGCTGTAAGTCGAGGACTATACCTGTATGGCCCTTCAGATCCATGGGACAGAACCACCACTATTCTTTCAGAACATCCTGTCACGATATGGGGTCTGAATCCCTGAATCATTTCTTTCTATTTGGAATTTGATGTGTCTCCTTAAAATAAACCAGGAATGTCCATCCCCTGAAAGTGCTGCTTCAAGATGCAAAATTCAAGTTATGCCAGGACAGACTTAGGTCTCCCTTGAGGAAGAAAATGACAAAACTCAAACAAGATTGTTACGATTTATGACAGGCTCCGTTGTGGTGATGGCCGGTTCTGCTACATCCATAACTACCTGTAAACAAGAAGGGTAGAGGCTGAATTGCAGGATTCAACCTTGGTTGGTCACTGGGAGCAGACACGTGCAGAAGCCCATCCTCACCGAATGTCTCTCTGCCAGAAAGTTCCACATATTATGGTAGAGGGATGTTCCCTAAGAATGGGCTCCAGCACGAGTCCGGAAGTTCAGAAGGTTAAACCTCTGAGTGACCCAGATTGGATCCTGCAACGTTATCCTGGAATACCTATATTTGCCTTCATTCATGAGAGATTGACTTGCTAATGACACCAAGACTGTACAATAGCTGTCTGAACTATTCTCTGGCAAGCACACTATACATGTCCGTGGCTGGAACAATGGAAGTTCTAGAAGAGGGGAACAAAGGCAGTTTGCATGTCAGCAAAATGAATGATCTTTGCAAGTTGGCATCCAAATCTCTTTGCAGGAAAGGAATGGCAATTGGACATTTACTGTGCTGAAAGAGACAGATCACCCAGATGAACTTTTCCTTTTTGTAGCAAGTCAGTCTTAACTTCTGGTGACAAACCCCTGCAGTTTTCTTGGCAACCTTTTCTAACTTGGTTCGCTCCTACCTTCTTCTTAGGGCTGACAGAAAACAACCAGCCCAAGGTCACCCAGCTGACTTTGAATCTAAGTTAGAATTAGAACTAAAGTTCTCCTGGTTCTAATATGATTACCAAACTGACTCTCATATTACATATACATACATATATATATGACTAGACGCCAAAGGCGCACGGAGCACTGTTACCTTCCCACCGTAGTGGTCCCTATTTTTCTACTTGCATTTTTACGTGCTTTCGAACCACGGAGATGTCCTCGGACAAGCGCTGGCTCTTCGGCTTTGAAACGGAGATGAGCACCGGCCCCTAGAGTCGGAAACGACTAGCACGCATGTGCGGGGGAACCTTTACCTTTACATATATATATATATATATATATATATGTAAGGGACGCGGTGGCTCAGTGGGTTAGGACGCTGAGCTTGTCGATCGGAAGGTCGGCAGTTTGGCGGGTCGAATCCCGAGTGCCGCGTAACAGAGTGAGCACCTGTTACTCGTCCCAGCTTCTGCCAACCTAGCAGTTCGAAAGCACGTAAAAATGCAAGTAGAAAAATAGGGACCACTACAGTGGGAAGGTAACAGCGTTCCGTGCGCCTTTGGCGTCTAGTCATGCTGGCCACATGACCACGGAGACGTCCTCTGACAAGCGCTGGCTCTTCGGCTTTGAAACGGAGATGAGCACCGGCCCCTAGAGTCGGAAACGACTAGCACGCATGTGCGGGGGAACCTTTACCTTTATATATATATATATATATATATATATATATATATATATATATATATATATATATATATATATATATATATATATATATATATATATATATATATACATATACATATACATATACACATACATACATATACATACATACATATATATATATATATATATATATATATATATACATATATACATACATACATATATATATATATATATATATATATATATATATATATATATATATATATATATATATATATATATATATATATATATATATATATATATATATATATATATATATATATTGTACCAAAGGGACTCGGTGGCTCAGTGGGTTAGGACGCTGAGTTTGTTGATCAGAAGGTCAGCAGTTTGGCAGGTTGAATCCCGAGTGCCGTGTAGCAGAGTGAGCGCCTGTTACTCGTCCCAGCTTCTGCCAACCTAGCAGTTCGAAAGCACATAAAAATGCAAGGAGAAAAATAGGGACCACTACGGTGGGAAGGTCACAGCATTCCGTGCGCCTTTGGCATCTAGTCATGCCAGCCACATGACCACGGAGACGTCCTCGGACAAGCGCTGGCTGTTCGGCTTTGAAACGGAGATGAGCACCGGCCCCTAGAGTTGGAAACAACTAGCAAGCATGTGCGGGGGAACCTTTACCTTTATATTGTACCAGTGTGCTATTTGTCTATGGAGATTCTTAGTCATCTAGTCACGGTTGTCCCAAAGGTGCTTTTTCAAAAGACAACTGGACTTTTTCTTGAAGACATCTCGCTTCTCATACAAGAAGCATCTTCAGTTCTGACTGAATGCTGGAGAATGGAAGGATTTATATCCTTTGCAGTCATCTGGTTGTTAGCACCTGGAAGGTGGGTCACTAGCTCTCTAATTCCCCAGCATTCAGTCAGAACTGAGAATGCTTCTTGGATGAGAAGCGAAACATCTTCAAGAAGAAAAACAAAGGAACTCCAGTTGCTTTTTGAAGAAGCCCCCTTGGGCCAGTGTGCTATTTGTTTCCTAATATTGTCTGATCTCCCTAAGATATGCAAAAATGCTCTCCTGTAAGACATAATCATCTTTTTATATAATCGACCATAGGAATATCCCAAGACATTGGGCTTATAAAAGCAAAAAAAAAAAGATTATTAGCTTTTAAAAAAGTAAATGTGTAATTTATTTCTTAGTGTACCCAGTTAGATCAGTAGCATTTCATCCTCTCTTTTCCTTACGTTTTTGGCAGGAGTGTCAGAGGAAATTAGATCATAAGCTTTCCCTGGATGCTTATCTTTTAAAACCAGTCCAGAGGATTACCAAATATCAATTGCTTCTGAAGGTAAGACTCCTCAGAATGGTTTATCTGCTCATAAAAGCACCATATTTTTTGCAGTATTTGATTGAGCAAAAGGGGGAGTAATTATTCAGTCCATTCTAAAAGTGTGTTGATGCTGAATGAGGGGAACAAAACAGTTTTAAAATGAATGAAACAGAATAACAAGAGTTGGAAGGGGCCTTGTAAGTCTTCTTGTAAGTCTTCTAATCCAACCCTCTTCTCTGTACCATTCAGACAAATGGTTGTCCAATCTCTTCTTAAAAACCTCCAATGATGGAGCACCCACAAGTTCTGAAAACAAATCATTTCAGTGGTTAATTGTTCTCGCTGCCAGGAAATTTCTCCTTAGTTCTGTCCTTGATTAGTTTCCATCCATTGTTTCTTGTCTTGCCTTCTGGTGCTTTGGAGACTAAGTTCATCTCCTCTTCTTTGTGGCAGCTCCTCAAATGTTGGATTTATTTTATTTTATATTACTGAATGGATTTGGAAAATATCAGGCCCAAGGAACCAAGAACAACATGGGGAATTGCTTTGGAGTAGTTTCTTTATTGTTGCTTGCAAAAGCATACAGGAATAAAGAAACAGAAATAAACAAATACAGATATATAGCTTTTACCAGAGTGAAGCACTTATATTCATAATCACTAGATATACCCTGCAGAGACCTGGCGTCAGGCACAGAAGATCAAATCCACACATAAAGGTCAAATTAAATTGATGTATTGCTACTCATGTTTATGCACAGGAATATTCTCAGCTAATGGTTAGCACTTGCTAATTCCTTGGGGAAGGGATGGATTTGGATCTTTTGTGGCAGCGCAAGAATTCTAAACTGATGATGCATTTAACTCTGCCACCCAGCTTGGCCTACTCTTCTCCTTCTCCTATTTAAAGGACAATAGGCAGTGTTTGAGATTATATGGATGTTGTGAAAGCTAGGAGGGGTTGCAAGGGTAGAAAAATATGCAGAGATATAGTGAATACCATTAGAGTTAACAAAGTTTAATTGTATTTTCTTTTTTATCTAAAATTTAGTTTATTCCTTCTTGAATCTGTGCTCTGCACAATTTTTGTGTGTATGTGTGAGCATGCAAGTACGCCTTTGAGTCAGTGTTGACTCTGGTGACTGAAAATCCCCGCCATTTTCTTGGCAACATTTTTAGAAGTGGTTTGCCACTGCTTCCTTCCTACGGCTGAAAAAAAGTGACTGGCCCAGGTTTACCTAGCTGGCTTTGTACCTAACATGGGACTAGAACTGTACAGTAGCTTGCCCTGCCAATGGAGTGTGGTTTTTTCTCTTGATAGTCTCTTGATTAAGATATTTTTTTTGACTTGCTTGTTTGTCTGGTATTAATCCCTGGGTGTAGGCTGCTGAAGAGGATGTGTTTCTTTTGGTTTCCTCCTTAACTTTTTTAATGCCTCTTTTGAATGGTGTGTAAATCTGCTTTATCTCTATGTGTGTATTGATGGCTGATTTGTCTGAATGCAGGAATTCCAGAAATCCCGTAGCGTTTTTGGATTTGGCTTGGTCTAGGACAGTGGTTCTCAACCTGTCATCCATGGATCCCTGGGGGTGGGGGCGTGGGGGTGTCGCAATATCATCACAGGGGGTCCGTGAAGAAAAGTTGTGATTTAAATCTTAAGTCTTGCTTTTTTACAACCAGGAAATGTTAAAATGCAGCAAGAATTCCGAAGGCACTGCTGAACTTGAAGAAGCTCTGGCAACAGTTCTTGATATCATCAAGTCGGCAAACGATTCCATGCACCAAATAGCAATTACAGGCTATGAGGTAGGCCTTGCCGAAATTAAAAAAAATAGCAGCGTTTCTCAACCTTAGCAACTTTAAGATGTGTGGATTCCAACTCCCAGAATTCCAAATGCTAGCTGGGTAAAACTTGGGAACTTTGATGTTATATATGTTGACGGCAGCAAGACTATTCTATGCACAAAAATGGAAGGACACTTTAATCCCCACAATGGATGAATGGTTTGCAAAAGCTGATGGAGTTAGCAGACATGGCTAAATTGACTGCTTAGATTTTTTAAAAAAAGCAAGTACTCTTGTTTCTACTTGGAAACCACTTCTGGAATTTGTGCTTGAGATGAAAAAAAAAAGAAATTTTGATTTTGGGTTTTACTGATTAGATAGATCTGTTGTTATAGAAATGGCTAGTTTATACATTTAGATAAAAGTAAAAAATTGAGGTTTGATGTTACTTCTTATTCTGCTGCACCAGAAGGAGTCGGAAGTCAGTGCCTTTTTTTTTTCTTTCTCCCTTCTTCTCTACACTCTTCCTTTTTCCTCCCCTACTTTTCCTATTATTTGCTTTTGTATTTTTATATCTTATATTAGAAACTAATTGAAAAAAGAGGCTTCTCTTTTTCTGAAATATCTTATTCTTGCTTTTAAAATGTCAACTGTCCGGAGTCGTTCAAAGCTGGAGTCTCCAAAAGAAATAAATAAAAATCTATAGGGACAAGACTTCTTTTTTTGCTAGTAGTGGAGTACAAGTAATCCTTGACTTACAACCATTTCTTAGTGGTTGTAATGGTGCAAAGCTACTTATAACCCAGTTCTGAAGTTTTGATGGCCTCTCTTCAAGCCCCGTGACCTCATTTTGGGTGCTCGGCAACTGCCCTGCGTTTATGGCTGCTTGCAGTGTCCTGCAATCACATGACCCCAGTTTCCAAATTTCTTTCACTGAAAAGTTGCCCCACAGTGAACAGTGGGTTTGCTTAACAACTACAGCAAACAAAAGGAGCAGTGGGCTAATGCCTCCTTAAGTAACACCAGCTGCCTGCAATTAGTGCAGGTTCGCATCCCACCAGGCTCAAGGTTGACTCAGCCTTCCATCCTTCCGAGGTAGGTAAAATGAGGACCCAGATTGTTGGGGGCAATAAGCTGACTTTGTAATAATGCCGCTTGGGGGGGGTATGAAAGCCCTAATAAGCAGGCATATACATAGAATGAAGGCTACTGCTAAGCTTGTAAGCCGCCCTGAGCCTTCAGAGAAGGGCGGGATATAAATGGAATTAAAATTAAATTAAATTAAATTAAATTAAATCAGGTTGGTCATGTGATGGGCCGCTTTATGATTGTCATGACTTACAACCGTAATTGGCAGGCTACATTACAGTTGTAAGACCAGGACTTCTTGCATGACTTATCCATCTGGAAATCGAGTATGAAATTGTATTGAGACTAAGATAGTTCAGGTGTGGATGTAGCGAAAGTCTAGAATTAAATCCTTGTTTTATGCGTGTATTTCTCCTGTCCTGTTTTTCTCTTTCTCTCTAGGGAGATGTGGCTGAGCTGGGTAAATTGCTCCTGCAGGGCTCCTTCAACATCTGGACGGATCACAAAAAGGGACACAACAAAGTGAAAGATTTGGCCAGGTTCAAGCCAATGCAGAGGCATCTCTTCTTATATGCAAAAATCCTGCTTTTTTGCAAGAAACGGGAAGAGAACACAGATGGTCATGAGAAGTCTCCTTCCTACAGCTTTAAAAATTCCTTGAAGGTAACCCATTTCTTACAGTGGAAGGGAGAGAAGTTTGAAATTAAAGGACGGAGGAATATCAAGCACTTACCCCAGAATTTCAGAAGTGTTCATTTGTCAACGGTAGACAAGGATAGATCTTTTCAAGCAAGTTCAAAGGAAACATGACAATGGTAAATTCAACTATTGCCCTTGTGCAGGGCTAGGCAACCTTGGCTCTTTTATGACTCGTGGACTTCAACTCCCAGAATAAAAGAGCCAAGGTTGCCTACCCCTGCCCTTGTGGAACAATTTCTGTGTCAAGAGGAAAAAGCTTTATACCAAACATAAAAACACGTTTTTCCGAACACTATAAAAGACAAGCTAAGGGGGAAAAATGCAGTGATACAGGATGCAGATTATATGGCTTGAAACAAAATTACAGATGGATTCAAAACTTAAAACACTAAAAGAGAAAAATAAATTGAGCGTGAATACCTTAGAAACGCAAGCTGAAAATAGTAGAACAGCGTTTGTTACAGACAAAGACCAATTTATGCAGACACAGCGTAGATTGGCAAGAGTATAGGTGAAAAAGGTCTTGGAACAGCAATCTGAATATGAGTCAGAAATGTGATGCCATTTCAAAAAAAAAAGCAAATTTAAATTTAGGCTTCATCAACACAACGTAGTTTCCAAATGTTGGGAAGTCATGATTCCATTTAACTGATCAGATTTCCCCCCCTTCCGAATTGTGTCCATTGCTAGCACCACACTTTAAGATGGATTCAGACAAACAGAAAGAGCTTCATAGAATGGCAATGAAGATGGTTAGGGAACTACAAAGTAAGATCTGTGAAGAAACATTGAAGGAATTAGGAAGGATGAGAGAATATGGGGTTAGATATAACACAACTCTGGTCAAGATTAGACAGCTGCAAGATTACACTTCAAATAGAAATCAAAATAAACATATTACTCTTCACTTTTCATCTTTTTTTTTAAGGTGGGATCATGCTTAACACTCTTCCAGGCTCCCATCACATTCTAGTTTTAACCTATTTGACTTTATTGCATTTATATTGCTACCAAACATTTTTTAAACCTTCCACGAGTCTCCTCTCACAGAAACTTCATAGGTTTTGTGGTTTGCGATTTATATCATCATGCGTTTTGAACTCTAGATGTACAGAACAAGAGAATGTCTGCATAAGGCAGGGATCTTCAAAGGTGGCCCTTTTATGACTTGTGGACTTCAATTCCCAGAATTCCTCCGCCAGGCACACGTGCCTGGCTGAGGAATTCTGGGAGTTGAAGTCCACAAGTCATAAAAGGGCCACCTTTGAAGATCCCTGGCATAATGATTCCATGGCATACACTGTAATGAAGTGGAAATCAAAGCAATCCACACTGATTGTCATCTTCTTAAATTTTAGTGAATTCAATATTTTGTTCAGTCGTTATTCACGTCCCACTCTTTACGATCCCGTCCTACACTGTCTCCCGGAGTTTGACCAAATTTTTGTTCATGGCATCGATGACACTATCTAACCATCTCACCCGCTGTCATCCCCTTCTCCTTTTGCCTTCCATCAGTCCCAGCAACAGGCCTTTTTCCAGTGAGGCCTCTCTTCTCATTTGGTGGCCAAAGTGTTTGAGCTTCAGCTTCCATGCCTGTCCTTCCAAAGAACAAGATTGATGGACTTGATCTCCTTGCAGTCCAAGGGACTCTCGATTTGAAAGCAGGATTCAACATTCTTCTCTTTTGTTGTATCCTCTTAACATGAGCAAGGTTGAACCTCTGCTTGGCAGGCGCCTGGAAATTTAGCATCTTTGTGAATTTTGTGGTCGTGCTTCTGTATTACCTGTGGCATACAGGAGTGAGTGTAGTTAACAAGGAACATTCCCTGTGCCTTCTCTCTGCTATACTTGTACCTCACACACACACACCCACACACACACCAGGGCTGAATGCTAATGCAACTTTTAACTCTAGACCAAGTTAAAATATCACTCTGCCTTGCTGCCACACCATAAATCCTCATTGTTGTAACGTCAGATACCGTTGCTATAACTTAGGAACTGTGTCCTTCATGGAAGACAGCTTCTGAAGTGGGGCCTGGTGCAAAATCCCCATTAAAGACGTTTTCTTGTCTCGTTAGTACTCTAAATAACCTTGCACTTATTTAGGAGAAATCAAACTGCATGAACATTCCATCCATCCATTCAACCTGGCAATGACAGGACAAAGGTTGTGGGCCACTTATAGGCTGGAAACAGATTTCCATCTGAGTGGACTTGATTTCATCCTACAACTGAAGGTCTTCCTGTTTTCTGCATGGTTGTTGTTTACTTTTTATTAGATTTTTATCCTCCCCTCCCCAATATTACTTTATAAGTAACCCAAGGCGGTGAACATACATAATGTCCTTCCTCCTCCTATTTTCTCCATATCAGTACCCCTGTGAGGAGGGTTGGGTTGAAAGAGAGGGACAGGTCCAAAGTCACTACGTCGGTTTTCATGCATAAGGCGGGACTAGAACTCACACTCTCCTGGTGATTGGTCCAGAGTCACTGTGGGCCTTCTGGTGATTGGCCCAAAGCCACCCATCTGGCTTTCCTGCCTAAGGCAAGACTAGAACTCACAGTCTCCCAGTGATTTGCTCAAAGTCACCCAACTGGCTTTCATGCCTAAGGTGGGACTAGAACTCACATTCTCCTGGTTTCTAGGCCAGCATCTTAACCCCTATAGCAAACTGGCTCATGTGCTTTTCAGGTAAACTAAAGAGAGCAAAATGTCTTGCAATGACCAATGATCATGTCCTGTATTCAAACTTCTCTTTCAAACAGATGAGCACTGTTGGTATTACTGAAAATGTCAAAGGTGATAATAAGAAATTTGAGATCTGGTACAATGGCAGAGAAGAGGTCTATATTATTCAGGTATTGCAGTTATAGTTTTTTTTTCCCCCTGCTAATGTATTATTCATATTCTTGATTATTCAGAATTACAGGAGAAAATAAACCTTGGGGCCACAGCGAGACTAAAAAAGGAAGCAAGATTTTGCTTCCTCCCTTTCTAAGATTAATATTTGTTTCCTAGCAAGCAAGTCCTGGTTCACAGTTTGTTGCAATGACTGATTCATTGAACAGCTTTTACAAGTTACTCTGCAGTAAATGTCCCTACAAGCAGAAAATGGAAAGAGTGCTTAGATTTCCAGAACTAAGGAGAAATTTCCTGGCAGTCAGAACAATCAATCAGTGGAATGATTCAGAAATTGTGGGTGATCCATCACTGGAGGTTTTTAATAAGAGATTGGACAACCATTTGTTTGAAATGGTATAGGTTCTCCTGCTTGAGCAAGGGTTTGGTCTAGACCAGGGGTAGGCAACCTTGGCTCTTTTATGACTCGTGGACTTCAATTCCCAGAATTCCTGAGCCTGGCTCAGGAATTCTGGGAGTTAAAGTCCACGAGTCATAAAAGAGCCAAGGTTGCCTACCCATGGTCTAGAAGATCTTCAAGTCTTCAAGACCTTCCAACTCTGCTGTTCTGTAGATGAAGATATTTAGATCTCCAAAGGGATAAAAATGGCCAAATACATAGGAAGGGAAGGAATGGTAGACATATTAGATGCAAAACTGTTTAGTTGAACCCTTGCCTGAATTTCTTGCAATTGCTAAGTATGAGGATGGAGGTTGTTCTCCGAGCTTGTGGGTTGGTTTCCGAATATTTCGTTACCAGACCAGGTAACAGCTTCAGTGGAATTTAGGGAATGTCGTTGTTGGTGTTCTTCTGCTTATAAGGACTTCATGTGGTCAGTAGGTCTTGTGATGGGAGGTTCATGTCAGGTAAGGTCTTTTGATGGTTCTAGCCATGGGTCTTGTGAGGGGGCAATGGGTCATGACAGGTGAGGGTCTTGTGATGGGTCTTGTGATGGCTCAGAGGTGGGTCACATCAGATGAAGGTCTTGTGATTGGTCTTGTGAGGGGTCAGGTGTTGGTCACATCGGATGAGAGTGTTGTGATGGGGAGATCATGTCAAGTGAGGATCACTGGGAGGTGAAATGCTGGTTTGGGGGATGTGTGTTTGGGTTGGTTGAAGGTCAGTTGAGAGCCCTTATAAGCAGAAGAACACTGACATCCCTTAAACTCCGCTGAAAATGTTAGCCTGGTAAAAAAAATATTCGGAAACCAACCCTCAAGCTTAGAGAACGAAGCTCCACCCTCATCTTACACCCGAGCTACAGATGTTCACCACCACCGCATTGCTAAGTATCCTGTTGTAATTGTAATTGCAATTGTACCCTGTTTTTCAGGCAGCATCTATGGAACTGAAGAACACATGGGTGTCAGAGATCAGGAAAGTCCTAACAGGACAACTGGAAGCTTGCAGAGGTAGGACTGTAGCTGGGAGACACACCAACATTGCACATTCTTTCCCTCTCTGAAAGCTTGTAGAAACATGTTCCAAACAAACGTCACTGGAGTGCATCGAGGTACCTCAAGAGAACCACTACGTATGCCTAAAATGTATGTAAGTCAGCTGTGTTCTCAATCATCCCTTTGAACCCACAGAAGGCGCACAGAGGGATCAGCCCTTCTCTCCTTATATGAGAAAGATACAGAAGGCAAATGACCCCCTGCACTCTTCCTCTGAGGCAGTAAGAATTCATGATGCTGCCGAGTGGACTTTTCCCTCCCCCTGTAAATATTTCTCTTGTGTGGAGTACAAGACACTGATCTGTCCCCTGTGTTTCCTTCTCTCCTTTCTTTTGAGACCAGGCAGCCTTTGGGACCTATGTTTAGCCAAGATGCAGCTGCTCAGATATTCTGCATTGCTGCTGACTGTTATCTTGATCCTGTACCAGCTGTGGCAAATTGGGAGGAGGTTCCTCTGTGCCCTTCCCTCCTACATTCGTCCCCGAGGAATAAATGCTAAGGCAACCTTAGAAGTCACAGGCAAGGGATCCTTATGGTGAAGACACCCCTTCCTGTGGGATCCTTGGCACGCCCTGAGCTTGGTTGTTTTCTTTCAGACATTTCACTACCAAACTAGATAACAGTATCAGTGCTAAAGGGAGTGGTGTCTGCTCTCTTTTTATATACTAGTGGCTTGCCCAACACACCTGCCCACTAGAAATCAACACCCAGATTAGCAGAGATTAACATCAAGATTAACCCTAAACTAACAATCAAGAAGTAAACAATATCCCAGTTAAGGAACTACCAACGCAGACAAACAAGCTAACAGGAAACAACAGCCTAATCAAGGAACTATCAAGACGACTCCCATCAACACTGACAGGGCAAGTTACTGTACAGCAGGGGTCTTCAAACTTGGCCCTTTTGTGACTTGTGGACTTCAACTCCCAGAATTCCTCAGCCAGGTGCCTGGCTGAGGAATTCTGGGAGTTGAAGTCCACAAGTCGTAAAAGGGCCAAGTTTGAAGACTCCTGCTGTACAATACATAAAAAGAACAAACACCGTTCCCTTCTAGCACTGAGGATGCTGTCTTTCATCTCCCTGTTAAGTGGTACCCATCTATCTACTTGCGGTTTGCCCACTTTCAAATTGCTGGATCTGCTATGGAGCGAGTGATGGCAGCTGACGCCATCACATGGCAGCACTGAGTCTCAAACCCGAGCCCGCTGATGGTCCTAACTACGGTCCTAACTATGTGAGCTACTAGGCTCCCGCAGAAACACTGCTGTATTTCCATCAAATCCAGTGCACATAAATCTACCTTATCTAGTCAATTTCCAGGATATAGTACAATTCCTAATAATACAATCTCAGCTTGTTTTTCCAGATATACTGGCTGCTACTATTGTAACAGTTATGAAAACAAGAATTGCAAATCTGAGTGTGTTTCTCCACTCCCTCCCTTTAGTTTGGTGAATGAGAAGGGGCTTGTCTGAGACTGTTCTCAAGTTAGTTTCTTAGAAGAGTTTCAAGCCCTTCTTGTTGATTATTGCCTTGACAATGGCTCCTCCCCTCCTCATTCAAGGCCACTCCCACTAGCCTCCGCATCAGCCAAAGTCAAGCATAAAATGTTCATGTCTGAATATTGATAGACGTAAGCAAAGCAATCCTATTTCTCCATCATTGCGTGATCCTGCCCGCTGACACTTTTAATAGCAACCTGAGTTTTTTTTAGGAAACTGGGGTCAAACTATGCATTATGTTAGACAGCAAACAATAACATTTCTGTTCCTTTTCTCATTGGGAACCAGACCCCAGGTCCACCAGCTGTTTCCTATGTTAATTTAGAGTACTTTTTTTTTTAACCCATGGCAGAATTAGCTCTCGTGTTCGGTGGAAAGTCTTTCAGGCTTTTAAGATTCTGTTATAAAGTAGAATTCCTGTAAATCTTGCGGTGCCTTTTTCACGACTATCAACCTCAATGGAGTGACATGGCACTACATCAATTACTAAATTTTCCTAGGAATTGTTTGCTCTAGTGCAGGGGTAGGCAACCTTGGCTCTTTTATGACTTGTGGACTTCGACTCCCAGAATTCTTCAGCCAGCATGCCTGGCTGAGGAATTCTGGGAGTTTATTTATTTATTTATTATTTATTTTAATCCCATTTATATCCCGCCCTTCTCCGAAGACTCAGGGCGGCTTACAATCTAAGCACAAATCAAATGTGCTTAGCAATAGCCTTCATTCTATGTATATGCCTGCTTATTAGGGCTTTCCCCCCCCCCAAGCAGCATTGTTACAAAGTCAGCTTATTGCCCCCAACAATCTGGGTCCTCATTTTACCTACCTCGGAAGGATGGAAGGCTGAGTCAACCTTGAGCCTGGTGGGATGCGAACCTGCAATAATTGCAGGCAGCTGGTGTTACTTAAGGAGGCATCAGCCCACTGCTCCACCAAGGCTCACTCAGTTGAAGTCCACGAGTCATAAAAGAGCCACGGTTGCCTACCCCTGCTCTAATGATTAAGGCACCAGGCTGGAAACCAGAGACTAGTCCCTCCTCAGGCATGAAAGCCAGCTGGTTGACTTTGGACCAATCACCAAGAGACATTGAGTTCTAGTCCCGCCTTAGGTCTGTAAGTTGGGTGGGTGAATGTGGATCAGTCACCAAAAGACAGTGAGTTCTAGTCCCACCTCAGGCATGAAAGCCAGTTGGTTGACTTTGGACCAATCACCAAGAGACAGTGAGTTCTAGTCCCGCCTTAGGCATGAAAGCTTGCTGGGTGATTTTGGGTCAGTCACTCTCAGATAGGAGAAGGAAGGAGTGTTAGTATGTTCTCCCTGTTCATCGCTTCAATTCATGCTAAAGTTGCAATAGGATAGGGCAGGGGTGTCAAACTCAATTTCATTGAGGGCCGCATCAGCATTGCAGTTGCCTTCAGGCGGCCGGGTGGGTATGGCCTGGGTGGGCGTGGCCTACTGGGTGGGTGTGGCTAGAGTGCGTATGGCCTACTGGGTGGGCGTGGCCAGCTCTACATCGTTCGCATCAAGGGTGCCTATGGGGGTCTGGGCAGGAGTGGGACAGATCTGAGGGTCTCTGGCAGAAGGAGGATCTCTGGGCCAGGGCCAAGGCAGTGGGGGCCGTTCCCTCACTGTTTCCAGGATGGCTTCGCGGGCCACATGAAACCAGTTCGCGGGCCGGATCCGGCCCCCGGGCCTTGTGTTTGACATGTCTGGGATAGGGTATGCCATGTATTTATTTACTTAACCAACGTATATAGCCCCATGTATAAAAATGGAACTCTGGGTGGTGAATAAATAAAAAATAAAAACATAACTAAGGAATCTACAAAGTCTACAAAGACCTTATCAACAAGCTTATTTTTCCCCAGTAAGTGTAGAAATGAAATATTCATTTTGGTTTTCCTTCTTTTTCTGTAACAGAAGCAAGCCAGCTTCACCAAAGAATCACAGAGAGCGTTTATCACGCACCAATGAATTCATCCAACTCTTCCAGGTATGGAACACCCAAACTGTGTGGCCTAGAACAGAGGTCTCCAGTCTTGGCATCTTTAAGACTTGTGGACTTCAACTCCCAGAATTCCCCAAGCCAGCATGGCCTAGGGCAGTGGTTCTCAACCTTTTCTTCACCACAGACCCCCTTTAAATACCTTTTGTGGCCACGGACCGTAGCCACGGACCCCCAAGGCTTAACTCAAGATTTAAATTGTGACATTTCTTCAAGCATTCGTGGACCCCCTGTGATGACATCGCAGCCCCCAAGGGGGTCCATGGACCACAGGTTGAGAACCACTGGCCTAGAGTCTTCCTATGACTTCTCAGCAGTTCTGGTGGCTTCCGAGATGGGAATCCAGAACGTGTCTCCTTGTTTTTCAGAGGTTCCAGGAGGGAAATTCACGTGGTTGTAGATGCCATCTTGACAATTTTTGACTCTGACTCTCAATTGCTGTCATAAGTCAAGGACTACCTGTATAGAGGCCTAATCTAAAGCTACTATCAGGAACCTCTTTGGGTTTCTCCTAAAGCAGGGGTCCCCAATTCCCGGTCCGTGGAAACTAGCAAAGCCCCATCCAGGAGATGCAGGCAACACACAAAACCAGGCCCCCTCTGGTCCGTGAAAAAACCTCTCTCCATGGAACTGATCCCTGGTGCCCGAAAGGTTGAAGACCTCTGTCCTAAAGAATAACACAGTAGAACATCTTTTATCATGACACGTCACCAGGGTGTCATGTAATTTAATCTAAAATAAATATAAAAGTTCTGGGGGAAAGATGAGGCCAGCAAAGCTACAGAAAGTTGCATGCCGGGATGAAAGCAGGTTTAAAATTTGCTGGCTTTTGATTTGTTACAGAGAAGAGAAGAAATTCAGAAATCCACTGCATCCAAGGACAGTCTTAAGGAAAAAACTACCCTGCATGACATGACATTCATATCTTGTTTTTAAAGAGTTATGGTATTGCAAAGTGAATGACACCACAATTTTGTCCTCAAGGTGATGCATTAACAAAAGGGGCTGACAAGGGTGTGGGAACAGACAGCCAAGGGCATTTTCTATGTGTGGCATTTGCTCAACTAAGCATTTGGTTTGCTTCTTGATTAAGAAGTCCAGAGGTATAAACTGATAGATACAGATATATAAATACAGAATTACGGAACATTATTTGCAAATATCTTGAAGGTGAACCAGGTAAACTAAAAAATACACTAATCTATGTGTGCACAAATATGCAGAGGGTTGAGGACTTTCCTTGCCGTCCAGATCAGTAATAATAGAACCCTGCTAATCATGCATAGCCTCTTGTTGTGAGTGCGAGTGAAGAAGGAGAGTGCAAAAGTTGGGTTGAAACTAAACATTAAGAAAACCAAGATCATGGCATCCGGCCCTCTCAATTCCTGGCAAATAGATGGGGAAGAAATGGAGGTAGTGACAGATTTTATTTTCCTGGGCTCCAAGATCACCACAGATGGGGACTGTAGCCAAGAAATTAAAAGACGCTTGCTCCTGGGGAGGAAAGCCATGGCAAATCTAGACAGCACACTAAAAAGTAGAGACATCACCCTGCCAACAAAAGTGCGTATAGTCAAGGCTATGCTCTTCCCAGTTGCAATGTATGGCAGTGAAAGTTGGACCATAAGAAAGGCTGAGCGCCAAAGAATCGAGGCCTTTGAACTATGGTGCTGGAGAAGACTCCTGCGAGTCCCTTGGACTGCAAGGCGATCAAACCGGTCAGTCCTAGAGGAGATCAACCCTGACTGCTCTTTGGAAGGCCAGATCCTGAAGTTGAAACTCAAATACTTTGGCCACCTAATGAGAAGGAAGGACTCACTGGAGAAGAGCCTAATGCTGGGAAAGGTTGAGGGCAAGAGAAGAAGGAGACGACAGAGAATAAGGTAGCTGTATGGAATCACTAAAGCAGTAGGCGTGAGCTTAAATGGACTCCAGAAGATGGTAGAGGACAGGAAGGCCTGGAGGAACGTTGTCCATGGGGCTGCGATGGGTCGGACACGACTTTGCAACTAACAACAACAAATCAAGCATAACAAAAAACGAACGTGGGGCATGTTGTTTGAAGATTTCATTTCACCTATTAGGTCTGAATAGGTCATTTAGAATTTCCCAGAAGATGGTACATAGATGTTATGTCTAGTCAGCTGCTGAATTATACAGCTTGTCCTCGACTTACAACCATTCATTTAGCGACTGTTTGAAGTTGCAACAGCACTGAAAAAGTGACTTGTCCTTGCGCTTACGACCATTATAGCATCGGCATGGTCGTGTAATCAGAATTCGGGCACTCGGCAACCGTCATGTATGTATAATGGTTGCAGCGTACAGGTGATCATCATTTGCCACTTTCCCAGGGAGATTCCGACAACTGTGTCAAGAACAGTCATAAAGCAGGGCAAAGCTTACTAATAATTGCCTCGCTTGGTCACTGAAATCTGGGGCTCCGTTGTGGTCGAATGCCAAGGACTTACTTGTAGTTCTCTGGAGCTCAGCCACAGGTTGGCAATAGGTTAAAGGCAATGAGGTGAAGACTTGGCAGAAGAAAGAGGTTGCCAGACATGGCAGCACTTGAATTCTGGGAGTTGACGTCCACGAGTGATAAAAGAGCCAAGGTTGCCTACCCCTAATCTAGTCTATGTAGTGAAAAGAAGGAGGACCAGGGGTGACATGATAGCAGTCTTCCAATATTTGAAGGGCTGCCACAAAGAAGAGGAAGTCAAGCTATTCTCCAAAGCACCAGAAGGCAGGAGAAGAAGCAATGGATGGAAAGTAATCAAGGAGTGAACCAACCTAGAACTAAGGAGGAATTTTCTGACAGTTAGAATGACTTGCCTCCAGAAGTTGTGGGTGCTCCATCACTGAAGGCTTTTAAGAAAAGACTGGAAGCCATTTGTCCGTAATGTTATAGAGTTTCCTGCTTGAGCAAGGGTTGGACTAGAAGACCTCCAAGGTCCCTTCCAACTCTGTTATTCTCCTATTCTGTTAAATGCTACTTCAACTTGTCCTTGGCACTTTCAGGTCTAATTATCATCCTTCTCTTCCCGAAACCATTTCTGCCATGGATATAATCTAGTATGCTTCAATGAAAAAGAACGATTGCCATCTGCCCAGCTCCTATTGGACGGTTGGATTACTGGTAGTGTCTTATGAAGAACTAGGACCCCAGATAAAAAATATTTTTTTAAAAAAAATGTCATGGGGTTGTGGGCACCTGTTCTGTCCCTTCCCTATGAGTAGCCTTAAAGAGGCTCAAAAGCCCAGCAGAAGCCAAACACAGGCTGAACACACAGAAGCTGGTCCCCTCACAGCCAACTCTTTCCTAGTGTTTATCACACAACACCTCTGTAATTTACCGGGCAATGCTCCAAAGTCTTTGGCAGTCGGCAAGCAGCTCCCAAGCCCAGATGCAGGCAGACATGTTACAAATCTCAAAACGCCAACAAATTGTTCACCACGCCTCTCCTGCGCAGCCACACCCCTTTTATACTCTGTAGGGTGTGGCCCTACGTCTCCCGGCCACGCCTCTTGGGGCATTGCAATAGTTGCTGCTGCTGTTGATGACGTATCCTACGTCTTTCTCTTGCATCCAATAGGGGCTCCTCCTCGCTGCTGCCGGCCTCTGCTTGCTGTTCTGTTTCCTCCTCTGTTTGGCTGGGGTCCATAGGTACATCAGCCACAGTCAGTTCTTGCTGACTTACCAGGGGAGTCGGCCCCTCCGGCACATTGCTCGTGTCAGCTTCCTCCTCCTCCATATCATCCTTCGAGTCAGCATGCAAAGATAAAGCACCCTCTGGGGCCGGGGTCACAACAGCACCAAATGTATATTTTGCAAACAGGACCAGTTGCTGGCAATTTGCTAGCAATGAAGATGTCCCCCCTCCTCTTTCTGATCTCTGGAATTGCCCTCATTTTGGCTTAGCTACAGGAAAAGTTGAGCATCCGGCTGCCTTTTTGATGCCTTACTGGTGTTTCCTGTAGAGTTTGTCAGATTTTTACGCAGCTTGAGAAGGGAATGGGACAACTTGCCACAGACAACTCACCATGGGACAACTCCCTGCAGAACAGTTTAAAATTCTGTTCAATTATTTAAAATAAATAAAAAAAATATTTTATTTGTTGTGGACTACATCTCCTTCTGTCCCTCCTTTTGCATCCTTTCTTTAATGATTCAATTCCATCATTTTTTTATTTGTGTAACTTTTGTCCAGCAGTGAGTTGCCCTGTGGCAAGTTGGCCACGGTGAGTTGGCCATGGTGAATTGACCGTGGAGAGTGTTTCAACTGTTGATCAGTATTTTTTAAACTCTGCAGCTTTAAGATGTGTGGACTACAACTCCCAGAATTCCCCGGAAAGAATTCTGCGAGTTCCTCTCCACAGATCTCAAAGTTGCCAACTCCCAGAGATCTCAAATTGACAGATTGGTGATGTAGTTCTTTCCATTTGGTTCTTAAGTGAGTCAGTGTGGGTTGTTAAGCGAAACATCACCTGACGCAACCTGCGATTTTACTGCCAGCTTCTCCGCCGACTCTGCTTGTCGGGAAGCCAACTGTGAAGTGCACAAATGGTAATCACATGACTGAGGGGATGCTGCTAGGGTCATAAACGCGAGGACCGGTGGGAAATTTACTTTTTCAACACTGCGGTAACTTGGAATGGTTGCTAAACAAGGTGGCTGCTAAGCGAGGTACACAGACACACTCAGATCCATGTTGAGAGGAATATCTGTCCCAGTAAGAACAGACTGAGATGCTCTGCTTGTTGCAACAGATCTCTTTCAATTTTTTTTTAATTTATTTTAATCCCATTTATATCCCGCCCTTCTCCGAAGACTCAGGGCGGCTTACAATTTAAGCACAAACCAATGTGCTTAGCAATAGCCTTCATTCTATGTATATGCCTGCTTATTAGGGCTTTCGCCCCCCCCCAAGCGGCATTATTACAAAGTCAGCTTATTGCCCCCAACAATCTGGGTCCTCATTTTACCTACCTCGGAAGGATGGAAGGCTGATGCGAACCTGCACTAATTGCAGGCAGCTGGTGTTACTACCTAACCATGTTTGTTACGTCTCTTTTGACTCCACAAGGTATGGCAGAAAATCCATGAGTTTGTGCGAAAATAAATCTGAACTTTCAAGGTTGGAAACATCAAACAACCGGAACGTGAGCCCCAGCACCAGGCAGAAAAGAGGTAGGCTGTGCAGAAGACCTTCTCACTGAAAGGCTAGAAGACAAGGGGTCATGGGAGAGAGGTGCTTGGGCCGTTAGGCTATCAAAATAGGGACTGATACAGTGAAATTGTTGACTCTGTCTTGCTCTTTTTGAATAAGCAACTTCCCTGTTATAGGCCTTGCATTCAGTTGGGACACAACTCATATGGGCAGTTGGAACATGGAAATGATCAACCTTGATTTAAAAAAAAAGCTTTGATATAAAGCTTCATTATAAACAAGATGTTGAGACCCTTAAAAAGAGTGCAGAGAAGAGCAACGAAGATTAGGGGACTGGAGGCTAAAACATATGAAGAACAATTGGAGGAATTGGGTATGGACTGTCTAGAGAAAAGGGACGCAGTGGCTCAGTGGGTTAGGACGCTGAGCTTGTCGATCAGAAGGTCGGCAGTTTGGCGGGTCGAATCCCGAGTGCCGCATAGCAGAGTGAGCGCCTGTTACTCGTCCCAGCTTCTGCCAGTTCGAAAGCACATAAAAATGCAAGTGGAAAAATAGGGACCACTCCGGTGGGAAGGTAACCGTTCCGTGCGCCTTTGGCATCTAGTCATGCCGGCCACATGACCACGGAGATGTCCTCGGACAAGCGCTGGCTCTTCGGCTTTGAAATGGAGATGAGCACCGGCCCCTATAGTCGGAAACGACTAGCACGCATGTGCGGGGGAACCTTTACCTTTTTGTCTAGAGAAAAGAAGGAATGGGGGGGATGACATATAGCCATGTTCCAATATTTGGAGCGGTTCCCACAAAGAAGAGTCTCTTGCTTGAGCAAGGGGCTAGACTAGAAGACCTCGAAGGTCCCTTCCAACTCTGTTATTTTGCATTCTGTATTGATCTCTCCTCGTATGATATACTGAATGCTTAAGCTGGCTAAGGACAGGTGAATCCAGGGATGTAGTGATCAATATCTGTAGGCAGGTACAGCACAATTTTTGTATTATCTGCAACTTGACTCTTTGCTATCCTTCAAACTGATGCAGCTGAAGATGGAACATGGGGCCTTTGGTATGAAAAGCAGGCAACAAGAGTGGAGATCACCCAAGAGTGATTGATTGATGACAGACCATCATTGTGTTTACTCTTAGCAACCACACAAATATTCTCCCTGGTGTTCGTTTTCTAAGCTAGTCTGGCAGTGCTTAATCTGACTTAACAATTACTAAAATAATTTTAAAATGGAAAATTGAGAGGGATGGGAGAACACGGCAACATCACCGCCCCTGGAAAGAGTTTCGCTTTCTGGTTTGAGATATGAGAGATTGCAGAGGGAAAAATGCTGATAACTTTATTCTCGGAGAGGCTGTTGTGACCTAAGCATCAGCCAAGATTGTACAATGCCACTCAGACTGATGCGATCCCCAATTGCTAATATAAACAGCCGATTGAGAAAAAATATGAAGCTGTCCACTGCTGTCAGCTACTGACTTTGCAGATTGTATGACTCCCCCACAGAATGTTTTTTCCCAGCAAAATACACAGGGCAGTCTTGAGTTGCTTGGTTGATGTTGTATGCATCAGCTGAAAATGAAGCCTGAATCAGAAATTACTTTCTGGGTTTCAACCGCTTCCTCTCTGGGCTGTGGCGATGATGGTTGATATTCTATCCGCCTGACTGGGGAATCTCTCTGCTTGTTGATCCCATATTACAGGGGTCTTCAAACTCGGCCCTTTTATGACTTGTGGACTTCAACTCCCAGAATTCCTCAGCCAGGCACGCATGCCTGGCTGAGGAATTCTGGGAGTTGATGTCCACAAGTCATCAAAGGGCCAGGTTTGAAGACTCCTGCCACATGAGGAGAGCAAATACCAGTCGCTTTACTTTAAGAGGTGAGCCTTTGAGATGGGATTTGTAATATAGACCTTTTGTGCTAGCCCAGCTGCTGATCTGCCCTTGTACTTGGGTGGGTGGATGGATGGGTGGATGGATGGATGGAAGATTAGCAGAAATATTGTCAATTTTACCTGGATAATATTAATAGGCAAAAGATCCATCATTTCACCATTCTAACATAAACAAAAAACCCTCAGACGTCCACCAGTGACGAGGAAAACCAACAGCTGCAACTATAACAATCGCTGAGGTTCATCCTCAACGTTCTTTCAGAAGAGGCAGCCAGCCTAGCAGCCCAGAATAAATCACCACGGAGGGCAGCAACTGGTGTCAGAAGGGAAAGAGCATTTCTACCACAATGTAGATTTGCCACCTGGAGAGGACACGTTGTTTCTACCTCACCAGGTAAAAAAAAAACCTTGCTACATCTGATGCACAACAGGAAGCGGAAGAAGAAGGGAGGTTATTTTGGCCGTACGCTAGTGGCAGGTAAAAGGCTAGTGGCCTCGAGAAGCAGTTGATCTGAACTCATGCCGGGACAGCCGATCTGTTCAGGCAGATTAGCCTGGAGTCAATTTCATTCAGCTAAAACAGTGGTGGCGAACCTATGGCACGTGTGCCAGAGGCGGCACTCGGAGCCCTCTCTGTGGGCATGTGTGCTGTCGCCCCAGCCCTGCCTCCCCTGTGGCCCCCTTCTGACCAGTAGCCCCCCCGGAGGAGATTTGCCCCCGAATGCGGCCTGCACGGAGCAGCGCAGCCAAGGACATGGCAGTCGGGCAGCGGGGACAAGACTCCGCCCTCGCGCCCCGTCATGCGCAGTTGATGCTGTGGGCCGCAGGTGGAGGGCGTGGCTGCCATGGTGCTGCTAGGCCGCCTGGGCGATTTGCGGTGGGCCATGGAGGCGGGGGGCAGTTTTTGGACACTTGGTCTCTAAAAGGTTCGCCATCACTGAGCTAAAACATCCTCTAAATCAGGTGTGTCCAACCTTGGCAGCTTTAAGACGTGTGGACCTCAAAGTCCCAGAATTCTCCAGCCAGAATGGCTGGCTGGGGAATTCTGGGAATTGAAGTCCGCGTGTCTTCAAGTTGCCAAGGTTGGCGACCCCTGTTCTAAATGGAAAAAATAAGAGTGTCCTTCTCATGTCTCCCAGCTCCTCATCTTGAAAGCCTCTAGAAAGCTGCGGTTAGAACAAAATGAAACAGCAGAAGATAGCCTCTTCCCTAAGTTTTAATGGACTTAAGTTGGACTCTTTTTTTTTACAAATACTGTATAACTAACAAGCAAGTCCTGGAGCGCATTAACACCAGACATGTCACCAGAAGGCAAAATCACAAAACCGCGTCTCACTAACTTTGACCATGTCATACTGGGGAATTCACTGGAGAAAGCAATTGTGTTGGGAAGAGTTGGCGGTAAAAGGAAACCAGGCCGTCCAAGAACATGGTGGCTGGATGCCATCCAAGCTGACACCAGTCAGAGCATAGACAAGCCCAAAGAAATAGTGCAAAATCAGAAGAGGTGGAGCGAATGGATAACATCATCACAGCATCTCTTGTGCACCCCCTGCTGGCTGAGGAGAAATTCTATGATGGTTTAATGTTAAGTCTTTTCAATCACTACCTAAGATAGGGGTCCCCAACCCCACCGTCTGTGGACCGGCACTGGGCCACGGCATACCAGCAACTAGGCTGCGCAAACAAGTGAATCCCCATTCAGTGGATGCAGGCAGCACATGAAACCACGCCCCCTCTGGTCCACAGAAAAACCTCTCTCCACAGAACCGGTCCCCAGTGCTCAAAAGGTTGGGGGCCTCTGACCTATGGCATGCCTGCTCATATTTCAGCAATAGAAATGGGGATATATATTTCTCAGAATCCGGTGCACAAACATTTTTGCCCTTCCTTCTCCTTACCCAGTGCATCTTTCAGCTCCTGTATAATTCCAGCCAAATAAGCCATCCAGACAAGAATATATTTCATGATGCTTATGGTTGCAACTGTCCTTGCAACTGTCCTTGGTGAAAAAAAGTAAGGTTCTACATTTAGGCAAGAAAAACCAAATATACAGGTATAGTATAGCTGGTACTGTACCTTGCTCAATAGTAGCAACTGCGAGGGATTTTGGAGTCCTAGTGGACAATCACTTGAATATGAGCCAGCAGTGTGCTGCAGCTGCCAAAAAAGCCAACACAGTGCTAGGCTATATTAACAGAGGGATAGAATCAAGATCATGTGAAGTATTAATACCACTTTACAATGCTTTGGTAAGGCCACACTTGGAATACTGCATGCAGTTTTGGTCACCACGATGTAAAAAAGATGTTGAGACTCTAGAAAGAGTGCAGAGAAGAGCAACAAGGATGATTAGAGGACTGGAGGCTAAAACATATAAGGAACGGTTGCTGGAATTGGGTATGTGTAGTTTAATAAAGAGAAAGACCAGGGGTGACATGATAGCAGTGTTCCAATATCTCAGGGGCTGCCCCAAAGAAGAGGGAGTCAAGCTATTCTCCAAAGTGCCTGAAGGCAGGACAAGAAGCAACGGATGGAAACTAATCAAGGAGAGAAGCAACCTAGAACTAAGGAGAAATTTTCTGACAGTTAGAACAATTAACCAGTGGAACAGCCTGCCTCCAGAAGTGGTGAATGTTCCAACACTGGAAGTTTTTAAAAAGAGACTGTCTGAAATGGTATAGGGTTTCCTGCCTGAACAGGAGTTTGGACTACATGACCTCCAAGGTCCCTTCCAACTTTATTATTATTATTATTATTATTATTATTATTATTATTATTATTATTATTATTATTATTATTATTATTATTATTATTATTATTATTATTAATTATTATTATTATTAAATACGTCAGAAGCGAGAAACAAATAGTTTGAACCGGAGTGACTCAGTTTCCAGGTGTGAAATGAGGATAAACAAGATTGCTGGGGCTTTTTTTAGAATGATGATTACTAGGTACATGAGAATAATAGCGAGCCTGGGATGAGTTGCCTAAGTGACCTGGTTGATTTGCCTCCATCCTTCAGAAGCTCTAGTGTTAATTGTATGATGAAGACCGGATAGCTAAATTGGTTTGGCAGGACTAATCTCATTGTTTGACCATCAACAAGCTAAAGCAGGATTTTTAGATATAAAAGCTTATATCTTATATGATAACAGGAAAATCTTTTTCCTCTTTCTTTCCTTCCTATTTCTAATCTGGAGTACACGTATCACTGAATAGGAATCAGTAGAGCAAATCAACAGAAAAACACACCAACAAAGCCATGTTACTTTGAAGGACGAGAAGGGCTAGGGGGCCATGATAGCAGTGTTCCAATATCTCAGGGGCTGCCCCAAAGAAGAGGCAGTCAAGCTATTCTCCAAAGCGCCTGAAGGCAGGACAAGAAGCAACGGATGGAAACTCATCAAGGAGAGAAGCAACCTAGAGCTAAGGAGAAATTTCCTGACAGAACAATTAACCAGTGGAACAACCTGCCTCCAGAAATTGTGAATGCTCCAACACTGGAAGTTTTTAAGAAGAGACTGGACAGCCATTTGTCTGAAATGGTATAGGGTTTCCTGCCTGAGCAGGGGGTTGGACTAGATGACCTCCCAGGTCCCTTCCAACTTTATTATTATTATTACTTATTTCCTTAATTTTCTTTAATCTCAATTTCAGTTCCTGCACCTAGCCACTTTTAAAAAAAGTGAGGTGTTTAATATTTTAATATAATGAATTAAAGCCCAAACATGTTTAATTTTTTTTGCCAGAAACATATTTTTACCATGCTCAAAATTCAAATTCCTTCCTTTGCTTCCGGATTGCCAATTAATCTAAACCCTTGTCCAAGATACTGTGGGGTTTACTGAAGTTGTTGTGCAGGCAAAACCTGAATTTATTGGGTTAAAAAAAATCTTATTTGTTTCCCAGCTGACATATTTGGCAGATTTAAGGAAGGTAATTGAGACCACCAGGGAAGCCTGTAGGCTGGCGTGGAAGTCAAAAATAGAATCCCAGGAGATGAAATTAATAGGAAACTTTCAAGGAAGCTGTTTAGAGAAGTCCACGTGATAGTCCTCAGGAACTGAGCTCAACTCAAAGCAGACTTTCAACTACTAACTGAAACGTGTACTTTTTTCTACTAGACCAGGATTGTCAAACTCGCAACATCACGTGATATGTCGCGACATATCGCGACTTTTTCCCCCATTGCCGGCAATGGGGTGGGCGCGGTTTTGCCATGACGCATCCGGCCTGCGGGCCGGCAGCTTGACACCCTTGTACTAGACTTACACTGTATTCAACAAAATGCTTTGTATTTGTTATTTTAAGCGATCTTTAATAAACATTTCGGGGGGGTGCATTGGCCTAGTGGTTAAAATGCTTGTTGACTGGAAGGTTGGCAGTTTGAGACCCAAGTACTGCGTGATCGGGTGAGTTCCTGTTAACTTGCTCTAGCTCCTGCCAACCCAGCAGTTCGAAAGCGTGCAAATGCGAGTAGATAAATAGGCACCACTTCAGTGGGAAGGTATTAGCATTCTGTGGACTTTGGCGCATAGTCATGCTGGCCACATGACCACGAAAGTGTCTTCAGACACCGCTGGCTCCCTTGGCTAGGAAACAGAGATGAGCATCGCCCCCCCCCCCAGAGTTGGATTTGATTGGACAGGGGAAACCTTTTACCTTGAAGAACATTTCTTATTTTTGAGAACACTGTTGTCTCAATCTGGCATGTTTGTTTTCTTAAGCCGAAAAGTTATTCTCATGTTTAGTCAATGAATGGATGCTGCAGAAGTCCTGCAACAGGACCATTGTCAGCCAGCAACTTCGACTACATTGTGAAGATTCAGTAGGCAACATTGATGCCTCTTTTGTTCCACCAGTGCAGGGGTAGGCAACCTTGGCTCTTTTATGACTCGTGGACTTCAACTCCCAGAATTCCTGAGCTAGCATGGCTCAGCTTGGAAACCTCTCCCTTTCCCCTCAGCCTGGGGAAGTCCACAAGTCATAAAAGAGCCAAGGTTGCCTGCCCCTGTACTAGTGGCCCTCTTTAAACCAAAAATTCTCGTATACAAACTAAAGATAATTTTGTGATGGCTGCCGTATAAAACCTGACTGCATGTAATTCCAATGTCCGCACTTGGTTATTCTGTGGGCATTGACGTTTGCTTTTTTAAAAATTACTTTGCACTGAGTTGTCCTTTCAAGATCGCAAATCCCCCCCCTCTTCCATTTTGCTCACTAATGAAGCCCAGCTACTAAAACCCATCATCCTGTGCATGAGAATACCAGTTTGGCTCAACTGGTTCCACAGTCCCTTCCCTTCCTGGTTCCCTGCTCCACAGCCGTGGGCTCAAACTGCCTAGCCATTCTCGGTCCCTTCCCTGGCTTCCTCAAGCTTGAACCTTTGGCTGTCTTCCTAAACTGCCAGATTAACCCCTTCTGCCTTCCTTCTCTCCTCCTTCTGCCTTCTCTCCTAGCCGATTCTTCCACCAGCCTTAACCTTGAGCGCTCAGCTCTTGCTAGAAAGCGGTTTACATTACAAGGGCTTTCCAACCGCAGAGCTCTACCCAAAGGTAAAACGCCTCTCCAGCTGTCTCCATTCCATTTTACCATCTGCCATCACCGCTGCGGCTTCATTCCCACATTATTTGGTTTGTCTCATGCCCCCATCCCTCATGCACCGCGGTAAGGCTTTCTTTCCGACGGCCATCTCTTCCGTTTTGGCTGGCTGTGCATCCGTGCCTTTCACAGCGGGCTGATACATGCATGGATCAAACAAGGGGTGTTTCCCCATGCGTGCAGGTAAGCAGTTGAAAAGCTACACCCATTTCAGTCAAGACCCCTTTTAGAAAATTAACAGGTGGTCCTCAACTTACAACAGTTTGTTTAGTGACCGTTCAAAGTTACAATGGCACTGGAAAAAGTGACTTATGACCGTTTTTCACACTTAACGACCACTGCAGCATCGCCATGGTCACATGATCAAAATTCAGGTGATTGGCAACTGGTTGATGATGGTTGCAGTGTCCTGGGGGTCGTGTGATCCCCTTTTGTGACCATCTGACAATGGGGAAGCCAGATTCACTTAACAACTGTGTTAGTAACTTAACAGCTGCAGTGATTCACGCAACAAGTGGGGCAAAATTGAACTGTTGGGCCCAATTGTGATTGTAAGTCGAGGACTACCTGTATTTCTAGAAGGATTGAAATATGGAGAAATGGACTTCCTGGATTAGCTTAGCTGTAAACACAGACCACCAGCCGAGACGGTGAACAATATTCTCCGTTCAGTGTAAGGCAACTACAGGAAGCAGATGTCGTCTACTCCACTTGTAGACTGTGTTGTTATCTCTTCTTGAATTGTAAAGTTTTGTAAGTCAGGGGTCCCCAACCCCTAGGCCAGGGGTAGGCAACCTTGGCTCTTTTATGACTCGTGGACTTCAACTCCCAGAATTCCTTGAGCCAGCATGGCTAAGCATAGAAACCTCTCCCTTTTCCCTCAGCACAGCTGGCTCAGGAATTCTGGGAGTTGAAGTCCACAAGTCATAAAAGGGCCAACGTTGCCTACCCCTGCCTTAGGCCACGGGCCACAGCCCATTCGGAACCAGGCTGTGCAAGTGGCAGGTGCTCGTGCTTGAAGCTTCACTTGCGCGAATGACGAGCACACCTAGAACCATCCCTTCTCACCCCATCTCACCCCCGCCAGTCCGCCAAGCTGGAAAGGTTGGGGACCACTGCTGTAAGTCACATCTCTATATGTAACATTGGAGAGCCAGAAAGTCTCATATAGCAAAGTCTCATATGACATGATAGCAGTCTTCCAATATCTCAGGGGCTGCCACAAAGAAGAGGGAGTCAAGCTATTCTCAAAGCGCCTGAACGCAGGTCAAGAAGCAATGGATGGAAACTAATCATGGAGAGAAGCAACCTTGAACTAAGGAGAAACTTCCTGACAGTTAGAACTATTAATCAGTGGAACAATCTGCCTCCAGAAGCTGTGAATGCTCCAACACTGGAAGTTTTTAAGAAGAGACTGGACAGCCATTTGTCTGAAGTGGTATAGGGTTTCCTTTCTGAGTGGGGGGTTGGACTAGATGACCTCCAAGATCCCTTCTATTATTATTATTATTATAAAACATGAACCTGTCAGCTGAACATTCAAACTGACTGGCGCTGATGGTTGACACAGGTTGCTGCCAGCATCCTTGGTATCAACCAAGTATCTCCTTAAAATGTAAGATGTTCCGAGTAGCACAGTTTTTTGTAGCTTTGCTGGAGTTATTGCAGGAAGCTGCAGTTTCTTGATGTATTTTGCAGAGTTTTTGGACATAGTTCCCAGTGCCCCGATGACAGTGAGTATCACTGTTACACGTTTCATCCATAATTGCACAGTATTTCATAATTTTTTCCAGTTCTTTTTCTTTGACTCTGGCATCTCCTGGTACAGCGATATCTATTATTATTATTATTATTATTATTATTATTATTATTATTATTATTATTATTATTATTATTATTATTATTATTATTATTATTATTATTATTCTGTTCATTGCTGGCTATGACCTAATATTGAGATTGAGATGAATTTGAACTAGTTCAGAATGAGTACCACTAGAAGTTACAACTAAGACTTGAGAGGAATTCTAGAATAGAGCAGTTGGAGAATATAGTTATATTTTCAAAACAATTGGAAACAATTAGAAATGGAGGAGAACTGGGCTGTATCTTCGAAGTACTCGCAACTTCTTAGAGGTCTAAAACTTGATGTTATTGGAGAGAACATTCGGATTAAAATCGGTAGGGGAAATAATAAAAACAACCCTGTTATTGGTGTTTACTAATGTCCAACTAACCAAGAAGAGGATTTACTGTAATGGAAGCTTTCCAGAAGCAAAAGAGATATAATTCAAAGTGTAACATAGCAATGATAGGAGATATTGTATTACTTCAGCAGCTGCTAGAAAATAAACCTTCCAAATACGGTCCTTTCGGGATATTCCTGACTGTCTTGCCAACATCTTGTTTCTTCAAAGATGGAGGAGATAAAAGAGAACTGGCTATTTTTGATTTGGGACTAATTGATAGAGAATATTAAAGATGAAGAAATGAAAATAGCAAGAACATTGAGGGAGGGTAACAGAGTGAGCGCCTGTTACTCGTCCCAGCTTCTGCCAACCTAGCAGTTCGAAAGCACGTAAAAAATGCAAGTAGAAAAATAGGGACCACTCCGGTGGGAAGGTAACAGCGTTCCGTGCGCCTCTGGCGTCCAGTCATGCCGGCCACATGACCACGGAGACGTCCTTGGACAAGCGCTGGCTCTTCGGCTTTGAAACGGAGATGAGCACTGGCCCCTAGAGTCGGAAACGACTAGCACGCATGTGTGGGGGAACCTTTACCTTTACCTTTTTAATCATATAAAGCTGAAATTCTTAAGTGGAACAAAAACTAAAATTAAGTGTGGTTGAACAACTCTAATTTGGACTTCACAAAATGGATTATAATAAATTCTGACAATTCATTAGCAGAAAGAGCTAATAGGAGAAGATACACAAGATACTCTATATTCAGACAACACATTTAACCTGGTTATAACTTAAAAACACATTAACCCATAAACTTACCAAAGAGTTAGGATTTGCATGATGAATTAAGCCCTCCACCACTTATAAACTAATTACAGCTGAGAACCAAGAATGTGTTTGCTAGATTTTTTTTTATCAATTATCTTATGGAAACATTACCATATCTGGGCTGTAAAAAAACTATATAACCACTAGATGGCAGCAACTAATTCCACCTTTAAGGATCTCACTGCTACCTGTTAGTGAGATTCTGGCCTTTTGCAGCTAAGGTTTAGCTGTTCTAGTGGACACATTTTTTAAGTCTTCCTAGACATCAGTTTGGCAATAAAATGTGTCTTTATTGGTGATTTGGCATCACAGCAATTGGTGGAGATGCTATAAGACATTTTGAATCAAGAATGAGGAAAATTCTACTTGAAGCCCATATCATCTGAAGGGCACCGAGGCTGAGCAGAGTTTCCTTTCAATTTATTTATTCATTTTTGCATGTTTCTACCTCATCTTTAACCTGCAATTATCTGCTCTCCCAGATCCAGAATCTAAAGAGAGAGATGTTCCCCGTCGCTTTTCCTTAGCTTCCTCCATCAACACCACAACTAACACATCTGCTCTAACCAAAGGTATGGATACACTAACCCATTAGCTGCTTAACTTCCTCTACATACATTGCTGAAAATAGTGTGAACATTATACAGCAGAGCTGGTGCTCCGACTTGTAAGGCAGAGAAATGGGTTACTGTAGTAGCAAGAGGTTTATTTCCTGACAGTTAGAACAGTTAACCAGTGGAACAACCTGCCTCCAGAAGTTGTGAATGCTCCAACACTGGAAGTTTTTTTAAGAACAGACTGGACAGCTATTTGTCTGAAATGGTATAGGGTTTCCTGCCTGAGCAGGGGGTTGGACTAGATGACCTCCAAGGTCCCTTCCAACTCTGTTGTTGTTGTTGTTGGCATAACACTGTCATCTGTGTAGTTGCACCAGCAGATTAATACTCCAATAAAGCAACTCTATTAGCTGGACAACTAGTCCTCGACGTACAACTACAATTGGGACCAGATCATTTTGTTGCTAAGGATGGCACTTGTTAAGTGAGCTGTGTCCTTTTTTGCCACAGTTGTCCCAAGGATGCTTTTTTTTCCACGAGACAACTGGACTTTCTTGTTTTTCTTTGAAGATGTTTCACTTCTCATCCAAGACAGCAAAGTCCACATTTTGGACAGAGAGGACCGCTGGTTTGAAAGGGGTCAAACAGGCCGTTTATTCTATGTAAAAACTGAACAGCCCTCCCTCAACAGAGGGGAAGGGATACGACATCATCTATCTCCAGTCTACAACACAGTCCTTTCAGAAGTTCCAAGAAGGCTCCACACCCTTTTGTGCACCATTCAGGTGATCTTGAGGACACACCTCCAAGTGGCGTCAACGACTCTCTCAAAGAATGCAAATGACCAGCTGTCTGCAAGGAGTATAAATCCTTCCATTCCCCACCATCCAGTCAGAGCTGATGAAGCTTCTTGGATGAGAAGGGAAACGTCTTCAAAGGAAAACAAGAAAGTTCAGTTGCCTCCTGAAAAAAGCATCACCATGACCTGGATGACTGAGAAACTCCATAGACATTTTACCCCAGCTATTAAGTGAATCTCTGCAGTTGTTAAATGTAGCATGTGGTTGTTAAGGAAATCTGACTTTCCCCATTGGCTTGCTTCTCAGAAGCCCCCTAAAAAGGTCACAAATAGCAACCACACGACTGTGGGACGCTACAACCATTGTAAACGCATGCCTATTGCCAAGGGTCCGAATTTTGATCCCATACCTGTGGGAATGCTATGGCAGTTGTAAATGTGTTTTAACATCGAACAGTCACTGAATGAATGGATGTAAGTCGAGGACTACCTGTAATGCTATGATATAATCTTCTGATACGAATCAAGAGTCGGAGAAAAGAAAGCAACTCTTTGATTTTGATGCAGAATGCAGTCTTGATTGGTTGAGTCTTACGACAGTCATAAATAATGCTTCCTCCTCCAGAACTCAGCTTTCCAAATGGTTGATCCGTTTTCTACGCCGCTCCCGCCTCTAGTGACATGTCAGTCAGTTAGAAAAGCCAAAGGAGAGTAGTACCGTAACCCTACCAATTAATATTCTGGATATGCAGAAAGGCAATGAAGAGAGAGGAAAGCCAACTTTGTAATACTGTATGGAAAACCTTTGGATTTCCAAACATTAGTTTCTCCTGGAAACCTATGATTCAGTTTCTATCATGATATTCAGCATGCTATCGATGCTTAACTGAGTTTGGTGGGTTTCTGAAGTAAAGTGAGGTCAGCCTGGTTAACCCTTGGATGGAAAAGTTTCGGAAAATCCCAGGGCTGTTAGCTAGCCTGGGAAATAAAAAATACATCTAGAACAGACCTGCCAAACACAAGACCCGCAGGACTTAGCAGCCCGTGCACCACAGGTGGGTCCGAGCACTGCGACCACTGGGCCGATCCTCCAAGCCAGGGCCTTTCAACCAGTGGTACGGGTACCGCCTGTGGTACATTGGCACCTGGCAGGTGGTACGCGACCATCCTAAAAAAGTGGTAGCGGGGGAGGGGAATGAGCTGAACCAGTGGCATCACCGCACAAGCCTGAGCGAGAGATGGCTGGAGCTGCAGGGCTGTCAGGGCTCAGCGGAAGCGTCAGGATCAGTACCAGGCTCCAGCTGGAGCTCGGCGCTGATCCCGGCGCTTCTGCTGAGCCCAGAAGAAGCACTGATCAGCTGGAATGTTGCAGCATCTCCAGGGTCTTGTGATTTACATTCAGATGCTTGGCAACTGATTCATATTTATGACAGTCACAGTGTCCCAGGGTCATGTGAAGTGACCAAAACCTGCTGCAACCACCCAGCAGATGGGAGGGAGAATAAAAACCAAACACCCCACCCCCACCCCACCCCCGCTGCCAATCCTCAACAGAAATGCTCACAACAATGAAAACCTCGGATAGGAGGAAGAGCGCCGCCGGGCGGGCAGGCAGGCGTCTTGCTCGGCTGTGGCTTGGGGGGCACTTTTTTCACTGCCATTGTAACTTCGAACAGTCACTGAGCGAACTGTTGTAAGTCAAGGACTACCTTTACTTCATCACTTTTTTCCTTTTTGACACCTTGCCAGGCGACTGGTGGTACTTGGTTGTTGCCATATCCTAAAAGTGGTACAATGGGTGAAAAAGTTGAAAAGCCCTGCTCCAAGCAGCTGGTGGAGGCAAAGGCGGGGGGAGGCACGCAATCCAGCCTGCCGGATGCACTGGGCAGCTGGGCGGCCACCTTCCCTGTCCCAGCCACAGTAGCAAAGACAGATGGGGCTGTGGCAATGCCACATCGCAGCCCCTTGCGCGCTCAGCCCCCGTCATCCAACCTCGTCTTCCAGCGAGCGCCCGGGGAGCTCAAGGGCCAAGCAGGGCACCTGCTGCTGTCCAGGGGTTCCCCGCATGGCCCGAGAGGGTTGGCAAGGCTCCTCCAGTGGATCAGACCCCGGCACCACCCTGGTCATGACGCCTTTCGCCAGAGAACCCTGGGGGCCCCAGGCACCCAGCAACACAAGCGATGTCAAGCTGGCCACTTCCACCCTGGCCACGCCCATCCAGTCGGCTGTGACCATCCGGCCACGCCCACTCCAGCCACACCCACTCAGAAGAGTTGCTGAGATAATTGCATGAAATTACCAGGTGTGAGATGGATGCAGTTACCAAGAGCTGAGTTTGACTCAAGGACATCTTTACCATCCTAGGTTATATCTGATTAGAAACATGGTAATGCAATATATTATGTAAGGGAACAAACTTTAATGCAGGGGTCCTCAAACTTGGCCCTTTTATGACTTGTGGACTTCAACTCCCAGAGTTCCTCAGCCAGGCACGCTGGCTGAGGAATTCTGGGAGTTGAAGTCCACAAGTCATAAAAGGGCCAAGTTTGAAGACCGCTGCTTTAATGGCTAAAGCGGGGGGGGGGGGAAACTAAGGGGAAATGTAATATTTGTCAATACAAAATGTTTTATTACGGTCAACATAGTATTAGAGGCACTGTTGTCCTACCCATCTTTAGTTTCAATTGTCTACACTCAAAGAGAATACAGGGACAGAGTTCCGCTGTTAGTTGGTTAAAGTTTCGTGCAAACAGAAACTCATATATACAGTATGGGCATGAAATGTAATAATTCCTAAAACATTAAGAGAGGAGATCTAGAGATCTGGGCCCAAGTCCCTTGGTAGGAATCCTATAGTTCTTTTGATGAGCAGAAATAATTTATAAAAACAAGCTATTGGGTGGTTTGTTGCTGCTCCCGCAACAATATATTTCTTCCATCGACTGCTAAACCCCTTGCCGTGCCAAGCGAGCAGGTCTGGCATCTAACTGTATTTCCATTCTTTCTCTCTGCAAACTTCACACAGGTCCCCTTGTTCCTGCGGTTAAAGTCAAGAGGCACGAAATCAAAAGTGATCCAACTCCTCTGGGTTTTGAAGGTACAGCTCCTGAGGCCATGCATGCTGTTGACTTGTAGATTGTCCTTTCTCATATCGCCACTCACATTTCAAACCATTCTCCCAATTCCATATTGGATGAGATTTCTTCTTTGTCAGTTGATGCGTCTTACCTGTTGTATCTATTGCTGAAGACTCAAAAGGTGCTTTCTCAAGAGTGCAGAGAAGAGCAACAAAGATGATCAGGGGACTGGAGGCTAAAACATGTAAGGGACGGTTGTTGGAATTGGGTATGTCTAGTTTAATGAAGAGAAGGACTAAAGGGGGACATGATGGCAGCGTTCCAACATGTTAGGGGCTGCCCCAGAGAAGAGGGAGTCAAGCTATTCTCCAAAGCACCTGAAGGCAGGACAAGAAGCAACGGATGGAAACTGATCAAAGAGAGAAGCAACCTAGAACTAAGGAAAAATTTCCTGACAGTCAGAACAATTGATCAGTGGAACAACCTGCCTCCAGAAATTGTGAAGGCTCCAACACTGGAAGTTGTTAAGAAGAGACTGGACAGCCATTTGTCTGAAATGGTATAGGGTTTTCTGCCTGAGCAGGGGGTTGGACTAGATGACCTCCAAGGTCCCTTCCAACTTTATTATTATAATATTATTATTATTAAGAGGCAACTGGACTTTCTTTGTTTTTCCTTTGAAGACGTTTCGCTTCTCATCAGAAGTGAGCATATCAATTAGTTAAATTTAGGTTGGTTTTTTTTTTTTAAAAAAAAAGCAATCAATCGCATTTCTTCTTGTCCGGTCTCCATACCTCTCATTGTTTTGACATGAAACCCTGAAATGACATGATCAGAGGCAGCCTTAGCCTAAAAAAATTTCTACTTTTGTTCGTGGTTCAATTCATTCTACTTTTATCTATTCCTCATCTTCTTCATCCATCCTATTTGAATGATTGCAGCTTTGTCCTTCTTTGTCTTTGAGATTGCTAACTCCTGGTGATTTTGACTGCGTGCTTCCCTGTCTGATTTGAGTAGGGCCAATCTTTTTGCCTGTGCTGTGCTTGATTAATGCTAATCTTGTTTAATTTGCTAGTCAGTAATCAGGCTACATGTGTTGGCAGTCCTTTGATTACATATCATCAAGATTTAAAATGGAAATAATTCTGAATGGATATAGAGGTTCACGTGATTGATTCTAAACGGTGCCCTATTGTGACTTTTTGACTACATGCTTTCCATGTCCAAATAGCATTGACGTCTAACCTCTGACATGCTTTATGTTCTCTCTTAAAGCCAAGAATGTAAAATTACAGCATTCACTTAAGTGTGGAAGAGCGTGGATATAAAATTACTTTCTGCACAGGAGAGCTTTAATATCACTGCTCCCTCTAGTGGTAGGAAAGTTCTGTTGGTGACACCTCAAGTTATCCATGAAAATGTCAGGTGCCTTTCTCGTCTGTTCCTCTAGATATTTTGTGACTCCTGGCCTTTCCGTAGTTTGACTTAGCCATGGCACCATTTCCAGACAATAGAATGGCTCTCCCCCGTGCCCATGACAATACCTTTATCTTGATGCCAGTCCACAAGCGAGATAGACTTACAGGTAGTCCTCAACCTACGACCACAATTGAGCCCGATTATTGCTTAAGCGAGACAGTTATTGAGCGACCTTTCTCGCCACACTTTTTAAGTGAAGCATTGCAGTTGTGAAGTTAGCAACACGGTTGTTAAGTGAGTCTGGCTTCCCCATTGACTTGTCAGAAAGTCGTCCAAGCTCATTCTTTGAGTTCAAAATCTGTTGGTGTTTGCTGGGAACAGAGAGAGAAGCAAAATAAAGCAGAGGGCTTGGCAAAGGAGACACACGTTTCATGCCAGGACTGTTTTTGGTTGATTAAAGGATGCCTGGAGATAGCTACATCTCAGCAGTAGGGGAGAGTCTTAGAAGTCTCAGAATTCTAAGCAGGTAGTCCTCAACTTAGACCAATTCATTCAACAACCCAGGGCTTCCCCTCCCCACTCCCCCACAAGGCACCCCATGCTCCACATAAGGACTGCAACGGTCAGAGCCAGGATTTCATGGGTGCCTTGCTAAATAGCAGCAACAACTTTATGACCATAATTCTAGGTTCAATTGTGGTCATAAATCATGGACAACATTTCTTAAATTATCTAGAGCACACCTGGGCATTTTATGACCCCTGGACCACATCCAGCCCTTTGGCTGTTCCTGTCTTGTCCCATGTGGTTTGCTTTTATTTTGAAGGTGACTGCTATTTTTTTTTCTTTCAATTTGTGTATGTATGTGGATGTGTGCCTACACACCTTCACAACCCCCATTGATTTGGCCCTCCCCAACAGTCCCAATTTCTCAAGTGGCCTCTTGGGAAAATTAATGATCTAGAATAGCAGCCCCCAAGCAAAATCAATGGGGGAAGCTGGATTCACTTAATGACGATGTGCTTTTGGGCACTAAGGACCGGTTCCATGGAGAAAGATTTTCCGTGGACCACAGGGGGCATGGATTTGCATGCTGCCTGCATCCCAAGGATGGGGCTTTGCTTGTTTGTGTGGACCGGTTGCTGGCATGCTGTGGACCGGTGCTGGGTTGGGGACCCCTGATCTAGAAAGAAGAACTTGGAGAAGAACATTCTGGAAGGCAGACTTCCATTTCAAAAGCTGTTCATACTAGAGAGAAGATGCAATTTCCCTTATATGTAATGTCCATCACCTGTGACAAACACTTAGGATGAAGCAGAAATACCGATAGTCCTCGACTTATGACCCCCATTATGAGCAGAATTTCCACTGCTAAGCAAAGTGGTTGTGAAGTGAGTCAGACCCAATCTTACTACCATTTTTGACACAGTTGTTAAACGGTTCACTGCAGCTGTTGAGTGAAGCAATTGGTCGTTAAATGAATCCAGCTTCTCCCATTGACTTTGCTGGTCAGAAGCCAGCTGGGTAGGTCATAAATGGCGATCACGGGACTCTGGGACACTGCAGCTGCGTGCCTGGCTGAGGAATTCTGGGAGTTGAAGTCCACCAGTCATAAAAGGGCCAAGTTTGAAGACCCCCTGGGCTAAATGAATAGTTGTAAGTCAAGAATTATCTGTAATCGTTTTTTTCTTTGAGTCTCCTCTTCCGTGTTAAGCTCTAAAAAAACCTCATTTTGAAACAGGGTCCTACAGGCTAACATGATGTTTTCCCACAGTTTTGGAACAGCATTTAAAAATGTTGTGTGGAGACTCTGAAGCAGTTGGCAGAACGTGCTGTAAAATCGCCACATTCCACTGCCCTCTTCTTGTCCCTACCAAGGGGAGTTGGTTTGGCTTTCCAGTTGTCTGTGTAGCATAGACATAAGCGGGTGAGGCTTCAATTATATAGCTGAGGCTCCTATCTTGATTTTGGTTTTGGATGGCCTGTCTGTGGACTCCAGTGATCCAGAGTAAAGTAGTCCTGAAGATGCCTGTTTTCCTTAACACAATCTTTGAAATTTGTCAAGGAAGGTTTGCATGCTCACCATTTCGTCTTTTAAGATGGATGCCAAACAGCATTTTTAAAATTATAGAATACTCTGCTTCCTATCCCAGATGCCTTTGAAAGCACCTTCTTGGCTCAAGCTAACTCCAACGCCGTTTCCTCTACAAGAGCGGTACCCAGATCAGCTTCACAGACAGGTAAAAAGAAATCAGAGTATTCTTTTTAAGATCAGATGTGCATGTTATTAAGAACATCTTTTTTTGGGGGGGGGAAAGATCTGGTACGGAGGAAATTTATCTGGGTTAGCCCCATGAAATGGACTGGAACTCGTTTACACAAGAAGAAGCCTTAGTTTCTTAAATGTGCTCTCACCACTTGACTGGGGTTTGTGCCAGAAGCCTCCAGATTGACTGAAGCATGACAATCATTTTTATTTCCTATTGACCACCTAAACTCTTTTTTCTACCATCGACTTCCGTCGTATTTTACTGATCCTTCCTTTTTTTTCCTCCCCAGTTTGGAAATCATAAACTCTTCAGAGTGTTGATTTATCTATGTTGTTTCATGAGTCCAGTTGATTCCTGGTGACTTTATGAATTCAGTGCAGTTTTCTTGGCAACGCGGTTGAAATAGTTTGCTGTTGTCTTCTTCTGGGATGTTTTTTCCTAACTTCCCAGCCTCTGGGGTTCTCTGAGGTCTCCCATGAAAATATTGACAACTGGCTAAACCCAAGAAAGTTCAAGCAGCGATTGTCATTTTTAGAATACACCTCATGCATTGCTGATATTCTCATTGTGCTGTCAACGATTATAAGACGCCAGTGGCTCGTGTCCTACCACCATGAGCCAGAGTGAGCTGCCATCACTTGCCTCAGCTTCTGCCAACCTAGCAGTTTGAAAGCATGTAAATGCAAGTAGATTAATAGGTACCACTTCAGTGGGAAGATAACAACGTTCCGTGTTTCACCGTACGCTTTGTGCTACAGCATGATGTCATGCTAGTCACATGACTGCGGAAATGTCTGAACGGTGCTGGCTCGATGGCTTAAAGAAACGGAGATGAGAACTGACCCCTAAAGTTGGCTATGACTAGTGGAATAAAACCCAGAGCGACACCTTTGTGTTTTGTCACGATTATCACTTTCAGAAGAAATACCTATTTTGATTCAGACACAATGGCCTTCAATAAAGTGATGTTCTCCAAGTGTGTTTAACTGCCTGACTGAGCCAATACAGGATAGGACACAATTCCACTTTTAATTCATCTCCTCTTCCAAAAATTCCTAAATATTATACGTCACATGTTTTAGAAGCTGGCTGACAATTAACTGTCTAACTTTGATGGACCGGCGTTGTTTTTTTTTTAGAAAAAAAACAATCTTATAAACAAAAGCAACAAATTAGCACTATATAAGATCTCTTAAGTTCTCTATTATTTTTAAAGCGAAGAGCCTATTATGATATTTACCTTGCTATAATTTTGTTCTGCATCTTTCCTTTTCTTGTGTTCACCTTTCCTGTCTTTTAGTTCTTAGTTCAAATAATCTTATAATTTGATGGGTAGAAATCAAACAGGTAATTAAAATGTGATGTAAATTGTGGGAAGGTTTATATAGAATATATTTCAATGGGTTGTTTGAAAAAAGTGAATTTATCATTGGCGGAAAATGAACAGAGTATGTTTCCTTTTAATAAACTGGGAAACATTTTGTCACCTCAAGTCCTTCTGCCAATAGGAATTGTCTCCAAAGTTCTCCGCCGATTTGTATTCTAATGTTTTTTGACATCTTTATCAAGAGAAGGATTTAGCTGGCTTCTTTCCATTTCCTTGAACCATGAATAAACTTATTCTGCCACCTATATAATCTGTGAAGAAAAGGATCTGTATCGTTCACCAAAATAGCTGCTAAATCAATCTAGAAATAATGCCTCTTGTTAACAATATTACTCTGGCAATAGGCCATTTGAATTTTTTGTAAGGGCAACTGAGTCATAGCTTTCCTCCCACGAAACTGATATAATTTTGTGCTCCCCTGATTCCACAAGTAAGCCTTGGGTGCTTTTGTGCAAATGAGTGTGCAGACTAAGAATGCTGTGATTCAAAATATTGGTTGCTGGCAATCAACACACAGCATACCATGTCAACAAACACGGCCTTCTTTTGCAGGGCTCCTAGGCTGTAGGATACACTTCCTAATCCTCTCCACCCATTGTTTGGAAAGATCGCAAAAAACAGATCTTCCACTGAGATACTAATTTCCCTTATATCAGTATTATAATTGAAGATTGGGTTAATTGATATTTTGTAGTGTATGGTGGTTAAGGCATGAAAGCTGGCTGGGTGACTTTGGGCCAATCATCAGGAGACTGAGAGTTCTAGTCCCACCTTAGGCATGTAAGCCAGCTGGGTGACTTTGGGCAAATCACCAGGAGACTGTGAGTTCTAGTCCCACCTTAGGCATGAAAGCTGGCTGGGTAACTTTGGGTCAATCATCAGGAGACTGAGAGTTCTAGTCCCACCTTTGGCATGTAAGCCAGCTGGGTGACTTTGGGCAAATCACCAGGAGACTGGGAGTTCTAGTCCCACCTTAGGCGTGAAAGCTGGCTGGGTGACTTTGGGCCAATCATCAGGAGACTGTGAGTTCTAGTCCTGCCTTTGGCATGTAAGCCAGCAGGGTGACTTTGGGCCAATCACCAGGAGACTGGGAGTTCTAGCCCCTCCTTGGACATGAAAGCCAGCTGGGTGACTTTAGGCCAGTCACCTTCTCTCAGCCCAACCCACCTCACATGGTTATTTTAGGGGAAGTACGAGGAGGAACGAGTATCATATATTATATTTTAAGTTGCTTATAAAGTAATAAAGGCAGGATTAAAAAAAATCAAATAAATAAACCTACCTTGGCTGTGGAAGAAACAGGTTAGAAATTAAGTCAGTCAATCAATTATTGAAAAACAGGTGAAAAGCAAAAATAAAATAAAATAAATCTCCACTTGGAAAGACGTTTCCCTTCCTTTTATGATAGAAAATGCCTTATCCTCTGGGTTCACCCCTTCCTGATTTGCATGGATAGAAGCTCTCATTTTTCAATTGTTGGGTTTAAAGCCTTGTGCATCACCCCGAGTCACTGTTGCAACACGGGCAACCATATGAATTATTTCAGTAAAGAAAGAATCAAATTACTTTTATCAATGAATGCGTATATTATTAAGCACCACTAGAGTCAGAGGAAAAGGGACACGGTGGCTGAGTGGGTTAGGATGCTAAGCTTGTTGATCAGAAGATCGGCAGTCTGGCGGGTCGAATCCCGAGTGCCGCGTAACAGAGTGAGCGCCTGTTACTCGTCCCAGCTTCTGCCAACCTAGCAGTTCGAAAGCACGTAAAAAATGCAAGTAGAAAAATAGGGATCACTACGGTGGGAAGGTAACAGCGTTCCGTGCGCCTTTGGCGTCTAGTCATGCCGGCCACATGACCACGGAGACGTCCTCGGACAAGCGCTGGCTCTTCGGCTTTGAAACGGAGATGAGCACCGGCCCCTAGAGTTGGAAATGACTAGGACTTATGTGCGGGGGAACCTTTACCTTTAATTTTAGAGTCGGAGGAGAAAGTTGGCTAATCTCGTTCATCAAGAACGGAAGAAATTAAAACAAGGATGTAGCCAGACGTAGGCACTAAGGCTGAGCAGCACAGAAACTCCAGCAGCAACCCAGGAAGCTCTGAGCAACAGAAGGCATGCAATACTGATTTGGGGAATTGAATTTGGGGCTGCTATTGTTATTATTATTATTTTTACCAGACTCCTTCTATCTTATCTAAAACACAACAGGAGCTAATGCCAACTGCTGCGTTTTGTTTTTTAATGAAGGTTGGCCTAGGAGACAGATGCCATCGCTAGATACATTTGAAGACTTCGAAGCCATTCCGTCCAGCACTGAGGACCTCTCAAACTCTTCAGACCTGGAGGAAGACAGCCACCCTTCTAATGTAGGTAACATCCTTCTGACCTTCATGCAAGATCTAGACCAGGGTTCTTCAAACTTGGCAACTTGAAGACTTGTGGACTTCAGCTCCCAGAATTCCTCAGCCAGCTGTGGCTGGCTGAGGAATTCTGGGAGTTGAAGTCCACAAGTCTTCAAGTTGCCAAGTTTCGAGACCCCAGATCTAGACATGTCAGAAAAACTAGTTCTGCACACTCAGTCTACAGGGCTGTTTCCAAGATTGTTGTGTACTGGGTTCTTTGCAGCAAGAGGAGACGAGGCGAGAGAGTTCAGGCAGGAACATGCTTTATTGAATGCAGGAACTGAACTGCTAACCAAGGCTTCTAAGCTGAAGCCAGCTGGCTCAGGAATTCTGGGAGTCGAAGTCCACAAGTCATAAAAGAGCCAAGTTTGCCTAACCCTGGACTAGTCACTAGAAAACCTCCAAGGTCCCTTCCAACTATTCTGTTCATTGCTGTACCAAATATTGTAGAATGTAGATTGTTTATATTTATAATATTTTATACTTCCCTTCTATTTTTCTAGGATGACTTATATTAATGAACATTTGCAGTGCATCAGTAAAATACCACTGGCTACTTTTGGGAATAATTATCTGTGGCTTGCTTTTATTCAATTTTAGGGATCAAATCTATACCGAGTAGAAGGAAGTTTTGACACCTGTTTCCCAGACTCCCTCACTTTAGAGGAGGGAGATCTAGTGGAGTTTATTCAAGAAGGAGAGAATGGGCAATGGTAAGTAAATGATATACCTGCTCATAGAATTTTTAAATCATAATTACAGAGGGGAAAAATACTTTCCTCTGGGTTCTTGGCTGAATCTTGAAAAAAACACAAATTGAAAGAGAAGGCAGGCAGGCAGGATTATTTTATCTGGAAGAAAAATTTCTTTAATGATATTAGATGAATTTGTAATTGATTTTGGACGTGTCTCTGAGCATTTCCCAACCTCTGATTGCTTTCTGCAACAAGTATTTTTATGTGGACTAACTTTATAATCCTATATTAACTCAGAAGGATTGCATGATATATACTAGTGGTGGCGAACCTATGGCACGTGTGCCAGAGGTGGCACTCAGAGCCCTCTCTGTGGGCACGCGCGCCGCCGCTGCTGCCAGCAACTTGCACAGGTCCATTAGGCCACCACCGCCACCCGGAGCAGCAGCCCCACCCAGCACAAAGGAGGCAAAGCAGGCGGCTAGCAAGCTTGAGTAGAGGTGGTAGAACACGCCCACCACCAGCAAGCCAAAGGCCACTCCGAGCAGGGAAAGCCAGATCCCCATCGGCGCCATGGCCCCCCAGTCCCAGCTAGGATTGCGTGCCTCCCCGCATCTATGCTGGTCCTTCTGCCCACTGCCCCACCTGCCAGAGACCCCCTAGATCTCCCAAAACCCTGCCCAGCCCCCACAGGCATCCCCCCATGAGCAACATTGAGGTGGCCATGCCCACCCCAGCCGCGCCCACCCAGTCTGCCGTGACAACCGCAGCCATGCCCACCCAGTGGGCCACGCCCACCCAGTGTGCCACACCCCCATGCCTCCCCTGAGGACACCACAATGCTGATGCGGCCTTGGCACTTTGCGATAAATAAGTGGGTTTGGGGCTGTGGTTTGGGCACTCAGTCTCTAAAAGGTTTGCCATCACTGCTATATACAGTACCAGCAGTGGATGACATGTGAAAAAAGGGAAATTAATTTTTTTTCCCCTCTAAACTCAGGTTAGTAAAGAAGCTAGTTTCGGAAAAAACAGACTGGATACCTTCCAGTTTGTTACAACCAGCAGAAGCTGAAGCCAACAGCACTTGTAGAATCAGCAATTCAGGTAACCCATAGGAAAGTTTGAAAAGTTTTATATTTGTTATTTAATTGTGCGCACTTGACTTCCTATGCAGTAAAAAAAATCTGGCATATTGTTTCTTGGGGAAGACAGAACATTGGTGAACTGGACTATTCTTATCATATTAATTAATTTATTTATTATTTATTAATTTAATTTGTATACCGCCCTTCTCCCGAAGGACTCAGGGCGGTGAACAGGGCAATACATAATAAAAACAAGATACAAAAATTAAAAATTATTAAAATGTGCTCATTATCCCCAAACTGAGGGGACACAGAGAGGCACCTCAAATTAACAAACCAGTAGCAACATCAGTAAGCCACAGAGCTTTCTTCGTTCATCCTCATCCAGGCCCCCCTCAACGAAATTGCTTTTTGAAGCCAAATCCAAAATCTTACGTGTCTTGCCATCTTCACTCAGTAATCTATTGTTTTCAAATTCTACCTTCCAAGTTAATAGGCCTAAAATGTCTTTCAGTCATGCTTTTGGGAGAAGTAAATAATGTCGGTAGACCTTTACTAATCATGAAGAACAAGTAAAGAGTTAAGAAAGGAGGGTGCAGAACTCTTCATTTGCAGGTGAGATAAGCATGAGAGGGAAGAAAGAGGCAATGGGATGGAATATTAATGAAAAATGCAACTTTCTACAGGTAGTCCTCGATTTACAACCATTCATTTAGTGAAACGAACAGCACTGAAAAAGGTGACTTGGTCATAAGTCCATTTCCCACCCTTATGACCTTTGCAGCAAGCCCACGGCCATGTGATCAAAATTCAGAATGCTTGGCAACAGGTTCATATTTATGACTCTTGCAGTGTCCTGGGATCATGTGATCCCCTTTTGTGACCTTCTACAAAATCAGTGGGGAAGCTAGAGTCACTGAACAGCTGTGTTACCAACTTAACAGCTGCAGTGATGCACTGAACAAATTTGACAAGAAAGGTCCTAAAATGGGGCAAAGCCCACTTAACAACTTGTCTCACTTAGCCACATACATTTGGGGCTCAATTTGTGGTTTGTAAGTCAAGGACTACCTGTATTGTGAGCGTCTTTCAGTTGAAGAAGAGTTTCAAGGTTGTATTGGTGGCTGATTACCAAGAAGGAATCTCTGGCAGAAAAGTGACACCTGGGACAGCTTCCACATAGGTATCATGTCACCCCTCACCCTTCTCTTCATCAAACTACACATACCCAATTCCAGCAACCGTTCCCTATATGTTTTAGCCTCCAGTCCCCCAATCATCTTTGTTGCTCTTCTCTGTACCCTTTCTAGAGTCTCGACATCTTTTTTACATCGTGGTGACCAAAACTGGATGCAGTATTCCAAGTGTGGCCTTACCAAGGCATTGTAAAGTGGTATTAGTACTTCACGTGATCTTGATTCTATCCCTCTGTTAATGCAGCCTAGCACTGTGTTGGCTTTTTTGGCAGCTGCAGCACACGGCTGGCTCATATTGAAGTGATTGTCCACTAGGACTCCGAGATCCCTCTCACAGTTGCTACTACCTTGCTCGATAGTAAGAAGAGACTGGACAGCCATTTGTCTGAAATGGTATAGGGTTTCCTGCCTTAGCAGGGGGTTGGACTAGATGACCTCCAAGGTCCCTTCCAACTTCTTCTTCTTCTTCTTCTTCTTCTTCTTCTTCTTCTTCTTCTTCTTCTTCTTCTTATTATTATTATTATTATTATTATTATTATTATTATCTTTAAAAATTAAATCAGCATTATTGATACTGTTGGTGCATTCCCTTTTCAGATGTCTACAGCGATACTCACAGCTCTGCATCCACAAACTCAGATATGAAGGTGGGGGAGCTGAACAGAAGCTTAACAGCTGGACAAAAAGCTGGAAGCTGAACAGACCAGAAAGCATCTCCTCAGGGATCAATCTTCTCTGTTTACCTGCAGATGCTGGACCAAATTGCCTTTTCCCAAAGCTCCGGATTTCACAATTTAATATTTTGTCAACGTGAAACAGATTAAAAGAAAATTTAAAAAAAAAGAAGTCTTGCCGAGCTAGTAAATTTCAAAATAAGTTAAACTTCAAAGATGTCCGAGTTACCTTATTATTCAGCAAAACACACCCATTGTATGCTTCTTCTTCTTTCTTTTTTTTTTGTTTGTTTGTGCACTGCATTTCTGAAGGTTGAAATTAGCCTAAATTAAATGGACAACAACAGATCGTTATACACCCGCAGCCTCGGGTCGGAGTGCTGGATTCTTGAAACTCAGATCACCAAGGATCCTCAAGATGATGCTGTGTCGGGCAAGAATGCCTTGTGTTCCTTCGCCAGTTTGGATCAGCTGCTCAGCCAGCTTTCCGTGGCTCGATCTAACTTACGTGGCTATTATTTCAAGACAATCAGAAACAGGGCAGGGCCCAAAAGAGGAAGCTGAGCAACGATGAAGAAAAGTGCAATTCCTGAATCTGAGCCAAAGGTTACACTTTTGCACCAACAGCGAAAGGTGTAACTCACTTTGGGTTACGTGTAATCTTTTTTGTCTACAGGGTGTTTTGGATGCTAACCGCAAGCAAATAAGTAGCTTGAAACTCAAAAAGGGGAGGAGGAGGAAAGGGCTTTCATGAAGGCAATTATGGGATGTGGCATCAACAAGGCAGCTTTGTCCCCTCCAGAGGTTTTGCATCCAATGCTGAGAGTTCTGTCTAATGCTGCATTTCAGTGTTTTACACTTGTGTAGAATGCATTTGGGCATTTTCTTATGCTGGGCTCTGGGTTAGAATACAGAGTTTCTTCCCCACCCCATCCTACCCCAATATTTAATGCATCCCATATAATGTTTCCCCTCCCCCACCCCCAACATTGAGGTACTTGCAAAGGGAGTGATTGCCAAGGAGAATATGTTGTCTTTTGAAAGTTACTTGTCATATTTCAGAAGGGAAAAAAGCATTGCAGCCCTCTGAACAATATCATGAGTTGCCATAGGCATACAATGAAATCAGCCTGGTCCAGTTTAAAGCTTCAGAGGCTGTCATCCTGCTTGAAGAATACAGAACAATAGAGTTGCAAGGGGCCTTGGAGGTCTTCTAGTCCAACCCCTATAGAAGACTCTATCCAGTGTTTCTCAGTCTTGGCTGGCTGTGGAATTCTGGGAGTTGAAGTCCACATGTCTTCAAGCAGCCAAGGTTGAGAAACATTAGGGGTGGGCAACCTTGGCTCTTTTATGACTCGTGGACTTCAACTCCCAGAATTCCTGAGCCACTGAATTCTGGGAGTTGAAGTCCACGAGTCATAAAAGAGCCAAGGTTGCCTACCCCTCCATTCTGGACAAACAGCTGTCCGACCTCTTCTTGAAAACCTCCAGTTTTTAATTTAAACTCTAGGCCAGGGGTCTTCAAACTAGGCCATTTTATGACTGGCTGAGGAATTCTGGGAGTTGAAGTCCACAAGTCATAAAAGGGCCAAGTTTGAAGACCCCTGCTCTAGGCATTGCAGTTTGCAGGATCCAAAGCACGTGTCAGCACCAGAGGGAGGAAATTACATGTGAAAGTGTTTTTGCATGAAGACTTCAGTTTGATGGCCAAGGGGAAAATCAGGTTCTACAAATCAGCTAGTAGTGTCATGATCCAAACATATTTTTTTAACATAGGAGTGGGGTGACTTGAGTGCTATATAAAAGTCTGGTCAATCAAGAGAAATCTAAAGATTCTTATCCAATCTTGAATGTGGCAACACCACATAAGTTGCATTTCTAGGCTCTTAGCAACGGCCCAAGTGATGCGCCTTTCAGATTGCATGCCTCTTGATAGGTTTGGCTGATTGTGGAATCCCGCCATAAAACCTCAAAATTTTTCCTGGAATAATGCTTTGTCCTGCAAGGCTAGGCTGAAATGTTACGCCATTTTCCTGCTAACAGAATAACAGAGTTGGAAGGGACCATAGAGGTCTTCTAGTCCGACCCCCTGCTCAAGTAGGAAACCCTATACCGTTTCAGACAAATGGTTGTCCAATTTCTTCTTAAAATTTTCCAATGTGGAGCACCCATAACTTCTGGAGGCAACTCATTCCACTGATTAACTGTTCTCACTGTAAGGAAATTTCTCCTTTAGATCTAGGTTGCTTCCCTCTTTGATAAATTTCTCAGTCGCTCATGCCCTAATCACCTCATAAGTTGATTATTACAATGTGCTCTACGTGGGGCTGCCCTTGAAGACTACTGACTACCCCATAGCTGCTGCCCTTCAGAATAACAGAGATGGAAGGGACCTTGGAGGTCTTCTAGTCCAATCCTCTGCTTGAGCAGGAAGCCTTATACCATTTCAGACCAATAGTTGTCCAATCTCTTCTTAAAGAGCACTCACAACTTCTGCAGGCAGGTCATTCCACAGATTGATTGTCCTCAGTGTAAGGAAATTTCTCCTTAGTGCTTGGTTGGGTCTGTCCTTGATTACATCCATTGCTTCTTGTCCTGCTTTCAGGTGCTTTGGAGAATAGGTTGACCCCCCCCCCTCTGCTAAATTTAGTTTAAGGCAGTGGTCCTCAAACCTTTCAGCTCATCGACCCCTTCATGAAGTTTATGATCATTTATCAATCCCCAAATATTTATTATATGAAAACAATGAATACAACTTTAATTAGTAGTGCTACAAATAATAATAATAATAATAGCTACTACATAAGCAATTCCCTGGATAGTTCCATCAACCTTTGGAGGTCAATACTGACCACTTTGGAACCTTGGTTTAGGGCAGGGATGTCCAACTTGTTAACTTTAAGACCTGAGGGCTTCAACTAGAATTCCTCAGCCAGTCACGTTGCTGCAGGAATTCTGGGAGTTGAAGTTCACAGGTCGTAAAGGGGCCATATTTGCCTACTCCTGGGCTAGTGGTACAGGGAAGCCTTGCTAATGCTTGCCTGGTGCAAGGGCTCATGGGATACCAGATGTTCCTGGAGAAGGAAGGTGGGGACTTCGTCTTCCTAAAGTGGGTGCTGGAGACAGAGAAGCTGAGAAATACTAGCTGGGCAATTCTGTGAGTTGAAGTCTACAAGTCTTAAAAGTTGCCAAGGTTGGACAACTCTTTCTTAGGAGTTTTAAAATCCAGATGGTCACTGGTATTTCCTTCAAGCAAACAGCCAAACAGTATGAGACAAGAATGTCGTCTTGTGATATATACTGGTTCTTTAAACCAGGGGTCTCCAACGCTTGGCAACTTTAAGACTTGTGGACTTCAACTCCCAGAATTCCTCAGCGAACTATGCTGGCTGAGGCATTCTGGGAATTGAAGTCCACAAGTCTTAAAGTTGCCAAGGTTGGAGACTCCTGCCTTAAATCAGGCATGTATGATAAGACTTGTAATGATAGATTGTAACTTTAAAGCAGTGCTTGTCAACCTCAACAACTTTAAGACAATTCAGCAAGCAGGGGAATTCTGGGAGTTGGAGTCCACCCATCTTAAACTTGCTGAGGTTGACAAACACTGATCTAAACAATGGGAATTCCCATTGGGGTGTCTTTCAATTTCTGATCTGCTTTCCCAACTACTACACCCGTTGATCAGGATTCACACCGACAACAATCTTGAGGCATGTGAAAAGAAAGAAAGAAAAAAAAAGATTGCCTGCATCACAATTTGGCAAGAGAAGCCTGTATGCAAATGCCTGGTTTTCTGTCTGTTTGTATTTGTAAGACGATGCCTGTTACACACACACACATTCCAGGGCCCTTTTGTGTTTCCTGGATCAGGAGACTTGTCACATTGTTTTTTGTGGGTTTTTTTAAAAACCCTTATACTGCCCACTTTTTGTGACATGATTAGGAGGTTTTAAATTTGCAAAAAGTGGCAATGAAATGCAGTTGAACTCAGTGTTCATTACAGGGCATATTTCTGCCCTTACAGAAGGGAGACGGTGTTCAGACACAATGGGTAGATTTACGTACAACAGACTCTGGCACCTTCTAGCTAGATTTGCATTACAATCCCTAGCTTTCCCTTTCTTTCCTTAAAGACACTGAACAGCTCGGAAAAACATCTGGGGATTAGAAAGACACCACACTACAGGTAATCCTCTACTTCAGGGGTCTTCAAACTTGGCCCTTTTATGACTCGTGGACTTCAGCTCCCAGAATTCCTCAGCCAGGCACGCTGGCTGAGGAATTCTGGGAGTTGAAGTCCACGAGTCACAAAAGGGTCAAATTTGAAGACCCCTGCTCTACTTACAACCATGTGTTTAGCAGCCATTCAAAGTTACAATAGTACTGAAAAATGTTACTTCCGACCGGGCCTCACACTTATGACCATTGCAACATCCCCACATCACATGGTCAAAATTCGGGTGCTAGGCAACCTGAATATATATATTTATAATAGTTGTAGCATCCTGGAATCACTTAAAGTCAATAAGGGAAGCCAGATTAACTTAACAACTGCGTGAATCCCTTAGCAAGTGCAGTGATTCACTTAAGAACCATGGGAAAAACATGGTAAAATTGGGGCATGACTCACTGAACAACCACCCTGCTTACCAATGAAACCTCTAGTTCCAATTATGGTCACAAGCTGAGAACTACCCATATTTAAAATCCTCATCTATACTGCGAGTGTTAGTCCCACCCAGAGCTGCTAAATTCTGCTGCTAAAACTCCTTCTGCAAATGTTATTTTCGGGGGCCTTCTGCAGGAAAGGAAGGATTTGTTAAAAAAAAGAAAGCTCGAGATGGCGGCCATGGCCCCCTAATCAAAGCCCCACCCCCTTTTTATACATATCACATAAAAGGGGCGGGGCTTTGGTTGCATCCTCTGGATGGCCACCCTCTTGAGTTGGTTATCTCTCCTCTGCAGATGCCCTTGATTACATGGCCCAAGATTTGTAATTTTTAAATTTGTTTTCCACGTTGAAGATAATGTTATTTGTGGTTCATCATTGCTGGAAGAGAGGCAGGGAAATTCTGCTTTCTTCTCTCATTTCTTGTATCAGGACCGAATGTATGAATGTACTTCGAAAATGTGTGTTTGTGTGAAGCTGAACTTTCTGTAAATAGACCATTACAAACTGTGTCAAACCAGTCCTTGTTTTGACTTTCTAAGAATTATAAATACCATGTTACAAAATGCCTTGTGATCTTTTTCCTTACTTTTAAGTGTGACATGAAGCTAAGATCAATCCATCTGGGAAGATAAAATCAAAACATAAAGAAGCAAAGGAGATTGGTGTTAATCAACCGAATCCATTGTTTCTTTTTTTTCCCTTTTGTTAAACGCAACAGCAAGATTATTGGGAGGGTAGGCAGAGTACCTTGCCCTTTTGCCCATTTTTGAAAGAAAAATCTTTCTGAAAGTTAACTTTGATTGGGAGGAGCCTATCTAACAAAAATTATGTAAACACCGCTGTCATTATGAAAACATGACAGCGACAGAGTTCTGAAGGAGCTGGCAGATGTCTCAGAACCGTTGCACCACATCTTTTAAAAATCCTGGAGCACCGGGGAAATACGTGGGGATTGGAAAAGGGCTGATGTGGTTCCCATCTTCAAGAAAGGAAAAAAAAACAGACCCAGAAGATACAGACCGATCAGTTTAACATCAATGCCTGGGAAGATCCTAGAAAAGATAATCAAAAAACAGATCTGGGAACAACTAGAAGCAAACAAAGTTATACCTAATAGCCAACATGAGTTTGTCAAAAACAGATCATGCCAAACCAATCTTATTTCATTCTTCAATAAAGTGACTAAACTGGTAGACCAGCGAAATGCTGTGGACGTAGTATACTTAGATTTCAGTAAAGTTGACCACAACCTACTCCTTGGTAAGCTAGAAAAAGGTGGTATAGACAACATCACCACCAGATGAATCTGTAGCTGGCTGGCAAACCGTACTCACCGAGTAGTCATCAATGGTACTACATCCACACGGAGAGAAGTAAGCAGTGGGGTACCACAAGGTTCTGTCTTAGGCCCAGGACTCTTCAATATATTCATAAATGACTTAAATGAGGGAAATGAAGGGGGAATTCATCAAATTTGTAGATGACACCAAACTGACAGGAGTAGCCAATACCCCAGAAGACAAACTCAGGATCGAAAAAGATCTTGACAACTTGGAACAATGGGCCCTATCCACACCTGGAATACTGCAGCCAGTTTTGGTCACCATATCACAAAAAAGATGTTGAGTTTGGAAAAAAAAATTCAGAGAAGAGCAACTAAGATGATCAAAAGGCCTGGAGGCTAAAACATACAAAGAACAGCTGCAGGAATTGGGTATGGCCAGTTTAGAGAAAAGAAGAAATGGGGGAGACACGATAGTAGTGTTCCAGTATCTGAGGGGCTGCCACAAGGAAGAGGGGGTCATGTTATTCTCCAAAGCACCAGAGGGAAGGACAAGAAACAATGGATGGAAACTATTCAAAGAGAGAAGCAACCTGGAATTAAGGAGAAGCTTCCTGATAGTGAGGACAATTAACCAGAGGAACAGCTTGCCTCCAGAAATCGTGGGCGCTCCAACTGGAGATTTTCAAGAAGAGGCTAGCTAGACAGCCATTTGTCTGAGATGGGGTGTCAAACTCAATTTCATTGAGGGCCGCATCAGCATTGCGGTTGCCCTCAGGGGGCCGGGTGGGCGTGGCCTGGGTGGGCATGGCCTGCTGGGTGGGCGTGGCTAGAGTGCGTATGGCCTACTGGGTGGGCGTGGCCAGCTCTACATCGTTCGCATCAAGGGTGCCTATGGGGGCCTGGGCAGGAGTGGGACAGATCTGAGGGTCTCTGGCAGAAGGAGGATCTCTGGGCCAGGGCCAAGGCAGTGGGGGCCGTTCCCTCACTGTTTCCAGGATGGCTTCGCGGGCCACATGAAACCACTTTGTGGGCCGGATCTGGCCCCCGGGCTTTGTGTTTGACATGTCTGGTATAGGTTGTCCTGCTTGAGCAGGGGGGTGGACTAGAAGACCTCCGAGGTTCCTTCTAGCTCTATTCTATTTGATCCTATTGCAGTTTAGCATGCAAAATTAGTCAGAAGTATGCTATGATCCATTGTTCTGCCAAGTGTTAGGGCAGTGATCAGATGCCCAGGCAATTGGTTAGACAATGAACTTTCCAATAATTAAAGGGATTTTAAGCTTTAATAGCTCTAGTAAATAGATTAAAAAGCAAAACATTTAAAAAATATACGCAAACAAGATGATATCCAAATTTCATACAAGATGTCAGGAGCTCCTTAATAACAACAGCACAGATACCCCGAAGGCGGTCAGTTGCCACAAACCCAGGGCTAGGTTCTGTGCAGAAGATCCCAATAATCAACAATAACCCTGTAGTTTTATCAAAACTTGACAGAATGACTTCTTGCCCCTGCTTTTATAGTCACAGGACTGCAAGATTTGACTCTTGACTGGGTAGCATGTGATAATGGGATGGGGACTTAAGGTGTGAGATTTTCACAGGTTTGCAGCTACATAAACATATTTCCTCTTTATTCAACAAGCAAAAGTGAAAAACAAGCAGGTCAGTTTAGAATTTGACCTACAAAGCTAGTGTCTCTTTCAACCTTAAGTAGTGTGAACTTCAACTTCCAGAATTCCCCAGCCAGGGTGGCTGAATAAGGAATTCTGGGAGTTGAAGTCCACAAACCTTAAAGTGCCCAAGGTTGAGAAACACTGTTTTAAATGTTTCTTAACAGGAAGGAGAAATAAAAATTGCCATTAGTCTCCTTGCAATACCAATGGTGTTTGGCATTGCTACTACATCAATCCATTTAAAAAAGATAATTTTAGTTATTGAAGAATCATATCAGAACCCAAAGCAGGCGACTAGATCAGAATTACATTACTAACCATTATCTTCTTGAGTAAGATACTGTATGTAACTCCAATAGTATAAACTCACATTAGTCCTTTCTAATTGTCCAGTCAATAAAACTCAAAACATATTTATTATGGCTTTTTTATTATGTTGGAATGACCGTAGCTAACATTCTACAAAAGTGTGAACATTAAATATCAAGCTGTACAACAAAGAGCCTAGTCAAAAGATTATTTCTTTCTTTTTTTTATCCTTAATAGATTTTTCTGGTAAGAAATAAATAAAAAGAAGCACTGCTAGGAAATACATGAATGTTAAAAATGGGAGGCAATGACTATGAATAGCCTCTAAAATTCAGTGAATTAAGCAAGGAAATGGCAAGAGCAAAGCTTTGGAAGCCTTTAAAGAAATCAACCAAGAGTTACTGTAAAGTGCTAAAACCGCATGCAATACTAATTTTGCCCACAAGGATGCAAGACGGTTTTAGGAAAGATTTAATGTACATTTGGGATGTACTGTATTATTTCACTAAAGAAGATGGTAGAGGCCGAGAAGGCCTGGAGGAACGTTGTCCATAGGGTCGCGATGGGTCGGACACGACTTCGCAGCTAACAACAACATTTCACTAAAGGAAGCTTCCACATGTTGCCACACTCATTTACACAACAGAAATTGCTCAAGTTTACAACTATCTTCTCTCCATTTTAGAAATTTTATCTCTTCAGTTACTCTGATTAGAAATTGAAAAGTTCCACAAATTTTTTGTGGAAAATTTCCATGTCTGGGAAAGAAAAAAGATGTGATTTTGTGCTGCATATTTTTCAGATCTATAAGGAAAAATACGAATATTGGGAGAGGTTTTTTTTTAAAAAAATCTCAAAATAAAATTCAGCCTTTTATACCAGCAAAATATATTTCTTTCAATATGGCTGTGAAGCATGCCATTAATGAATCTTATTCCTTCTACAATTCAAGATTTCTTAAGTAATGACAAGCAGTTAATGAAATCAATGTCAATGCCATTTTTTTTTTTAAAAAAAATCTTGTTTCTGGTAACTAGTTAAAAACTAAACTAATGCTGTCATGCCATTTTTATTTCTGCTTGATAACCTCGCCCATGATTAGAGGCAAGAAATACTTTTTATTATGATTAAAATTCTGCAGGAATCCATCCTTGGTTTCAATTGACCAGTATTGGAAAGAAGGTTCCCCTAATCTCAAAGGATTTGAGTGGGATGGGGAATACCACGAGGCTTTCTATACTTTTTTTTCTGCTTCTGAGAATCAGCAAGATGGTTCTTGATTAGTGATGCTCAACCTTAACAACTTTAAGATAGGTGGACTTCAACTCCCAGAATTCACTAGCCACCCATGCTGGCTGGGGAATTTGGGGAACTGCAGTTTACATATCTTAAAAGTGATTAAGGTGGAACAGCACTGTCCTAGATCATCCGGATGGATCCATTTGTCTCTGGAATCCATTCTTCTGCTCAGATTGAAATGCCTATTGCAGAATTTTAAGAAATAGGTTCAAAGAAAGTGAAATTAATTGGCCATAGCATCTGCAATCTTGCTCTTAATTTCAGTTCCACCAACCTTTTAAAAAAGCACACTCACGTGTTTCAAAGATGCTTTTTCTCCACCCTTTCCTTCTCGCATGTGACTTACCAACTGCCTATATAACTCAGAAATTTCACTCTTCTTGAGCACTACTTCCTCTTTGCTCAACACTCTTCATCAGGGAACAGGAGACTTCTTGTTTGCCAGAGAAGTGGCTGAGTGAACCTGCTAGTAGGGAAGAAAAACCACTAGGATCACTGTGGTTTCCTAAGGACCAAAACGTGGCATTAATCCAATCCTTCTTCTACCACAATAATTCAGTTTAAAGTGGTTGCATCATGAGTCAGTGGAAGCCATTAATTGAATTTCTTCTAATCACAGCTGGAGGTGAGTAGACATCTACAGAGCTGGCAACAGGTTACACTTTATTTGCCTGTGTTAGAATTATGTTTGCATGCAAGTGAAAGTTCAGTTTTGGCTATCCAGGAAGTACTGTGTTAGAGATTAAAGTAAACAACTGTTGTGGGGGGAAAAAAATCTGCTGTGAAATAACTTTTATTTATCCAACCTTTTGTCCTTGACTTGCAACCATTTGTTTAGTGACCCTTCTAAGTTCCATCACTGAAAAAAGTAGCTTATGACCGTTTTTCATACTTACGACCGTTGCAGCATCCCCATGGTCATGTAATCATGATTCAGATGCTTGGCAACTGGCTCACATTTATGACAGTTGCAGCATCCCGGTGTCATGCAATCCCCTTTTGTGACCTTCTAACAAGCAAAGTCAATGGGAAGCCAGATGCACTTCACAACTGTGTTACTAACTTAACAGCTGCAGTGGTTCACTTAACAACTCTGGCAAGAAAGGTCGTAAAATGGGAGAAAACTCATTTAACAACTGTCTCATTTAACAATGGAAATTTGGGGCTCAATTGTGGTCGTAAGTCAAGGACTACCTGTATTAAACCAAAGATGTTGAAATCAAAAACAGCATATCCATTTTCCCCTTTTTGGATTTTTGTAATGAGTGTTGCAGTTCTTAAGCAATCTTGGGATCCTAGGTGATGCAAAAGAGAGAGCTCATTTTAGATCCAAGATTTATCAAATCCACCGTGGGAAAGGGTCACTGGCTGTGGCCCCACTTGACCAAACTATGGAACATTTAAGTTCTGGTAACCCTCAACTTCCTCATCCTGCACACTTGCCCTCTCCTGCCCAGCCCAAGAGCAGAACAAACTGAAGTGGCCTTTAGTTGTAACAAGCAGGCATATACATAGAATGAAGGCTATTGCTAAGCACATTGGTTTGTGCTTAAAATTGTAAGCCGCCCTGAGTCTTCGGAGAAGGGCGGGATATAAATGGGACTAAAATAAATAAAATAAATAACATGAAAGCTTTTATTTTGATATTGTCCCAGGGCACCCTCAGCTGGTGCATCTTCTATTAATGTGGGTTAGCCAGGATCTTAGAGAGAAATCGGGGGCTTGCACTGAGTAAATATAGATGTAATTGCAGCAGGATAGCCAACGCCAATGGGCACAGCACATTTCATGGTAGTTTTTCGTTCAATGCAAAAACGAGCAGGCAAACGCTTTCAATTCATGGGAAAACCCTATGATGGGAGAGTGAAAAACAGGAAATGGTAGACTCTTGTATGACTCTGTTTTGCAATTGAAACAAATATTCCAAAGAAATAGAGTTAGTATGAAATTGGTTCATGAAACTGTCGAGACATTCTGAAAAGATTTCAAGACGCTAACTGTAAAGCAGTCTCCTCCTCCTCTTCCTCTCAGTAGCAGAAACTAACAGAATAAAAGAGCTAGAATAGACTTTAGAGGTCTAGTCCAACCCTCTGCTCGAGCACCATTTCAGACAAACAGTTGTCCAATCATTTCTTAAAACTTCCAGTGATAGAGACAAGTCATTCCACTGGTCAATTGTTCTCACTGTCAGGAAGTTTCTCCTTAGTTCTAGGTTGCTTCTCTCCTTGATTAATTTCCATCCGTTGCTTCTTGTCCTGCCTTCAGGCGCTTTGGAGAATAGCTTGACTCCCTCTTCTTTGGGTCAGCCCCTTAGATATTGGAACCCATGTCACCCCAGTCCTTCTTTTCGCTAGACCGCACATACCCATTTCCTGCAATCATTTTTCGTATGTTTTAGTCTCCAGGCCCCTGTTCATCTTTGTTGCTCTTCTCTGCGCTCTTTCCAAAGTCTCAACATCTTTTTGATGTTGCAGTGAACAGAACTAGATGCAGTATTCCAAGTGTGGTTTTATTTATTTATTTATTTATTTATTTATTTATTTATTTATTTATTTATTTATTTATTATTTCAATTTATATACCGCCTTTTTCCCGAGGGACTCAGGGCGGTTTACAGGGCAAATTAAAACAATACAATATATATACAGGTTAAAATAAAATAAAATTAAATAGGATGTTTTGAGGGAGGTTAGACGATTACCTGATGGAAATGTTTATCTATTGCACTTGCTATTATAACTCTTTTGTAAACCACACTTCCAGATACAAAAAGAATATGCTTTGGAATATTTCTTGCTAGGGCCTTATTGATGTGCTTTGGCTTTGTAAAACAGTAATAATAAAGATTATAAACCTTCCATAATTACAGTTCCATAATGGTGAGCAAATTCAGAACGTACACCAAGAATTTAGGCTAAGGAGAAAGGACTTCATTTTTTTTCTTGAGGTACATAAAGAAGTTCAGGGACATGCATAATAATGAAAGCTGATTAAAAACAAGACTAACTCTCTTTTCTGTGCACAGCAGTTTTTCCTTGCACTGGTAACATGCTGGATAAAGAGGCACCAAATAGGACAAGCCTAAGACCCACCTCATTTCTGCAGGCAGCTTTTCCTGGCAGTTCCACTCCTTCCAATTCCCAAGCCATGATTAATCCATACAGTCATTCACAAGCATTGGCTAATCGATTAGGCCATGGAATAGCACATGGAATTCCTTCAGCACCTACAGCTAAGATGTTAAAGGCAGAATCCATCCCATTGACAGAATTACAGGCTGTGTGGGAACCCATGGAGGCTGCAAGGACAACAGTTTTGCAATCCGACCCACAAATTGATTGGACCGAAACCCACAAAGCCTTAAAAATAAGAACGGTGTCTCAAGAAACAACCTCAAAACTGCGACTATCAGCTAGTCGAAAAAAAGCAACTCCTGTTTTGAGCACAACTAAGGAAAATGTATATAAGACTCTCTCCAGGGCTACTGACCAGCACACCACAAAGCTAAGGAAACAACACACAACCACTGAGAAAACAAGTTCTGCAGCACACAAGAGCATGACATCCGTCCAGGTCACTTCAGCTATACCAACAAGTCAAACTGGACCAAGATTAGCACTTCAACCATCACCAGCTATTACCGGCACTTACAGTGTTTCCAACGGAACTGCAGATTGCATTAAAGCCTTAATTGGCTTGACAATGATTGTTACGAACACAAAAGCGGTAAGTGGCTAGTGTAGCTCTCCCACCCCCTTTCCTTGTTTTTGTCTTTTGTATGGTCAGAAAGTGTTTAATCAAGCCTTCCCCAATCTGGTTCCAGTCAGATGACCCTCAAAATGAAGCTTGTTACACATTTATTGCTCTAAATTTGTAAGCAACAATAATTCCTCAGTCTTTGTTGAAATTAGTTTTAAATACCAGAATAAACAAAGAGATCATTGTCGATTTCAGAAAAGGCAGGCACAGCCACACTTCTCTGTGCATTAATGATTCACCTGTGGAGACAGTTACCAGCATCAAATTCCTGGGTGTGCAGCTACTGAGTAGGCTGGCTTGGTCGTTCAACAGTAAGAAAGTGGTGAAGCGGGCACAGCAACACCTGCATTTTCTGCGGCGCATGAGAAAAGCTCATCTTCCTTCCCCTGTCCTGACCACTTTCTACAGGGGGACGATCGGGAGCATCCTGTCATACAGCATCATAGTCTGGTTTGGAAGCATCACTGCTTCAGACAGGAAGGCGGTGCAGAGAGTGGTGAGGACGGCTGAAAAGATCATTGGCGGTTCCCTCCCTCCCATCCAGGACATAGCACAGAAGCGTTGCTTGAGCAGGGTCCGCAAGATTGTCTGGGACACTACACACCCTCCTCATGACCTGTTTTCCTTGTTCCCTTCTGGGAGGAGGGGGCTTCGTGGTATCCACAGCAGAACATCCAGATTCAGCCATAGTTTCATTCCATACAGCATTAACCTTGTGAACTCTCAAGCTTCCACCTTCCGTTATATATTCAAGATGGGCAGTATTTAATATTTATTTATGTATATGTAGGGTGTTGGTCTATACATATGTTGTATATAGTATGGTTCGGTGTGTGTCATGTATGTGTTCCACTTTGAGAGCGGGCAACTAAATTTCATTTTTGATGTGTGCCGTTGTGCCCACATTAAAAAAATGACGATAAAGGTTATCTTATCTTATCTTAATGCACTGATGTCTTGCCTATTTCACAGGGCGAACTAGAATATCTTAATATTGATCCTAACACCACACACACCGCAGGATATTGCGGATATAGCCAATCAATGCTCAACGTCTCGTTTGAAGGTGGCTTCGTAAAATTTATTTTTACTAAGGTAAGATTTTCTTCAGAGATGGTACAGGTAGCCAATGGTGGGATTCATATATGTGGACAGCCAGTTCTCTGTGGGGATGCCACTTCCGGAAGTCCGTTCTGGGCCTGGGCAACAAAAAATTAGCTACTGGTTCTGCCTAAGTGGTGCAAATTGGCTGAATCCCACCACTGCAGGTAGCCCTCGAACTTACAACAATTCATTTAGTGACCATTACAGTTACAGTAGCACTGGAAAAAGTGACCATTTTTCACACTTATGACCGTGGCAGCATCCCCATGGGTCACGTGATCAAAATTCGGACACTTAGCAATTGACTCATATTTATGACAGTTGCAGTGTGCCGGATCACCTTTTGCAACCACCTGTCAAGAAAAGTCAATGGGGAAGCCAGATGCACCTAACAACCGTGCTTCTAACTTAACAACTGCAGTGATTCACTTAACAACTGTGGCAAGAAAGGTCGTGAAATAGGACAAAACTCACTTAACAAATGTTACACTTAACAACAGAAATTTTGGGCTCAAACTGTGGTTGTAAGTTTGAATTGAGGGCTTTGGAATCCTCTTCAAAGAAATGACTCAATGAGCATGTCCCAATCCATGGTTAACAAAATTATGATTAATACAATTTATACTTCTATAGATCTCAATAATTTGCTTTGCTGAAGTTAGATCAAGTTTCCTATGACACAAAATGTGCATCCAGCAGGCAGAAAATGCAACACACATACACAATGAACTAGCCAAACTAACCACAAGGGTTATATTCATATTGACTTTCTACTTCTTACTTTAGTGTTATGAAATGCTTGGCTTTAGTTTTATTTATATAAGGTTCTCTCCAAGTGTTCTTTCAAGAGAAGTGCTCAGATCACGGTTATCTACACACGTATATCACCTTGCATAAGCCAACAGCCCCAGTGAAAGGGCTAAAATAAATGCAGATATCATATTTAATTTTAAAAGTCCAAACCATTACAGATTCAGCCTTCTCAAACAGAAAATTGATCATAGCTAGCTTCCCTAAGTCTTGCTTTGAACATTTGTGAATTGGTTACAAGTTTAGGCACAGAATAAAAACAAACTAAGAATAAGCCACAAAGCTTTCACTTCTTGGAATTAGCAAGCCAACATTAAATAGGTTTCTAAGCTGTGGTTTCCTTCCCTTAATCAAGCCATGTTTTTTATTCACTGAATCAGTTTTGCACATCACATAAAACTGGGAAGAACATGATATGGAAAACCAGAATACATACAAAGTGAAATATAGCCACACAATATATCTCCTTAATAGAAAAGTAGCTTATAAACGTCTAGGAAGGAAAAAAATATGTTGTATCATTGGGGAATGGTAAGACAAAATGTGTAAATAAAACAATGCAATACATCCTCATTGCAAGTAATTACTAGTTGTGTTGCTGTGACTTTAACCTTTTCTCCTTCCAATTTTCCCTCATGTGATTTCCTTTCAATTTTTATTGTGGCAATTCCACGCCACTGTTTTAATTTCTCATGGTTCATGGATTACGCCAAATCATAATGCCTTTCTCTACTTCAGGGAGTGTAGGGTTGTAAGCCATGATTTGTGGCTTGTTGAAATGCATCCAATCTGGAATATCTGCAGAGATAAAAGATAAAAATAATCAATGAGCAGATAATAGGCTTCAATTACAGTTGTGTCTAGCATCTTTACTTTACGATAGTTAGCCCCCACAGATTAGACTATCTATGTCAGTCCAACTAGTTCTGGCTTATTTAGCTTGCTATAGTTTAGCACTGCCCGTTGACCCACTCTCTGCACTCTTTGAGATTTGGGCAGCCTTGAAACTTAAGAGAAAACACGAGTAATCAATTAGTAAATAATTATTTTTGCTTTACTGAAGTTAGGTCAGTTTCCAAGGCACAAAATTGGTGTGTATGCAACACATACATACGTACAACCTGATACCCAGGCTACAAATAGTCCATGACTTATGACTGCAATTGGGACCAAATTTTCTGTCGCTAAGCAAGGCAATTGTTAAGTCAGCTGCACCCAATTCTGCAATCTTTTTTACCCATGGTTATTAAGTGAATCCTTGCAGTTGTTAAGTGACTCATGTGGTTGTTAAACTTTACCCCATTGACTCTGGTTTTGCTGGAACCCGGTTGGGAAGATCGCAAATGGCGATCACATGATCCCTGGACACGGCAACCATTTGTAAATACATGCTGGTTGCCAAGCACCTGAATTTTGATCATGTAACCATAGGGACGCTGCAACAGTTGTAAGTGTGAGGACCGGTTATAGGAGGGATCCCCAACCTCCGATTCGTGGACCAGTACCAGTCCACGCCATGTCAGAAACCAGTCCACGCAAATAAGCGAAGCTCCATCCACAGGAGGTAGACAAGATGCGAAACCATGTTGGGGGCCACCTTTGTATCTTTGAACAGTCGCTAAAGGGGTGGTTATAAGTCAAGGACTACCTGTATCTGACAGTTCCAGATTTCATGACAGATCGGAGAAAAATGAAAAGTCTCTTTCACACAGACATAAATCACTGCACAGCATGTGCTCTGTAAGCCCCTCCCCATCTCTCCAACCCCCTTTTTCCTTTCAAATAAAGCAGGGGTGTCAAACTGCCAGCCCACAGGCCGGTTGCATCATACGGAGGCCGCGTCCACCCCAGCTCTGGTGGTAAAAAAAAAATCATGATTCGTTGCAACACGTCACGTGACGCAGCGAGTTTGACACCCGTGAAATCAAGGCTCAGCTTCTAGTGTTTGTTCTATCTCTTTGCTTCTCTGCAAGTGAAGTATTATTTCACTCAAGTAAGATCTTAGAAAGGGCAGTGCAGTTGAGAGGCACATTAATGGCTGTGGCGAAACAATGGTGCAAATTGTTTCTTCTTAGTTCTAGGTTGCTTCTCTCCTTGATTAGTTTCCATCCATTGCTTCTTGTCCTGCCTTCACCAAAGCACCTGAGGGCAGGTCAAGAAGCAACGGATGGAAACTAATCAAGGAGAGAAGCAACCTAGAACTAAGGAGAAACTTCCTGACAGTGAGAACAATTAGTGGAACAACCTGCCTCCAGAGGTTTTGAACGCTCCAACACTGAAAGTTTTAAAGAAGAGACTGGACAGCCATTTGTCTGAAATGGTATAGGGTTTCCTGCCTGAGCAGGGGGTTGGACTAGATGACCTCCAGGGTCTATTCTTCTTCTTCTTCTTCTTCTTCTTCTTCTTCTTCTTCTTCTTCTTCTTCTTCTTCTTCTTCTTCTTCTTCTTCTTCTTCCTTCTTCTTCTTCTTCTTCTTCTTCTTCTTCTTCTTCTTCTTCTTCTTCTTCTTCTTTTTCTTCTTCTATTCTATTCTACTTTATTCTACTCTGCACTACACTACACTACACTACACTCTATTCTAAATTTTGAGTTGCCTAATCCTTCCCACTGCCTTCCATGGCCAGTATTGCTAAAGATACTGTATTGCATAATCCAATCCTTTCATGATACAAGAGGAGAGTCAAATCTGCTCCTTGAAATATGAGTAGATATGAAATTTCTCTCCCATTTCCTCAAGAAGCATGTTTACCAACCAGAATCCGATTTACTGGATTCCTAGTATTTAGGTGCTGTTTAATTTTCCTTCTTTATTGGCGCTCAAATAAGGAACAAAAGACTAGAAAAGGTTTGGAAAGAGAAAGAGCTGGCCATACCATAAATATTCTTACTTAGTGGCATTCACACAATGGTGTGTGTGTGTGTGTGTTTAATAATAATAACAACAACATTTTTCCCTATATTCTGTTTTATGTTCTGTAAATTGTGAGCGAGTAGGTGGCTATATCAATTTTCCAAAATAAATACCTACAATCAGACTGGTGAATTAACCTTTGTTCTGAGTTGTGTGAAACTTGGAATCATAAACCCACCAAATGGATTGATTTTATACAAAGAAGGTGGGGAGAAAAAGATTAATCACGCTTAGCCAAAGCATTTGAAAAGACTTTCCCGAGTCTGGCGAAGGATGTTATATGAATGGAGCCATCGATTTAAGAAAAAGACTCAAATTCACTCTCACGTTAAGCTCTAATATGGTGGTTTACTTTGGGCTTTATTTGTTACAGGCGTGCAATCCTGGGTGTGCAACCCTGGGTATGCCAGGTATGGAGGTCAAGGGTGAAGTATGCGCTATCTTGAATTTGCAGAAATGCCATAATTTATGTACCTGCATCAGAAACACACAATAGCGGCATTTGCTTCACGATGTCACCTTGTAGAGGTGAATCTGTTCCTTATCTTCAGTCTTTATGAGGCTCAGCGTGATATGTGAATCTAGTCACTGTGGACTATAAGCCGTACTTTATGCACAGATAATCCTCAATTTATGACCACAACTGAGCTCAAACCTTCTGTTGAGTGAGACAATTGTTAACTGAATTTTGCCCCATTTTAGGACCTTTCTTGCTACGGTTGTTAAGTGAATCACTGCAATTGTTAAGTTAGTAACACGGTTGTTAAGTGAATCTGGCTTCTCCACTTTGCTTGTCAGAAGGTCACAAAAGGGGATCACGTGACCCCGGGACCCTGCAACCATCATAAATATGAACCGATTGCCAAACGTCTGAAGTTTGATCACATGACCACGGGGATGCTGTAACGGTCGTAAGTGAGAAAGGTGGTCATAAGGTCCCGTTTTTTCAGTGCCACTGTAACTTTGAATGGCCACTAAATGAATTGTTGTAAATTGAGGATTATCTGTAGCTTGTCGAATCTGATGAATAGCTGGCATACAATTTGGCGTAAAGAAATAACAAACTGGGGTAAATAAATAATAAAACACATTTTGCTTATCTGTAGCTTGCAGAGTAAAGCACCATCAGCTGGGTTCACACCGACTTCTACATTCCTATAGTTTACAAATTACATCGGCTGGAGATTCACATACCATGCTAAGCTTCAATGAAACTAGCCACATGAAGCCAAGATAAGGTAGCAGTGAAAGTGCTGGGCACACAAGATCAGCCTTGAAAAATATAAAGGCATAACGGGATGCCTGAATCCCAGCTAATTCTAAAAAAAGTCATCGGGATTTAAAATGCTACAAAACCTTTCTCTCTCCTTCCATTATTACTTGCAGAAAGAAATGGTCTATTATATCAGCACGGTTGAAGCCTCTTTGACAGTTCCCACACAAGGTAGGTACTAGGGTGTCTACATTCAGATGATCGCTAAAGTGGCATCCATCTCTCCCTGAGATACCGGCACAACTAAATGCTGGGTTACAAAGAGAACATGGAATCACAGGGCTGGAAGGAACCACGTTCTCACTATCAGAAAATTTCTCCTAACTTTTATATTGGATCTCTCTTTAACAAGCTTCTACCTGTTATTTCTTTCCTTGCTCTCTGGTGCTTTGAAGAATAAGTCAATCCCTTCTTCTTTGTGACAGCCCCTCAAGTACTGGAAGACAGCTCTCGTGCCCCACCCCCCAATCTTTCTGTTTGATAGGTTAGACATAACTAACCCCCCTCAACTGTTCATCATATGATTTAGCCTCTAGACTCGTGGTGGCAAACCTATGGCACGCGTGCCACAGGTGGCACGCAGAGCCCTCTCTGTGGGCACACGCGCTGTCGCCCCAGTCCTAAGCCTTCAGCTGGGTTTTATAAAGCCTTTTCGCATTAGGCCTCCGCCATCATGTGCAAAAAAAAAAAAGGTTCAATCAATCAATCAATTTCAACTTCTTGTGGAAAAAAAATCTCGTAAAGTTGAAATTGATTGATTGAACTTTTTAGTCCCACCCAGTCTGACATTACCACTGCAGCCACACCCACAGAATGGGCCACACCCATCCAATGGGCCACACCCACCTGGCACCCGACGATACATAAGTGCAGTTTGGGCACTCGGTCTCTAAAAGGTTTGCCGTCACTGCTCTAGACCCTTCATCATCTTGGTTGCTGTTCTCTGCACATTTTCTAGAGGCTTAGCATCTCTTTTCTATCGTGGTGACCAGAACTGAAGCAGAAGAGCTCTAGAGAACGAAAATGTAGACAACTAGCTGAACTTTTTAGATTAACCCAAGTCCAGCAACTTCAAAACATCTCTCTCCCCCCAGTCCACAGTCCACCTCTGCAAGGAGGTTGAGGGTTTGGTGAAGTGGTATAAGGAAAACAGCCTAGTTTTAAATACTGGGAAAACGAAAGTGATCATTGTCGATTTCAGAAAAGGCAGGCACAGCCACACGTCTCTGTGCTTTAATGATTCACCTGTGGAGACGGTTACCAGCATCAAAATCCTGGGTGTGCAGTTAACAAGTAGGCTGGCTTGGTCGCTCTACAGCAAGACACTGGCGAAGCGGGCACAGCAGCGCCTGCATTTACTGTATCGCATGAGAAAAGCACATCTTCCTTCCGCTGTCCTTACCACTTTCTATAGAGGGACGAGCATCCTGTCATATTTGCATTACAGTCTGGTTTGGAAGCATCAATGCTTCGGACAGGAAGGCAGTGCAAAGAGCGGTGAGGATGGCAGAAAAGATTATTGGTAATTCACTTCCTTCCATCCAGGACATGGCACATAAGCGATGCTTGAGCAGAGTCCGCAGGATTGCCTGGGACGCTACACATCCCCTTCACGACCTGTTTTCCTTGTTACCTTCTGGGAGGAGGGGGCTCTGTGGTATCCGTAGCAGAACATCCAGATTCAGTCACAGTTTTGTTCCATACATATGGAACCTTGTGAACTCTCAAGCTTCCTTCTTCCGCTATGTATTCAAGATGGACAGTGATTAGTATTTACCGTATATGCTGCTTATATATAAGGGTGTAGGTCTATACATATGTTGTATATAGTATGTTTAAATGTGTATTATTTTTTATTTATTTTTTTATTTTAATTCCATTTATATCCTGCCCTTCTCCGAAGACTCAGGGCGGCTTACAAGCTTAGCAGTAGCCTTCATTCTATGTATATGCCTGCTTATTAGGGCTTTCACACACACCCCCAAGCGGCATTATTACAAAGTCAGCTTAATTGCCCCCAACAATCTGGGTCCTCATTTTACCTACCTCAGAAGGATGGAAGGCTGAGTCAACCTTGAGCCTGGTGGGATGCGAACCTGCACTAATTGCAGGCAGTTGGTGTTACTTAAGGAGGCATTAGCCCACTGCTCCACCAAGTATTATGTATGTGTACACTTTGAGAGCAAGCAACTAAATTTCATTTTTAATGTGTGCCATTGTGCCCACAGTAAAAAATGACAATAAAGGTTATTTATCTATCTATCTATTAGCGGGGATTGTTTTTCTCACTGGCACAGGACACTTTTATGGAACTTTTTTGGAATTCCACTAATTTATCCTGCAGTAAAGCTGTAAGGATATCACCCTCAATACTAAAGCAGAACAGAGTTCAGGCATTGAGATCCCTCCCAGTTCATACCAGCGTATTTTTCATACAGCTCAAGATCTGGAAGACTGCAGATTAACATAGCCTGGAAACACAGCCAAACCAACTCTACTGTATCTTAGAATCACCCAATGTTTCTCAGCCTTGACCCCTTTTAAAATGTGTGGACTTCAACCTTCATGCTGGCAGGGGAATTCTGGGAGTTGAAGTCCACATATCTTGAAGTGGCCAAGGTTGAGAAACATTGGCCTAGTAGTCCAGAGGTGTCCAAAGTGGGCAACTTTAAACTTGTGGACTTCAACTCCCAGAATCCCCCATGCTGGCTGGGTAATTCTGAGAGTTGAAGTCCACAAGTCTTAAAATTGCCAACTTTGGAGACCCCTGGACTAGTCTTTCATATCAGAAGTCCCTAACCTTTTGGGCACCAGGGACGAGTTCCATGGAGAAAGGTTTTTCCATGGATTAGAGAGTGCCTGGTTTTGTGTGCTGCCTGCATCTCGCAGATGGGGCTTTGCTTGTTTGTGCCGCAGCCCGGTACAGGTCCACGGACCGGGGGTTGGGGACCCCTGTATCATATGACTCCAACCAGGACATCTAAAGCACAGCTCAGTGTTGGACAAAAAAACAGGGCATTAGTTTTAGGGTTTGGTATTGCACAGACACAGAGATATATCCCAGAGAGAAAATTAGCCACAAAGATCAGCAATGATGTGTCTTTCTCTGCAAATTTCAGGTTTTGTATACAATGGAATTAAAAATGACCAGCTCTTTTCCACAGCTGTGGGAAGCTGCTTCAAATGTCTCAGTAAGCAAATGGTGAGCTTGGCCAGCAACTTTCAAATACAGGTTGCCAATTCCCAGCTTCAAGCCTTTGATATCGTAAACAACCAATTTGGAAAAGGTTAGTAAATGCAACCCTGGGGGTCCTATGAGTAAGAGTTTCCTGCTGACGGGGCAAAGGGACATATTCACACCATAGGTCTTGGGCTAGATGCGAAGCGATGAAGATTTCACCAAATTCTCTCTCAGCTGTGCTGCATTTAATCCAAGCCAATTTATATGCATGCATATAAATATGTGCATAGGACTCCTACCTTTAATCAATTCCCCAGTCGCCTCCCAAAGAACAAATGCTTTTATAATTTTCAGATGTACTGACTACCAGGAGGCAGCTCACGACCAGTTTCAATCTTATTGGGATTGTCAAGACATTCATAGCATTATTTATTCATTATTTTTATCATGCCTTTATTATTTATATAAATAACTGAAGTGAACATATCCAGCACAGCTTCCTCCTCCTATTTTTGTCACAACAACAACCCTGTGAGGCGGGTTGGGCTGAGAGAGTGACTGGCTGAAAGTCACCCAACCAGCTTTCATCCCTAAGGCGGGACTGGAACTCATGGTCTACTGCTGGGGTCTTCAAACTTGGCCCTTTTATGACTTGTGGACTTCAACTCCCAGAATTCCTCAGCCAGCATGCCTGGCTGAGGAATTCTGGGAGTTGAAGTCCACAAGTCATAAAAAGGCCAAGTTTGAAGACCTCTGGTCTATTGGCTTTCTAGTCTGGTGACTTAACAAACTAAACCAAACTGCCTCTTTAAAGATTTGCCATAGTTCAGATGATTTCAGGTAATACAAAGATAACTTTTACATAGGGTGCTCACAAGGTCTGGGATAATTTTCTATAGCTTTGTTTGACTACGATGAAAATCACTGTGGAATCATATGATGCTTTTTTTATTGAAGTCTAATATTCTTTTTTTCCAAACTGCAGAAGAGGAATGCACTTTGGATAGAAACAAGAGGCTGATCCCAGCAACAATTGGCTTCAGTTTGTCCGGATTGATAATCATCATCCTGTTCTCCTGTGTGCTTTATAGAAGGAAAACTCACTCTGGATACAGCCGTATCTGAATCCCGAAGTTTGTTTATGAATGGGTATAGAGCAGGGGTCTTCAAACTTGGCCCTTTTATGACTTGTGGACTTCAACACCCAGAATTCCTCAGCCAGCGTGCCTGGCTGAGGAATTCTGGGAGTTGAAGTCCACAAGTCATAAAAGGGCCAAGTTTGAAGACTCATGGTATAGAGCAACAAATGATAAGAACAGGAAGAATGGGAGATTCTACTTGCTTTGCTGTGGCAATCAGATATGCCAATAGCCGTTGAGCATCTTTAAATGATTTTTAAATTTCTGATACTTTTAACACTTAATCAGAAATTAACCAGCTCCATGCATGAGCATACATGTCTATTATCTATATACAACAGCAGCAAAGTATTTATTTGCTTGGACGTTATTGTTTTTTTTATTCACCTGCACGTATTTGCAATTGTAATCCATGATTTCAATTAATACTGTAGTAATAAAGTGTGTGTCTCTTTATCGCAATTTATCAGGCTGATCTGCCTGCAGTAGGCACATTGTAAGGGATGCTTAGGCAAAAAGTTCAACAAACGTCAACAAAATGCTCTGCATTTTAGTAACAGTTTTGTCACATGCTGAGGGCAGGACAAGAAGCAATGAGTGGGAGATTATCAGAGGAAAATTCAACCTGGAACTAAGAAGGAATTTCCTGCCAGTAAGAACAATTAATCAGTGGAACAGCTTGCCACTCAGAGTTGTGGTTGCTCCAACACTGGAAGTTTTTAAGAGACTGGAGAGCTATTTCTCCAGGATGGGATAAGGACTCCTCTTGAACAAGGGGTTGGTTGTACTAGAAGACCTTCAACTTCTCTTCCAGTCCTATGATTCAATGGTTCTATGACTGAAATTAATTATTTTACATTACTCCTTAGTTAGGGATAGGATGTCAGCCCTTCTCTATTTTCTGAATGTAGGATATTTTCAAAATTAACCCCCTGCCAACTTATCACTCACAGATCATTATTTCACATCTGCTGCCAACTTCAAGTTTGCAGTAAAGAGTGGATACACCCTTTATACTAAGCCATGACTTCATCATGGCTTATTGAGTAGCCATTAACTGGCTTAGTAATAAATAATAGTTTATAAAACTCCCAGGCTGGTTTTTTCTACATTGTGCTGAGCTAAAACCAAACCATGTTATGGCATATCATAGCATGTGAATCCAACCAGCTCTGCAGGCTTTTCACACGTACAGATTGTTGCTTCACAATATGCTTGGCCAGAATGCTTAAATTTGTAGCTCGCTGCATTGTACAAACCCAGGAATCTGAAATACTTAAATAAACCATGTTTCAGTTAACCACAGATTGGTTAAAAATGCATTATCTGTCTCATGTAATTCAAGCTGCCTAATCTAATTTTCAAACTGATGAAACATAGAATGGAAAAAGCCAAGCAAATTCTGCCAAATCAACTGACTTGAGGTTACACAACCTTGTATTCACTGGTATTTTATCAATTATCCCTCAGTTATTCAATAAAAAGCATAACCTTCCTGGTAAGGTAAAGGTAAAGGTAAAGGTAAAGTTTCCCCTGCACATGTGTGCTAGTCGTTTCCGACTCTAGGGGCCGTTTCAAAGCCGAAGAGCCAGTGCTTGTCCGAGGACGTCTCCGTGGTCATGTGGCTGGCATGACTAGACGCCAAAGGTGCACGGAACGCTGTTACCATCCCACCATAGTGGTCCCTATTTTTCTACTTGCATTTTTACGTGCTTTCGAACTGCTAGGTTGGCAGAAGCTGGGACGAGTAACAGGCACTCACTCTGTTATGCGGCATTTGGGATTCGACCTGCCAAACTGCTGACCTTCTGATCGACAAGCTCAGCGTCCTAACCCACTGAGCCACCGCATCCCCTCAAACCTTCCTGGAGCTCAGGCTAAATTTTCTTGGCAGAGAATAGAAGTGATCTCCCATTCCTTTGTTTTGACATGTGTTTTGGACTTCTGACGCTCAGAAAAACACTAATAAAAGACAATAATTTTCCAAGTCAACTTTTTCTGCACAAAATATTCCTCTTTAGGCAATTTTTAACTTTCAAAAGTTGTGAGATGCTTGTTTTTCAGGTGATTTGTCTAAACCAAGGTGTCTTCAAGCTTGGCCCTTTTATGCCTTGTGGACTTCAACTCCCAGAATTCCTCAGCTAGCGTGCCTGGCTGAGGAATTCTGGGAGTTGAAGTCCACAAGTCATAAAAGAGCCAAGCTTGAAGACCCCTGGTCTAAACTAGAAGTACATTGCAATTACAAGCTATTTCTTTTCATATCTAAGAACATTGCCACTGCCTTGTAGCCTTCTAGCTTTTGCATTTTTTATATTACCTTATTTTTACTTGGAAGTTTAAATCTGATTTTAATTTATGCTTTTATTCATGTGTTTATATGGTTTTATTACGATGTTGTAAACAATCCAGACTTGTTTAGGTGAGATGGCTGGTATAGAAATTTAATTAATTAGTTTTTCTGTTTACAGTAGACAGTACTGTTTACAACCTCAGTACTGTTTTCAACATTTCTTTTTTTTTTCTACACACACCAAAGCTGCTTTGTTCCTTTACCGGTGCTATACAAACCACAAAAAAGAGGCTACAATGAATTTTCTTCACATCAAATAATGTAGCCCAAATATCTATGTACAATGCTAGTCAGAAAAATATGTATTTGTAAAGGAAAAAAATTCTGTTTTAAAATTTTCTGAAAGGCTAATCTATGGTCCATGTCTTGCATCCCCTACCAACCAGATCCAAACATGGTTAGTTTTCAAAGTCAGACAACTACTGCCACCTACTGTGGCTTGGTGAAGATGGTGGATCAGGTACCTTCCTAACAGAAGGTAGTGGCCAGAATCCTATAAATCTACTTAGTTAAAAACAAATCTCAAACTCCAAAAGATGGAGGGAAAAGTTTACAAAATAGCTTTAAATTCATAGCCCAAATTTTTTTGGCCCTAATAATTATGAGTTTTCATTCCCAACACTTTTCTCTGCAGAAGAAAATGCTCTATGTACAGAATCTTCCTACACTGTACTCTTCCAAGAGGCCAAAAACAGAATTCAGAATACTCAAGAGACATCTCTGTGCTATGAGTAACATCGATAAAAAAAGGCCATCTATCCGGACCCTGAAAGTGGGGGGCCTGTCCTTGGGAGGAGCATTTTACACACACACACACACACACACACACACACACACACACACACGTTGCTGCCGTTCCGATGATGTCCCCAAACTCTTTAAAAATACAGCTGTTCTCTCAGCTTTTGAGAACATGGAGATACATCTGATGGCTGTATTTTTTCCATCATATGAAGTTTATTTTCTAGACACACAGGGCTTATTTTATTGTTGTTGTTTTTCTTTCCAAATGCAAGCCGCCCCATATCATTTTGGAATTGGGCAGCCTTAAAACTAACTGATCTATCCGTACACAGCTGGACTACAATGGAGCACAAAGTTTCCACTGCTAAGCAAGACACTGGTTGAGTTTTGCCCCATTTTAAGACCTTTTTGCCACAAGTAAATCACAGCAGCCGTTAAGTGAGTCATGAAGTCATTAAGCAAATCCAGATTCCCCCGTTGATTTTGCTTGTCAGAAGCCGGCTGGGAAGGTTACAAATGGGGATCACATAATCCTGGAAGAGTGCAACTGTCATGAATACATGCCAGTTGCCAAGCAGCTGAATTTTGATCACATGACTGTGGGGATGCTGCAACCGTCGTGTGAAAGTTGGTCACAAGTCACTTTTTTTAAATGCCATCGTAACTTTGAATGATCACTAAATGAATGGTTGTAAGTCTAGGACAGGGGTCTTCTAACTTGGCCCTTTTATGACTTGTGGACTTCAACTCCCAGAATTCCTCAGCCAGGCACGCTGGCTGAGGAATTCTGGGAGTTGAAGTCCACAAGTCATGAAAGGGCCAACTTTGAAGACCCCTGGTCTAGGACTTCCTATATATAAGTCCATACAGCTCAGGGGCTGGGTGGTTCACCCAATCCATCAATTCCAAGCCTGTTGCTGATACCCATGCAAAGGATGAGAAGTGTGGCACCCTTAAATCCATGCTCAACTTTGCCCAAGTACGGGGAGTTCTTGACTTATGAACTCAATTGAGCCCAACATTTCTGTTGCAAAGTGAGACAGTGGTTAAGTGAGCTTTGCCCCATTATACAACTCTTCTTGCCACAGTTGTTAAGTAAATCACTGCAGCTGTCAATTTAGTACACAGTTGTTAAGTGAATCTTGCTTCCCCATTGACTTTGCTTCTCAGAAGGTCACAAAAGGGGATCACCTGATGATCCCAGGACACTGCAACCCCTCATAAATATGAACCAGTTGCCAAGCTTCTGAATCTTGATCAGGTGACCGTGGGGCTGCTGCGATGGTCCTATGTGTGAAAAAAATGGTCTTAAGTCACTTTTCCTCCCCCCAGTGCCTTCTAACTTTGAATGGTCACTAAGTAAATAGGGTGTAAGTTGAGGTCTACCTGTATTCATGTATTTTTCTTGCCATCTATAGGTATACATGAAGGGACGCGGTGGCTCAGTGGGTTAGTACGCTGAGCTTGTCGATCAGAAGGTCGGCAGTTTGGCGGATTGAATCCTGAGTGCCGTGTAACAGAAAGAGTGTGTCAGGACCCACCCCAAACCACGTCTTAGGAAGACAAAATTCTTGGAGTCAAATCTATTCCAAAAAGAATCTTTACTATGATATGCTTGGTTGTAGGAAACGAGACAGGACTTAATATTATTCCACGAAGTAAACCCTTATAAAGAGTTCCCGGTTTAACCCCCCTTAACCCCATTTGGTCAGTCCCCCATCCTTTATCTCATATCATCCCTCTTGTGGGAAAAAGGAACTTAGGACCCTTCATGTTTATTGCTCTCTTCCGTGACAAAAGCCAGATGCTAGCCCCCCCTTTTGTTTCCCCAGTTCAAAAGGCTTCTCCTTTCCTTTGAAATGCCTAATACCGGTTCAATACACATCTATTCTCTTCTCTTCGGGAGATGGCAGAATCCATGGAATAATGTTTGAAACATTCCATTTATGAATATGATATAAATGGATTCTGACAGAGCGCCTGTTACTCGTCCCAGCTTCTGCCAACCTAGCAGTTCGAAAGCACGTAAAAATGCAAGTAGAAAAATAGGGACCACTACGGTGGGAAGGTAACAGCGTTCCGTGCGCCTTTGGCGTCTAGTCATGCCAGTCACATGACCACGGAGACATCCTCGGACAAGCGCTGGCTCTTCGGCTTTGAAACGGAGATGAGCATCGGCCCCTAGAGCCGGAAACGACTAGCACGCATGTGTGGGGGAACCTTTACGTTTTTATAGGTATACATCCAAACTAGACTGTGTTGTTCCTCTAGGCCACATATGTGCGCGTACGTGGGTAGATTCATAACTGATTTATTTTTTGTTACCTTTATGCAGTGTATATTGGAAGTGTTTGAGAGCTGTACGCAACGAGATCTCATTTTAATGTATGCTGATTAGTGTACATTTAAAGTGACAATATTCTGCTCTATTCTGCTCTGTTCCATATTCTATATTCTCTTCTAATTTTCTATTTTTCTATTCTAAAGTCCATACATCTCGGGAACTGGGTTCACCCAAGGTCACCACGATGTAAAAAAGATGTGAGACTCTAGAAAGGGTACAGAGAAGAGCAACAAAGATGATTAGGGGGCTGGAGGCTAAAACATATAGGGAATGGTTGCTGGAATTGGGTATGTGTAGTTTAATGAAGAGAAGGGTGAGGGGTGACGTGATAGCAGTGTTCCAATATCTCAGGGGCTGCCCCAAAGAAAAGGGAGTCAAGCTATTCTCCAAAGCACCTGAAAGCAGGACAAGAAGCAACGGATGGAAACTAGTCAAGGAGAGAAGCAACCTAGAACTAAGGAGAAACTTCCTGACAGTTAGAACAATTAACCAGTGGAACAACCTGCCTCCAGAGGTGGCGAATGCTCCAACACTGGAAGTTTTTAAGAAGAGAACTGGACAGCCATTTGCCTGAAATGGTATAAGGTTTCCTGCCTGAGCAGGGGGTTGGACTAGATGACCTCCAAGGTCCCTTCCAACATTATTATATTATTATTATTATTATTATTATTATTATTATTATTATTATTATTATTATTATTATTATTATTATTATTATTATTATTATTATTGCATCGATTCCAGGCCTCTCGCCAACGCCGGTGCAAGGAGAGCCAATCTTTCTTGGCCGGGAGGGCGGGGGCTGCTTTAGAAGCGCCCCCAACTCCTTCCTCGCCTTTGCCAAAGCCCTGCACAAACCCAGTTAAGAAAACTGGCTAACCAGACCAAGCTTCAATGGGAACGAAGCCATGAGAGTGCAAAAAAAATACAAAACAAAACACGGGACTGGGCAGGGCAAGGCGGGGCAGAGGCAGCTGGAAAAGCCCCGGACGGGCCGCGCTCTGCCCTTCTCCTTTTGGCGAAGGTTGCGAAGTTTTCCTCCGCCCGAGAAACTACCGGGCAGCTCCGCCGCTTCCTCCGCCCGAGCCCGGCCTCCTTTCCCAACTCGCTGATAGGCCCAAACGCCGCCGCTAGCCCGGCTCTAGTCCCCGCCTGTCTTCAGCTCCGGCGCAGCGATGGCGGCCTCGGCCTTGGCGGTGACCGGCGAGGGGCCACGCCAGCTCCGGCAGAGCCTGTGAGTGCGCCGGGCGAGGAAGAGGGGCGCGGGCGGGAAGCCAACCCCACGACTCCGTTCGGGGTTCCCGCGGGAGGCTGGGAGAGGAGAAGGCCGCTTTGGGCCGCCGGGTGGGGAGCTCGGCGCCTGTGCCGAGCCGGCCACTTGTAGAGTCCCGCCGTTCGGCTGGCGGTCTCGAATTAAAGGGGAACCCCCGCCGTCCCCCTTCCTGGGGTGGGAGGAATGTTTTTGAGGTCGCCCTTTGTAACTGCTGCTGGAAATCAACCCGCACGGATGGATTGGGTCTGACGCGCGTCTATGCTTTCACACGACCTCCCCCCCCTCGCCACCCACATGGATTGGGTCTGAACGCGCGTCTAAGCTTTCACACGGCCTCTCCTCCCCCCCACATAACACGGAGCAACTGGAGCATAGCTAAATGTCTATGGAGATTCTCAGTCATCCAGCTCATGGTTGTGCCAAAGGTGCTTTTTCAAAGAGGCAACTGGACTTTCTTGTTTGGCTTTGAAGCCCTTTCGCTTCTCATCCAAGAAGCTTCATCCCCTCAGAGCTGAGGAAGCTTCTTGGATGAGAAGCGAAACGTCTTCAAACAAGAAAGTCCAGTTGCCTCTTGTAAAAGCACCTTTGGGACAACTGGAGCACTAGCGGTAATAGGTGATTTGTCAGCCCTTTGTCCCCGACATATGGCACAAATTGCCTCCACCATATTGCAGAAGGGGATCTTGTCCAACCCCCTGTTCAAGGGGGAGTTCTTATACCATTTCAGACAAGGGTTGTCTAATCTCCAAAGCACCTGAAAGCAGGACAAGAAGCAATGGATGGAAACTAGTCAAGGAGAGAAGCAACCTAGAACTAAGGAGAAACTTCCTGACAGTTAGAACAATTAACCAGTGGAACAATCTGCCTCCAGAAGTGGTGAATGCTCCAACACTGGAGGTTTTTAAGAAGAGACTGGACAGCCATTTGCCTGAAATGGTATAGGGTTTCCTGCTTGAGCAGGGGGTTGGACTAGATGACCTCCAAGGTCCCTTCCAACTTTATATTATTATTATTATTATTATTATTATTATTATTATTATTATTATTATTATTATTATTATTATTATTATTATTATTATTATTATTATTATTATTATCTCTTAAAAAAGCATTGTTGTTCTTTGAGAGTGGCTGTGTCATGCCTGGGGAGTTATGTTCACACAATACACTGAACTACAAACTGAATCCTCTCTAGAAAGCAAGCTTGAATTCCCCCCCCCCCCCCGGGAACTGCAAGGTTGGATCCAGGTTGTTCCCTTGTCAACAGTATAGAATGGATTTGCCAAAGCTGCTTTTGGGATTTTGTCAAATCTCCTGGTGGCCTCCCATTCTGATTTGAACAAGCTCTCATCCTTGCTTAGCTGTCCCAAGTTCACACAAGGTCACTTTTTTTTAATGTATCTTCTGCAAGCTGATTTAGGAATGGGTCAAAATATTGTTTGAGCTCCAAAAAATGTGTTTATTGATACAAACAGTGGTAGAACTAACAATGGGAAAGTATATTACGCAAACCAGAGTTAATGGTTGGAGCTGCTGGCAAGGGTTAGAGTCTTTGAATGTTTCTGGAATACCTTATGCCTAGAAAATGTTTGTAAATCATTCATTCGGTACTTTTTGGAGTGTCAGTGGGCTAACTTAAGAATGCAGCTAGTCCTCAACTTACGACTCTAGTTGAGACTAGAATTTCCATTGTTAAGCAAAAGTGGTTGTTAAATTAATCACACCCAGTTTTATGGTCATTAAGTGAATCTGCGTCCCATATTGATTTTGCTTGTCAGAAGCCGGCTTGGAAGGTCACAAATGGCAATGGTGCAATTTACACCAATTACAATGGTGTAAATACATGCCACTTGCCTAGTGTGCAAATAATGATCAAGTGACTGTGGGGATGCTGCAATAGGCATAAGTGCAAGGACTCATTTTTTTTCAGTTCTGCTGTAACTTTAAATGGTCGCTAAATGAATGTTAAATTCCTGTTTGGATTTTTGACAGCGTTCTTTTCCTTTCACAGAAAATGGCTTTGGGCTTTGTGTACCAGAGAATATTCTTTCGCAACAGGTAAATTATTTGGCTTATTTCCTTTATGGGAAATTTTCTAGATTTTTTTTTATGGTAACATATTTATAATACCTAGAAAATAAACTTGCAGTCAGATCAAAATAATGACATTATTCCGGCATTCTGCTCTGTGAGTCAGTAGCAATAGGATATTGTTGGCATAATTATGGCAGAATTATTGAAATGCTTTTTATTTGAAAAACAGGTCAAAGGAATATCGAGAAAGTCCTCGTGGCAAACCGAGGAGAGATTGCCTGCAGGGTGATGCGGACAGCCCGGAAGATGGGGGTGAAGTCGGTGGCAATTTATAGTGAGGCTGACCGGAATTCAATGCATGTAGCCATGGTAAAACTCATCAGCTGACACTCTTAAGGACTGATCTTAAAGGAGCCAAATTATGGAGCCAAATAATCTTGAATGAATAATACATTCACTTATCATATTGTGGTTGGCTTGTTTTCGATTGATCACAATACAGCAGGGGTGTCAAACTCAATTTCATTGAGGGCCGCATCAGCATTGCGGTTGCCCTCAAGGGGCCGGGTGGGTGTGGCCTGGGTGGGCGTGGCCTACTGGGTGGGCGTGGCCAGAGTGCGTATGGCCTACTGGGTGGGCGTGGCCAGCTCTACATCGTTCGCCTCAAGGGTGCCTATGGGGGCCTGGGCAGGAGTGGGACAGATCTGAGGGTCTCTGGCAGAAGGAGGGTCTCTGGGCCAGGGCCAAGGCAGTGTGGGCCGTTCCCTCACTGTTTCCAGGATGGCTTTGCGGGCCGCATGAAACCACTTCGCGGGCCGGATCCGGCCCCCGGGCCTTGTGTTTGACATGTCTGCAATACAGGTAGTCCTCAACTTAAAGCTATTTGTTTAGTGACTGTTCAAAGTAACAACAGCACTGAGAAAAAGGAACTTAAATGATCTTTGCAGGATCCCCATGGGCATGTAATTAAAATTTGGACACTTGGCAATTGGTTCAATATTTATGACAGTTGCGGTGTCCTTTTGTGGCCTTCTGACAAGCAGAGTCAACGGTGAAGCCAGATTCACTTAACCACCAGGTTTTTAACAACTACAGTGATTCATTAGCAGCTGGGGCAAGAAAGATCATAAAATGGGGCAAAACTCATTTAACAACCATCTTGCTTAGCAATATACATTTTGGGCTCAATTGTGGTTAGTCAAAGACTACCTATATGCAAACTTAACCGTGGTGGTTTGTACAATGTTTAGAAGATAATAAGTTCAGGCTTTAAAATAGTCATGGCTTAGCGCAGTGTTTTTCAACCGTGGCAATTTAAAGTTATGTGGACTATCACTCCCAGAATTCCTGCATTGCTGGCTGGGGAATTCTGGGACTTGAAATCCACATATCATTAAGTTGCTACGGTTGAAGAATACTGTAATCAGTGCATAGGGTTTAATCACATTTCAGATCTAAATAAAGCAATGTTTATAATCAGTGTTCAAACTTTAATGTGAAGTCCTATGCATGGGGTGTCCACAGCAGTGGTCAAAAAAAGTTACCTCACAAATTATAAAGGGGTGGGCCTTAATTAGCATGGTTGCAACTGCCATTTTGTTAAGCTACCTTACAACTAATCCAGCTCAACCTTCTACTGCCTGAGTTTGTACTTCAAAGATGCATCAAAACATTGTGGGGAAATTAGCCTGAAACATAACACAATAATACAATGATGGCATTCTCTTGTAGGCTGACGAAGCCTATTGCATTGGGCCAGCACCAGCTCAGCAGAGTTACTTATCCATGGAAAAAATAATACAAGTGGCCAGAAGGTCTGCAGCACAGGTACAGTTTCTGCTTTTTATCAACTAATTATTTACTTAAAATTGGATTAGTGCAACATAAGAGTCTGTGTAAGAGAAGCTCACACATTGCAGTCTTTGATATTCTGATTTTTTTTAAAAAAAAGCAGTTTAACTTTAATCAGCAATTCTGCTATTTTAAATGGTCTCATTTCCCATAAAGTTCTGTAAATATTCTGCTAATGCCCCAGCTCTTTCTGTGGTTAAACTCTGTGCCCTAATGTGCCTGCTAATTGTAGAGGTTCAGCCATCCTAACAACATGTAACTGTGCTACTATTCCATAGGTATTTTAAGTGCATCAGAAGGATAGTGCCTGGATGGCTTTGCAGATCACTCATAGCAATTGATCAGATTTTTTTTATTGGTCGCACACAGTGGTAATTGGGTACTAACTAACCTTTGCATTCTCCTATTGGTCAGCTGAAGAAATGACCGATTGATGATAGTATTCTGAGGTCGGTGGCAATGGAAAAGATTGCAGGTAGCTTCAATCTGCTTTTGAGAGTTTGGCAAACAGAAACAGCAGGGCAGAAATTTCTGCATTTTGGAGGTCAGATGCAGCTTCTGTAGACCTGCTAGAACAGCAGAAGCATCACGAAGCCTTAAAGCCTCACAATATGCCCGTGATATTTCCTATTTTAGGCTATCCATCCAGGCTATGGTTTCCTATCCGAAAACACAGAGTTTGCTGAACTCTGTAACCAAGAAGGGATAATTTTCGTAGGTCCTCCTTCATCTGCAATCAGAGATATGGGCATTAAGAGGTATTCTGTGTTACTTCATAGCTAAATTTATTATGAAGAGATTCTTTTGTTGGAACTACTAGATCAGACATGTCAAACTCGCGACATCACGTGACGTATCGAGACGGTTTTGCCATTGCCGGCAGTGGGATGGGAGCAGCTTCTGGATGACGCATCCGGCCCGCGGACCGGCAGTTCAACACCCTTGAACTAGATTGTTCCTTGTATTTGACTTGGGCTGCCTGCCCTCTTTGATAAATGCAGTGAATTGACCCTTCGATCCTTTAATATTCTGAGAATTATGGTCTCAGATGAAATAGGGTCAGCGCAGAGCACCCAAATGCAATACAGGCAGTCCTCGACTTACAACAGTTCATTCAGTGACCACTCAAAGTTACCACAGCACTGAAAAAAGTGACTTATGATCATCATTCACACTTAGGACCATTGCAGCATCCCCGAGGTCACGTGATCAAAATTCAGACACTTGGCAACTGATTCATATTTATGGTGACTGCAGTGTCCCGGGGTCATGTGATCACCTTTTGCGACCTTCTGACAAGCAAAGTCAATGGGGAAGCCAGATTCACTTAACAACCGTGTTATTAACTTAACAACTGAAGGCATTCACTTAACAGCTGGGGCAAGAAAGGTCGTAAAATGGGGCAAAATTCAGTTAACAAATGTCTCACTTAGCAATAGAAATTTTGGGCTCTGTTGTCATAAGTCGAGGACTACCTGTACGACCTTCGATCTAATTTCATGTAGGCCTTTATGTAATTTATGGGGCAGCGCACTGGGTCAGGGCACCATGCGACAGGGTCAGCTCCCATCCTTGCCACAGGTCCTGCCAACCTGGCAGCTTGAAACCATGCAAATGGGAGTAGATAAATAGGTACCACTTCAGTGGGAAGATAACTGTGCTCCATGATGTCATGTTGGCCACATGACCCGAGAAATTTCTTCAGATAGCCCTGGCTCAATGGCTTTGAAACGGAGATGAGCAACGATCAGCAGAGTAAAATCGGCAACGATCAGCAGAGTATAAAATCCACAGGGGACTCCTTTATATAATTTAATTGAGGTTAAATTAGAGGTAGAAAGGGAAGGAATCTAGATGTAGTATTGGTTGATTTACAGGCATCAATCAGTCTTGACACTTGGTGGAGCCATAGATTGTCCCCTTGATCAAAATGGAATGTGGGTTTCTTTCTCAATACTGTTAAGGCAAGGGTTTTCAAACTTGGCCCTTTTGGGACTCGTGGACTTCAGCTCCTAGAAGTCCTCAGTCAGGCACGCTGGCTGAGAAATTCTGGGAGTTGAAGTCCACAGGTCCTAAAAGGGCCAAGTTTGAAGACCCCCGCTGTAAGGAAAGTGCATCAGTTGAAAGAGAGGTTGTGTTGTGGGAGTGAAAAGCTTTCTTGCACAGTTCCTTCTATTGTTGACACTGAACATGACGGTGTGTTCCCTTGAAGTACTTCTAAGGCCATCATGTCGGCGGCTGGAGTTCCTGTGGTGGAAGGTTACCATGGTGAAGACCAATCGGATAGGTTTCTGGAAGAACAAGCCAGAAGGATCGGCTACCCAGTTATGATCAAAGCTGTCCGTGGAGGTGGAGGAAAGGTAGTATCCATTGGATGATATTTCATCAATTAGTTCGCAGTTTGTTGCATCTCTGCTTAGGTCAGGATATAATCTCCTACCTCTGTATTGGTGCAGGAGTTAATCCGTGTGCTCACAGTACATTCATGCTGGCTTAGGAATTCTGGGATTTTAGCCCACAAGCCTTAAAGTTGCCAGGTTGGGAGACAACCCCCCCTACAATAAACATGTTTAAATACAGGTAGTCCTTGACTTAAAACAGTTCATTTAGCGACCATTCAAAGTTACAACGGCACTGAAAAAAGTGGCTTATGACTCTTTCATGCTTGCAAGCGTTGCAGCATCCCCATGGTCATGTGATCAAAATTCAGCTTGGCAACTGACCCATATTTACGAGGGTTGCAGGGTCCCGGGGTCAGGTGATCCCCTTTTGCGACCTTCTGACAAAGTCAGTCAGAAAACCAGATTCACTTAACAACTTGTTACTAACTTAACAACTGCTCTGATTCACTTAACAACTGTGGCAAGATACGTCGTAAATGGAGCAAAATTCACTTAACGAATGTCTTGCTTAGCACAGAAATTTTGGGTTCAGTTGTGGTCATACGTCAAGGACTACCTGACCATTTGTTAAACAAGCTGGACTTGGATAAGCAATCACAATATATAATTTATTTTGTTAACATGACGCCAACCCAAAACTGATTTAAGGGTTCCTGTTGCTTGTGTGAACTGAGTGTAGATTGTTGTGAAAGAACACACTCATGGGCAACAATGGACTATAAATAAGCCTGGGGGAACCAAGTTGTAGACTGCAAAGTTGCATTGCACTTTATCACTTGGTTTTTATTTTTATGTATGTTGCCATCTATCTTTAATTTTAAAGTTTAGAAAGCCAAAGATGCATGCAAATGAGGTGCCTCTGTTGTCATTAATGTAACAAAAATATTTCTTCCTTTTTTTTCAGAGTAATTTATTTAATTCTTTTGCTAATATTAGTTTTATCCTTTATTTCCCCTAGGGAATGAGGATAGCATTTACTGAAAAAGAATTTCAGGAGCAATTGGAATCAGCTCGAAGAGAAGCAAAGAAGTCCTTTAACGATGACGCCATGTTGATAGAAAAGTTTGTTGACAATCCAAGGTAACGCAACAATCTATTGGGCAGCTCTTTATCACCCACTTTGATAGCTCCACTACTACGTAGGAAGTACATTGTAGATGATCTTGAAGAAAATATGCAGCAACATAAGCAATGAACATAAGCATAGAACATAAGCAATGTCAGCCATGCAAGGTAGGCCAGGCAGGAAACAGAACAACAGATTAACGGAGTTGGGAGGGACCTTGGAGTTCTTCTAGTCCAACCCACTGATCAAGCAAGAAACCCTATACCCTTTCAGACAAATGGCTGTCCGATCTCTTCTTCAAAACCTCCAGTGTTGGAGCATTCACAACTTCTGGAGGCAAGTCGTTTTACTGATTACCGTATTTTTCGGACCATAAGACGCACCGGACCATAAGACACACCCAGTTTTTAGAGCAGGAAAACAAGAAAAAAATTCTCCTTCTCTCTCTCTCCCTCTCTTTCTCTCTGTCTCTCTTTCTCTCCCTCCCTCTCCCATTGTCCCTTCCTTCCTTCCTTCCTTCGTTCCTTCCCTCCCTCTTTGTCCTTCCCTCTCTGCATTACAACAGTACCCGCGGAGGCGGCCCTGCAGCCCGGCTTTCTCTTGCAGAAAGCAAGCTGAAACGGAGCGAGGGAGATTGCCAGAAATGCGAATCGGCTGATCTCGCGCTTCTGCAAACTCCCTCGCTCGGTTTCAGCTTCCCTTGCTACAAGAGAAAGCAAGCTGAAACGGAGTGAGGGAGATTGCCAGAAATGCGAATCGGCCGATCTCGCGCTCCTGCAAACTCCCTCGCTCGGTTTCAGCTTCCCTTGCTAAAAGAGAAAGCAGGCTGAAACGAGGCAGATTGCAGCAGCGCGAGATCAGCCGATTCGCATTCCTGGCAATCTGCCTCACTCCGTTTCAGCCTGCTTTCTCTTGTAGCAAGGGAAGCTGAAACCGAGCAAGGGAGAGTGCAGGAGCGTGAGATCGGCATTTCTCAGCACGTGCCGATTTGTGCTCCTGGCAATCTCCCTTGCTTTCCACTTGTGGAGGTTGGGGCTAGCCATACGGATCACCTTCAGACCATAAGACGCACCCTCGTTTCCCCCCCCACTTTTGGGGAAAAAAAGTGCGTCTTATGGTCCGAAAAATACGGTAATTGTTCCAATTGTCAGGAAATTTCTCCTTAGTTCTAAGCTGGTTCTCTCCTTGATTAGTTTCCATCCATTGCTTTTCGTTGTGCCTTCAGGTACTTTGGAAAATAGATTGACTCCCTCTTTTTTGTGTCGGACCCTTAGATATTGGAACACTGCTGTCGTGTCAGCCCTAGTCCTTCTTTTCATTAGACTAAAAAGGTAAAGGTTCCCCCACACATGTGTGCTAGTCGTTTCTGACTCTAGGGGCCGGTGCTCATCTCCGTTTCAAAGCCGAAGAGCCAGCACTTGTCCGAGGACGTCTCCATGGTCATGTGGCTGGCATGACTAGACGCCAAAGGCGCACGGAACGCTGTTACCTTCCCACCGTAGTGGTCCCTATTTTTCTACTTGCCTTTTTACATGCTTTCAAACTGCTAGGTTGGCAGAAGCTGGGACGAGTAACAGGCGCTCACTCTGCTACCCGGCACTCAGGATGTGACCCGCCAAACTGCCGACCTTCTGATCGACAAGCTCAGCGTCCTAACCCACTGAGCCACCGCGTCTCTTCTCATTCTTCATTAGACTAGACATACCCAATTCCTGCAACAGTTCTTCATATGTTTTATCCTCTGGTCCCCTAATCATCTTTGTTGCTCTTCTCTGCATGACTAGATGAGCCAATTCTACTTTATTGAAGGTTACATTAATAGAATCTTGCAAGTTTGAAAATATCTCTCTCCCCTGAGAACAATTTACAACCCCCAAACTAAGAATGGTTTCTTCTGAGCTCTTGCCCTTCCTGCATTCTTGCTGTGGGCTTAGCTGCCTTTTATCTAACTGTTCTCTTGATGGTGTCTCATTGCCCTGTCTGCTAAAGTCATTCCCAGAAAGCACTGCAGCTTACTCCTGGAAAATAGGCAAGCATGAGAAAGAAACATGATATTGCCAGCCTTGGTTCTCTTTCATATAAAAGGGAAGAAAAAAGAAATATGTTCGGGATTTCAAGTTTCCATTTTTATAGCAATATTCATATTCATAAATTAAAGTTCTAGATTCTTGTGCCTTTTTTTCCCGACCTGGCCTTCCTTGAAGGGCTGACGTAAAAATCTATGCGGTAAGCCGTAAAACACATGAAGGCAATTGAAAAAACAAAACAAAAAATAAAATTGTTCCACATCCACTCATCCAAACAGCAAAATGGAAAATCCCAGTTCTGCCACATTTGAGGTATGGATTCCTTCCCTCCTCATAATATATTTAACGCTTTATTAAATAAAGATAGGGGAAATGAATAAGCCTCATTTCTAGATCTAAAAAATTAAAGTATCTTCAAAGTATCTGATGGATTTTGTTAGTCATGTTAAAAATTCAAAAAATTGGGATTAGGTATAAGCATCGATGGACAGTATTATGGACTTACAAATTTTAAAATATGAAACAGGCACGTAGAAGTTCAGGTATTTGGAGATCAACATGGCAATGCAGTCTACCTGTTTGAAAGAGATTGCAGTGTACAGAGAAGACATCAAAAAATTATTGAGGAAGCTCCAGGGGTAAGTAGTCAGCTTTTGAAAGATAATTCAAATAGCTATGATTCTTGTGTTTATTATGTTAGTATAATGTTTGTTTTTATGCTTGCTGTTAAGGCAGTCTCAGTCCAGTATTTCTGCAGAAAATAGTATCTTTTTCAAGGTCCTAAATTCTCAAAGCATATTAATGTGGAATTTTCTTTGTACCGTATCAAACAGAGTGCAGTTCCTTTACAAATGCAGCTATCCTCCCTTTGTTTTGAGCATGGAAGGACTTACTTTTTTTTAGGAAGTTCTTAACTGGCTTTATTTTCTATCTCGTATGTTCCTAACATGCATTTAAATACTTATGATGTCTTAGCACAAGTTGGGTAGAACTATGTTGCCCATTATTTGCAACTCATTTGTATATTTTGAATGTTTCATGCACGTTAAGCTTTCTGTCAATATACACTACTTCAGTTAAAAGAATTTAACATTGCTCTTTCCAAAATACTGGAAAGTTGATGAAGTTGAGTTAATTGGGACTATGATGGGATTTAAATGGATATTAAGAAATACAGGTAGTTCTCAACTAACAACCGGTTGTTTAGCAACTGTTCAAAGTTACAATGGGCCTACCTTGGGGTTGCTTAGAATTTCCAACAGTTAAGCCCCCCCAAGTCACATGACTGAGCTTTGGGCACTCAGCAACCAACCCACTTTTATGGCTGTTTGCAGCATGGTCATGTGACCACATTTATTTATTTATTAAATTTATTTTCCACCCATCTCGCTGCCAGGTGACTGTGCTTTGCAGAAAACCTGCATTTGCTTTGAGTTTTTGGGAAAATTGCACCCGTATTGGTGTGCTTAATGTCCACAGCATTTCCTTAATGACTGCAGCATTCGCATAACAGTTGCCGCAAAAAAAGAGGTACAATTGACTTGTTTTTACGACCGTCACAACATACAGCCCTGATCAGCAGGCTCCATTATGGTCATAAGTTGCAGACTACCTGTAAGGAAAAACTTTAATACCAGTTGTCCAGAGTGAATGTGCAGTCAGTAAAAATGCAAGGGTGTCTTGATGGATTGTGTGAACCTAACATAATATTATTGCTATCCTTGTTAGCCAGGAATTAAGCCTGAAGTGAGAAGGAAGCTGGGAGAAGCCGCTGTTAGAGCAGCAAAAGCCGTGAACTACGTAGGAGCAGGTATGGCAAACCCAACTTCCTTTAAATGCTGAACACAAGTTCATAGGGAAAGGTATTTCTCATGCTTGGAAAGAAATTACGTAAAGAATCTTGGGACTCTTTCTAGCCATCAGCAGGTTAACTCCCCTGAGAACTGAATAGGATTGGACCATATTTAGTATATAGGGGGAAAGAAACCTCAAGTTCAAAAATGACCCAGTTTTGTCTTCATTTTAGGAGATATTTCCCAGTGGCTGGAGAATTCTAGGAATTGAAGTCCATGCATCTTAAAAGTTGCCAAGGTTGGGAAACCCTGTTTTAGCCTCTCATACATAGAGCAGGTTCCCAAAAAAGAATTAAAGGTATCAGCAGGGTGTGATAAAAAAAAGTCAAAATGGTAGCCAGAACAGACTAATCAAAGTACGTAAATGCACATAAAACCAGGCAGAGCTTTAACTGCCCTGTCATGGCCGCCATATTGAGGTGTTTTTTTTTACACTCCTGACTGAAATCAAAGTCTGCCGTAAAATAAGATGCTTGGCTGCTGTAACCTCAGTTTAACTCGGCTTAAAGGAGGGCACCCCATGCTGGCTAAGTAATTCTGGGAGTTGAAGTTCCTACATTTTAAAGCGACCAAGGTTGAGAAACACTGCTATAAGGTTTTTTTTCTACCTTATTTGCATTTTGGAGAGTTCAGATGCCAATTCAGCAAAACATGTTGCAATATATTACAACTGAGGCTAATAGCTTTTGAAGGAGCTACATGTTAATTAAACTGAGAAATGTTGCTTTCTGAAGGATTTCTCAGGTATACAAATAGATAAATAATTAGTTTGATTTATAATGCTTACTTTAGAGAGCGAAATGCAGGGACAGCTATACTGGGATTGTATTCATTTGCAGTTTTAAATATTCCGACCTTTGTATACTATGCCTTTGTTAAATATTTTAGGAACTGTGGAGTTTATCATGGACAGTGCACATAATTTTTATTTCATGGAAATGAATACCAGGCTGCAGGTAGAGCATCCGGTTACAGAGATGATCACAGGGACTGACTTGGTGGAATGGCAATTGAAGGTAAGAAGCGTAGGAGTTCTGTTGGATTCTCCAGAAGCAAGGCTGTTCTTTCACTTGGGACCATTAATTACATTATTTCTGTAGAAATATTCAGAGAAGGAGTTTTGGAATTATTTTTTTCTTCTTAGGCTTGGGCAGAGGGTGGCACCGTGCATATCCATTCTCCCCCATTTAATTATACACTCTGACATGTGCATGGTGTGAGTTTGGGGGCTTTGTGAGTTTCTGCATTATGAAAATGAAGGATGGAAAGTTTAGCTGGTTTACAATATCATTGGGACAGACTTCCGCTCGTAGTCCTTGAGAGGCACAGATTTCCAACTGGAAAAGCAAAATTTGGGAGAGCACAAGAGGTTTTGTCCACAAAAGTCTGTGCAGATAAGGAATTCACAAATGTATTTATGAGTAGGATTTTTTTCAGCAGCAGCTAGCGCCTTCACGCCTACACAAACAGGGCCGCTAGTGTTGTGTGGGTGCACGTGGCCCTGTTTTGGCGTGTGCACGTGTGTGTGCAAATTTCCCAGCTGCTCCCTTTGCCTCCGGGATGCCAGCATGAAAAGGTTGGTAACCTCTGGCTTAGAGAGTGCTGTAAAGCGGTATATACTGTAAGTCTAAGTGCTATTGCTATTAAGCTATGGGTTGTTTTTGCAGGGTTGTCTTTAATTTTTTGGAATTCTATCTAAGCATCAAACAAGAAATTTGTGACTTGACTATTCCTTTCAGCTCTACGTTCTATTAGAAATGCTGTTGTTAAATTATGAACAGAGTTAGAGGAAACAATTTAATGCAGGTTGCTTTCTATCAGTTAGCTTTTTTCCAGAAGCCTTTCCATTTCCTTGCCCGTGATCAAATATTTTTTATTTTTTATATTTTATATTCCGATTCCCTAATAATCTGCTTCAAATTTTGCAGGTTTCAATTCTTCCATCTCATACTGGGTAAACTTTTCTGGGATTTTCCCTTCTTTATTTATCTTATTATTTTTATTATAATTTTTAAATGTTTTAATTCTATTTTTATACTGTTGTAAGCCCGCCAGAGTCACTTGACAATGTGATGGGCAGCATATAAATTTAATAAATAAAAGTAAATAAGTCATGGTGCAGAGAAAATGAACAGTGCTGTTCTTTATAGGTTGCTGCAGGAGAGAAGATTCCTCTGACTCAGGAAGAGATTGTCCTCAAGGGACATGCATTTGAAGCCAGGATCTACGCTGAAGATCCCAACAACAACTTCATGCCAGGAGCTGGACCGTTACTCCATCTGTCCACACCATCTGCTGACAGCTGCACCAGGATAGAAACTGGGGTAAGACAAGGTAAAATGAAACCCGCTCACTGGGATGGGCAGAACTGTCTTCTGGTTTTAAAAGCCAACCTGCCGATGGTTGCCTTTGTTGAAACATGTGACGGGTGACCAACGTTGTTGATTTCCTGCTACTAGTATCAAATTAAGGGCCTACGACAACTCACTACAGCCAACTCACTGCAGCCAACTTGCGGCAGGAGAATTTGCCATGGACAACTCGCCGTGGGACAAAGGTTACACTAATGTGGAAGAAATAGCGGAATAGAATCATTAAAGAAAGGATGCCAAAGGAGGGACAAAATGAAAGGCGAATGACAAAAATTAAAATATTTTTGAAATTATTTTAAATAACTAAATTGAATTGTTGAATTGTCCCGTGGTGAGTTGGCCATGTTGAGTTGTCCGTGGCGAGTTGGCCATGAGCTGTCCCATTCCTCCAAATCAAGTTCTCTTTTCTTCAAACGTTGAGGTTAAGATTCGTGGCTCTGCTTGCCACCAGTTTCAACAATACCTTCTCCAAGAGTTTGATTTTGAAATGTTCTGCAATTTTTCAGTAGAATCTCAGTACAGGTAGTCCTCGAATTACAACCACAATTGAGCCCAAAATTTCTATTGCGAAGTGAGACAGTTGTTGATTGAATCTTGCTTCATTTTACGACCTTTCTTGCCACAGTTGTTAAATGAATCTTTGGCGTTCTTAAGTTAGTTAGATGGTTATGTGAATCTGGCTTCCTCATTGATTTTGCTTGTCAGAAGGTTGCAAAAGACGATCACATGAGCCGGGACATGGCAACTGTCATAAATGTGAGTTAGTTGCTAAGGGTCTGAATTTTGATGATGTGATGCTGCAATGGCATAGGTGTGAAAAAAGATCATGAGACATTTTTTTTCAGTGCCATTGTAACTATGAACAGTCAATAAATGAACTACCTATACTATAGCATGCCTCTGTGGGGTAGAAGTACTTCATTGCTAATCTAGAATGATTCTTTCTACTGTCGACATTACACTTGATATTGTGGATCTAGAATAGTTCCTAGACTTGTTCTTTCAAGCTGCAAAACATTCATACAGAACTGTGAGTAGCTTGCCTGAAAAGTGTTGCTTAGTTTACTGCAAACGTCTTAAGCTGTGACAACATGGAAAATCCAGTGGCTCCTTCTGAGGGAAATGGGCACTTCAAAAATGTGAAATATAAATAAATATTTATTCTGGCAAATCATTTTCCCCTGATGTTTCTATTTCAGGGGATGAGGTTTCTATACACTATGATCCGATGATTGCTAAATTAGTTGTTTGGGCAGAAGATCGCCCAGCTGCTTTAAGGAGATTAAGATACTGCCTTCAACAATATAATGTAAGTGTAAAACTCTTTTAGGTGTTTAAAATGGCATCCCTGATAAACATTTTCCAGATTTCCCTTCTCTGATGATCAGGCCTGTTATATCTGGGAGTCATTCAAAAATGGTTTGCCATTGCCTCCTTCCTAGGGCTGAGCGAGAGTGCCTGGCCCAAGATCACCCAGCTAGTTTTGTGCCTGATAAAGGTAAAAGTAAAGGGACCTCCGGTAGCGCTGCCGCGCCGAATGGCGGCGTTCTGAAGCCGCCCGATCTTAGGATGCGTTAGAGCGCCCGGAGGCAGCGAAAATCAGCTGTCCCATGGTGCCGAAGTCTCTCCCTCGGGAGAAGAGGGAGAAGCGAGCCTGTTTGGGTAGAGGTAGAGCTCCTCTGTGATTCCCCCAACGAGTTTGGGGGCTAACGGAGTGAGTTCCCTCAGAGCCCAGGCTTTCTCCGCTCCCAGGACGCTTTCACTCCATAAAGGAGTGGAACTAGACGCGACAACTACATCTGCTGCTTAGATGGGACCGTGAGTATTTTTTTTTCTTTGAGAAGCAGGCAGAGCGAAGCAGGAGGATTTGAATTTTCAAGTTGGATTTTAACTTTAACTCAGACTCATTATCTTCTTCAAGTTTTAAGCTGATGGAAATGGAGTAAAAATGGCGCTGGAATGTTGCTTTCTTGTGTGAATTGACTGTTTTGGAAAATTGTTATATTTTGCAACATAGCAAGAGATACAATTTGCAACTGATTCTACCCAGTACCGGATTTTGTGTATTTGAAAGGTTGTCCTTTTTTTTTAATTGAAGGATAAGGAACCTTGGGAGAAAAACTTTTATTTTTTCTCCCTTCTCCTTTCTTTTTTTTTCTCTTTTTGAACTTTGATTCTGCTGGGAGAAAGAGGAAATCGAAATCTAAGAGATGACTGCAAGGCATGGGGGAGGCCCTACAATCTCTAAAAGTGTTATTTCTTCACCTTTACCACAAGCTGCAGGGCAAACTACAACGAAACCTACAGTACAACCACCTTCCCCCCCACCACCTGCATTTACATTGGCAGACATTCAGCAAGTTGTGATGCAGTCAACACAAGTATTAACAAGTATTACAGCAAGAAATAAAGGAAACAAAGGAAGAATTTGTTAATCAAAACAAACAGATGAGGGAGGATATAGTGCTTGCACTCTAGGGCTTGGCTGCACATATTGAACGCCTGGATGTTCGTGTGGATTCAGTTATGGAGTATGTGGAGAATCTGGAAAATGAAATCATCAGTGCTGAACATAGAAAATAGATAGAGCAGAGGTTAAAATTGATAGAACAGAAGATGAAGTCATCATATCACAATATAGAAACATGGAGTTTGCTTTGCGCATCAGAGGCCTTAAAGAGAATCCTAAAGAAGATTTGGAATGGGAAGTGGTACAAGCAGTGGTTCCTGTCTTGAAATGTGAACCTGAAGAATTACTTAAAGAAATGGATAAGACATTTAGGGTTAATTCCTGGATTGCTAGACAGAAAAATTTACCTAGAGATGTAGTGATTTGTTTTTCCAGGAGATCAACTAGAAATTCTATTATCCAGGCTTTTTATTGGAAAAGATTTCAAATTGCAGGCCAAGATATTATAATTTTAAAGGAGATACCTCCAAAAATTCTTAGAAAAAGGAAAGATTTCGCTTTTCTGTCCGATGAGCTTAAGAAGCGACAAATTCAGTAATTTGATGTTGAATTTGATAACAGCAGCACGGTTACTGGTGGGACAATATTGGAAGAAGGATAGTTTGCCTACTATAGAAGAATGGGTGTTTAAAGTATCGAATCTTGCAGAAATGTCTAAGATTTCTGCTTATTTGAAGGATCATTCACAGGAAAGATATATTTCAGTTTGGAGGAGATGGATAGATTATATTCAGAATAAATATGGGACTAAAAAGTTCCATTTAGCTTATGAGTAGATTTTAGAGGGATATTGTTATTAATTTCAGTGTTAGTACTTTGTATGTATCTATGTTAAAGGGGAGTTAAAGCACATTATGAATTTGGTTAATTTTATATTATGGATAATTTTTAGTTAGAATATGATTATTATATCAATAACCCTGTATTTAGCTCTGGGAAGTGGGGGGGGGGGAAGGGGGGTGGTTTGGGGTGGGTGGGTTTTGGGGATATGTATTGTAAAATCTTTTTTTGTAAAACTCTTTAATAAAAAAAAGGTAAAGGTAACGGTTCCCCTGCACATGCGTGCTAGTCGTTTCCGACTCTAGGGACCGGTGCTCATCTCCGTTTCAAAGCCGAAGATACAGGACTATAATTCATGGTTTCCTGGTTTCTAGCCTGGTGCCTGAACCACTACACCAGGGGTGTGAAACTGCTGGCTCGTGGGCCAGATGCGTTATCAGGAAGCTGCGCCCACCCCATTGCCGGCAATGGGAAAAAAGCTCCAATAACGTCGTGCGACCTCATGTGACGTCGCAAGTTTGACATGTCTGCACTACATCAAAGTGACTCTTCAGATGTAGTTACCCCAAATCTCACCACTACAACAGGTGAAAGCCAGCAATTGGGTTGATGGAAACCATCCTGAGACATTGTTAATCGATTGCTCAGGGATTCAAGTCATACCCTGTAGGATTTTGATTAGTCTCCTTCCTCCCCCCCCCCCATCCTTGAAATCTAGACATTGGCTACCATTCTTCTCTGCTACTTGCTACTCAGTGTTGAGCACACCTTCAGAATATCCATCCTCGAGAGATTTCTACAAAATATGGAAGACTATGGAATATACTAACAGACCTTGGGATCGAGATTTCCCCCCATTCATTTTAATGTTCCAAAAGTTGCTTAAGACCAAAAGTTTTCTGTCAATTGGAGAATAGGTAACTGTCACCATATTTACATTTTCAAATTCATTCCTTTGTTTTGCTTTTGTACTTTGGTGGTATACTTGCACCTCTTCATTAGTATTAGAATATATTTTCTGGAACAATTGCTTTATTTTTTTCCATGGTAGATATTTTAATTGAATGGTTGTGCACATGTATAAACGACCACAAGGCTTTACCAACATAGCAGTATGCAAGCTGAACTGATGAATTAATCTTTTGGTCTTCCATACGTGGCTGCAGATTTATTAGTTTATTAGTTAGGACCAAAGAGAATCTGTTGGCTGATTTGCCTTTTCCTTTCCTTCCATGACAGATTGTTGGACTGAGCACCAATGTGGATTTCTTACTGAATCTCTCAGCCCATCCAGATTTTGAGGCTGGGAAGGTTCACACTAATTTTATCCCTCAACACCACAGCGAGCTCTTTCCACCCAAACGACCAATTTCAAAAGTGGCTTTGTGCCAGGCAGCTCTTGGGCTCATTTTGAAAGAGAATCTGGTGAATGATACCTTTAGACTCCAGACAGAAGGTAAGAAAGCTGACGCTTTTTCTGTTTTATTGCTGAAAAATGTGCTTTACATATTGCTTACCTACAGTGTACATCAGTGTTTCTCAATCTTGAATCAACTTTTAAGATGTGTGGACTTTAACTCATTCTGCCTGGGGAATTCTGGGAATTGAAATCCACATATCTTAAAGCGGCCACAGTTGAGAAACACTCATGTACTTTAAAACCTGCCGGTGTGTCTGTGCATCCTGTTGAATTATTGGGGTAGCTGCAAAATGGAATAGAACACATAACCTTATATGCATACCACCAAATTGCAAGATTTGATTGTATGTTGACTTGCTGGGATTCAGAGTCTGTTTTGCGAGCATTTTGAGTCTGATTCATTAATAGATGTTCTGATCCAGTGTTGATTCTCATAGATGGAGACTTTGAGCAATTTGCATAAAAAAAGGTTCCCAGTTTCGTTGCATGGAAAATTCTAGTTTGAACAGTTGCCCACAAATACAAATTTGTACTGAGAAGTTCCTGTGTACATGGTCTCCATGCGTGCAGCATTATGCAAAGTAATGTGTCAAATTGCAAGCAGGTTTCGATATTGCTAGCATTGTCTAATTCAGCAGAAATATGTATTAAATATGTATCTTTTTCTATATGTATTTAATATTCTAGATAAGTTCTCTCCATTTGCATCTAGCAGTGGCAGGAGAATAAATATCCCCTATGTTAGAAACATCACTCTCCTGGACAATGAAAAAAGTAAGTGGATGAACTGTAAAAAAAAATTGAAAATTACTTACAAAATGATAGTGAAAGTTTCTTAACTGTATTATTGTGTAGCTGAAAAGGGCAAAAAGCAGGGCTTTTTTTCTCATAGAACGCTCAGAACGGAGTTCCGGCACCTTTTTTGGATGGAACCTTGTAGGGTAGGCAAGGCAGGTTGTATGACACGTGTGAGTTCCGGCACCTTTTTCTTTTACAAAAAAAGCACTGGCAAAAAGATACAAAATGTGTGATTAGGTTGGATGTGAAGTAGCCTATTGTGCAAACTGCCTGGGATATTCTGGGAACTGAAGTCCACCAGTCTTAAAAGTTGTTGAGATTGATAATGAGTTATTGGGTTTTGTATTGGGGTTGTTTGACCATATAATTTTATGAATGAATAAATGAATGCAAAAATCAGCAAATGAAATAGGAGAGACAGTGGGTAGTGAGAGAGATTGAGACTTCTTTTTTACTGTCGATGTGTTGTGATTCAGGGTCAGCCTGTGGGTTCGGCATTTGGGTCGGATGATTCAGAGGAGGAGGAGGGGGGTGTTGGAGAGGTTGCTGAGGGGGTTGGAGAGCTTGCTGATGAGAGCCCTCAGCCAGGCCCCTCCCACCTGGTCACGACGCAGACCCAGCTGTGTGAGCCTGACAGCGTGGATAAAGATGACCCACAGCTGGCCCTGTTCAAGGACGCCCAACGCAGGAGGCAGTCAATCAGGAGTAAACAGAGGAAGGCAATGGGGCACCTCAAAAGGAGGCAGAGAGAAGCCACGCCCTGAACTGTATAAAAGGGGAATGCGTGGGAGGGCTGGTTTGCTGAAGGCAACCGTTTGAATAGTTCCTGTTTCATGGTTCGTCTTTGCTCTCTTTGCTCTGTTTATGTTTTTATGTTAATAAATTTGGCAGGCTTAGTTCCAGCCTCTTGCCTTCTTGTAAAAGGGGTTGTCCCTGCCTTATCTGCAGGGCCGGTAGCAGGCTGGTACAGAACACGATGTGTCAGGTTAACTATATGCTTCGTGTTGGATTTATAATGTTCTCTAACCCTTGAATTAATTTAAATCTTTATTTTTACACCAGATGTGAATATTGCCACACAGTACAATCACAGTGGATCTTATGACATGCTGGTAAGCCTCTTCATAATAATGTATTCAACAACTTAAACCCTGTATTATTCAGCCCATTCAATCTAGGGTATAAGAAATGTAATAGCACATGTTTATTGGGCCCAGTCTCATTTCTGGACAGAATTAAGAGGGAAAAACAGTTCAGTGATTGTGAAATAATGCTACTATTTTGTGCTGTTTTATTGAATGTCATTATTGATTAATGTTGTCAGTTACCCAGCTTGCTTGCAGAGAAAAATGGGAGTGCAGGGAAAGAAAAGGTTCCTTTTTTTTTGCTTTCCAGTTTTTTTTCTTCTTTCCCATGAAAGATATCCAGAGTTTATTCTACTTTTTTCCTTCTCTGCCTTGTCTTTTAAGCTTTCCAACTGTGCATTTTTTGAGCAAGGAAGCTTATGATAAGTCCAAATATGCTGGCTTCCAAAGATAATAGTATAAAGAGAGAAATATTTCTTCCCTGTTGATTTATAAAACTTAGCTTCTTTTTTTTTTAAAAAAAATACATCACTGTTTCTCAAAGTTAATTTTGTACAGATTTGTGGATAGGAAAAACGTCTGAAGTGCATTGGAAGATTTGTGACATAGTTTGAACAGATGGATATGTTTTTAACATAGAAAGTTGATTGACTCCATTGGAGCTGCCAAGATAAATTAAAAAAAATAAGTCGAGTGGGATTCTCCTAAAATACAAGTTATTTTTGATATTTTCTTGAGTTTCAGAAAAAAAGGGAAGAGAAAACAAGACTTGAGAAGCTTCTGATTTCTAAGAAACACAGATTTTTTTCCATTCTTTTTGTTCTTTACAGTTTTCCCCCTCAGAAACATTTGCTTAGAAAACATTGTGATTCTTCCTCTCTCAGGTTGATTTTCCTCTGGAATGGTGCATAAACATTTGTAAATCTATTTCAGATAGAAGATCAGGTTTTCCATGTTTCTGGTTGCCTGATGATGGATGATGGCATAGAGTATATAAGATGTTCAGTGAATGGAGTTGTATACCAGTGCAAATTAGTAGTTCTGGACACTGCCATCCACCTCTTCTCGTTGGTAATATGTTCTATTTTATTTGCACGGGGAATAAAATTAACCAAAAAACTAACTTTTAAAAAAGCACTATTGACTTCTAACCATTTACTTCAGTAAATATTAGGGATAGGTAATCTCTGGCTGTGGCTAGTATGCAGGTCCTTGTCAGGCTCAAAAAGATCAGGACCAAATGTTAACTTGCAATTCAGATTTATTGCTCACGCCTGTACACAAGAGTTTAGTCAATTAATGGTCAGCTCTAAATCGAGCTTGATAAGAGTCAACTGAATTCAAGGAGAGCGGGACTTGAATGGCTTGTGGCAATGTAATGACTCTAAGCTGATGACGCCCTTAATTCCACCCCCAGTTCTGCCTGCTCTTCTCCTACAGTTGATTTAGAGACCGTTCAAAGTTACAACATCAGTGAAAAAAGGGACTTATGACCATTTTTCACACTTACAATCGTTGCAGCGTCTCTATGGTAACGTGATCAAAATCTGGATGCTTGGCAACTGGCTCATATTTATGATGGTTGTCATGTCCTGGGATCGTGTGATCCCCTTTTGTGACCTTTGACGAGCAAAATCAATGGGGAAGCCAGATTCACTTAACAACTGTGTTACTAACTTAACAACTGCAGTGATTCACTTAACAACTGTGGCAAGAAACATCGTAAAATGGGGCAAAAAATCACTTAAGAACCGTCTCATTTAGCAACAGAAATTTTGGGCTCAATTGTGGTCTTAAATCGAGAACTATCTGTATTATATTGTATACCACCCAGAGCTCCTCTTTGAAAGAGTTGAGAAGTTTAGAAATATGAATTATAAATAAATACGTATAAAGGTAAAGGTAAAGGTAAAGGTTCCCCCGCACATGCGTGCTAGTCGTTTCCGACTCTAGGGGCCGGTGCTCATCTCCGTTTCAAAGCCGAAGAGCCAGCGCTTGTCTGAGGACGTCTCCGTGGTCATGTGGCCGGCATGACTAGACGCCAAAGGCGCACGGAGCGCTGTTACCTTCCCACCGTAGTGGTCCCTATTTTTCTACTTGCATTTTTACGTGCTTTCGAACTGCTAGGTTGGCAGAAGCTGGGACGAGTAACAGGCGCTCACTCTGTTACGCAGCACTCGGGATTTGACCCGCCAAACTGCCAACCTTCTGATCGACAAGCTCAGCGTCCTATATATATAAACCAGCAAAACTTAAATTTCCTCCACATCTTCTTTATGCATCATACCCAAAATATGTGTCCAATTAGGGAGAGTGGCTTAGAGGCCATATTCAACCCCAGGGATTCCAGTCAGAATTTGGCTGTAAAATGGCAATTTAGATGGACAAATGTCTTTTGGGTCGAAATTAAATGTAAAATAAATGCATTCAGCCTCGGATGGCTTAGGGTGCTTATCTAAAAGAGCCAAAAATCTAATCCCTGGCTGTACTGTTGAAATAACTTCCACATTTCTTGCAACTTTTAGCAGATTGGATATAAAACTATGCAAATTGCCTGCTGCCCACCTCTGATTCTTCTTTTATATTACTGTTTCCACAATTTGCAGATCAATAAGCCTAAGCAGGCTTGGAAATAAGTTATTCTGAAGTTACCACGTTGTCTTGGCAGTTTTTTACATTACAGGTGGTCCTCAACATATGACCACAACAGAGCCCAATATTCATGTTTGCTAAGCGAGACAATTGTTAATTGAGTTTTGCCCCATTTTACGATCCTTCTTGCCACAGTTCATAAGTGAACCGCTGCAGTTGTTAAGTTAGCAACTCAGTTGTTAAGTGAATCTGGCTTCCCCATTGACTTTGCTTGTGAGAAGGTCGCAAGAGGGGTTGTTCACATGACCCCCAGAACACTGCAACTGTTATAATGATGAGTCGGTTGCCAAGCATCTGAATTTTGATCATGATGACTGTGGGGATGCGGCAACTCTCGTAAGTGTGAAAAATGGTCATAAAGCCCTATTTTTAGTGCCACTGTAACTTTAAACCAGACATGTCAAACTTGCAATGTCACGTGATGTCGCACAACGTATCGGGATAGTTTTGCCATTGTTGGCAATGGGGTGGGTGCGGCTTCCGCGTGATGCATCTGGCCCACGGGCTAGCAGTTTGACACCCCTGCTTTAAACCATCACTATACAACTGGTTGTAAGTCAACTATGTATACAGTATCCGCAATTTTAATTTATTTATATGAATAAAAGGAATGCTACCATGGTCCTAGAATGCAATTGGAGATCAGTGGCTACTAGAAGTGACCAATTAAATTATTGTAAGATTTTTTTTATAGTTTGTGGAAATTATTTAGGCTTTTAAATAGTTGCAAATGGAAAATTCATATTACATGGTTGATTTTCTTTTCTCTAGGAAAGTCATGAGCAGGTTGGTCTTCCGGTGCCAAAATATTTAACCAGCAAGAGTTCAGGAGGGGACCACAGTGGGCCTGTCGCTCCCATGACAGGCACAGTAGAAAAGGTAATTCTGTGCATGACCCTTATGAAACGTTTGTTAAAGTACATTTTTTTAAAAAAAGGGTACGGAAGACATGGAAATGATTCAGAAAGGCTAGTATTGTTGTTGTTGTTAGCTGCGAAGTCGTGTCCGACCCATCGCGACCCTATGGACAACATTCCTCCAGGCCTTCCTGTCCTCTACCATCTTCTGGAGTCCATTTAAGCTCACGCCTACTGCTTCAGTGACTCCATCCAGCCACCTCATTCTCTGTCGTCCCCTTCTTCTATTGCCCTCGATCTTTCCCAGCATTAGGCTCTTCTCCAGTGAGTCCTTTCTTCTCATTAGGTGGCCAAAGTATTTGAGTTTTAGCTTCAGGATCTGGCCTTCTAAAGAGCAGTCAGGATTGATCTCCTCTAGGACTGACCGGTTTGATCGCCTTGCAGTCCAAGGGACTCGCAGGAGTCTTCTCCAGCACCATAGTTCAAAGGCCTCAATTCTTTGGCGCTCAGCCTTTCTTATGGTCCAACTTTCACAGCCATACATTGCAACTGGGAAGACCATAGCCTTGACTATACGCACTTTTGTTGACAGGGTGATGTCTCTGCTTTTTAGTGTGCTGTCTAGATTTGCCATGGCTTTCCTCCCAAGGAGCAAGCGTCTTTTAATTTCTTGGCTACAGTCCCCATCTGCAGTGATCTTGGAGCCCAGGAAAATAAAATCTGTCACTACCTCCATTTCTTCCCCATCTATTTGCCAGGAATTGAGAGGGCCAGATGCCATGATCTTGGTTTTCTTAATGTTAAGTTTCAACCCAAGTTTTGCACTCTCCTTCTTCACCTGCAACAAGAGGCTCTTTAGTTCTTCTTCACTTTCTGCCATTAGAGTGGTATCATCTGCGTATCTTAGGTTGTTGATATTTCTTCCGGCAATCTTAATTCCAACTTTTGATTCATCTAGCCCTGCCTTTCTCATGATGTGCTCTGCATATAAGTTAAATAGGCAGGGCGACAGTATACAGCCTTGCCGGACTCCTTTCCCAATTTTGAACCAATCAGTGGTTCCGTGTCCAGTTCTCACTGTTGCTTCTTGACCTGCATATAGGTTTCTCAAGAGACAAATAAGATGGTCTGGTACTCCCATCTCTTTAAGAACTTGCCACAGTTTGTTATGATCCACACGAAAGCCGAAAGGCTAGTATATCACCACTTATTTCAGGCCGTTTACCATTTCTTACCTCACTACCTGGATAGTTTCCAGATATGTGCAGTTCAATTCCCAGAATTCCCCATCCAACATGGCTACCGGTGAGCTTCTGGGAATTGAAGACCACTCATTTGTAAGTGGCTCAGATTGGGGAACACTGCATTCAGATTGTGGTTTCTTTTGGCATTTGACATTCATTTCCCTGCTTTGGTTTTTCTCCATTGTAATTTTGATTTTTAAGTGAGTTTTTAATTAGGTTTTAAAGGGAGTTATGGCATTTTATTGAGTGTTGGGTTTCTTTTTGTTTGTTATAATTATGTGAGCTGCTCAGAGTCACAAGCATGACGTGGGCGACTTGTACAAATTGAATGAAGGAATGAAAAATATATTTGAGTTGACAATTCAACAGGCATTATCTTTAAATATCTTGCTGGGGGAAAAAAAGCTCCAAAAATAAAAGCAGCAGGTTTTTCCATTCTTCAGTTTTGCCCAGAGAATAATTTTGTGTTCTTTTGCTATCTGTGAGTCTATAGGAAATGCAATACTAATGAAGTTCATTGGGGAGGAATAGAACACCCTACTCAGTTCTCGTTTGCTTTTCCATTTTTAGGTGTTGGTGAAACCTGGAGATAAAGTTAAAAACGGAGACTCCCTTGTGGTGATGACAGCTATGAAAATGGAGGTATCTTTAGAAAACTTTTTTTTGTACTCGCAGAGGAATCTCATGCTTATTGGGATTTGGTTTAATATCATTAGCATACCATTTAAAATGTTTAGATAAAACGTTTCAGAATGTTGCTCTATTTTTCAGATAATTTCTTGATTGTAACTGTGCTTACGTTGTCCAGACATGAATATTCCATTATGGCCCCATAAAGGATAGGATAGGATAGGATAGGATAGGATAGGGCAGGGCAGGGCAGGGCAGGGCAGGGCAGGGCAGGGCAGGGCAGAGCAGAGCAGAGCAGAACAGAACAGAACAGAACAGAATAGAATAGCGGAATTAGAAGGGACCTTGAAGGTCTTCTAGTCCAACCCCCTGCTTCTGTAGGTTGCTTCTCCCTTTGATTAGTTTCCATTCATTGCTTCTTGTCCTGCCCTCAGGTGCTTTGGAGAAAAGCTTGACTCCCTCTTCTTGGTGACAACCCCTGAGATATTGGAAACGTTGGATGATCTTTCAAAATATACCATAGCTTTCTCCATAGGTTGGAGAAAAGTTCTACTATACTAGTATTTCCCAACCTTAACCATTTTATGATGTGTGAACTTCAACTCCCAGAATACCCGTCAACAATGCTGGTTGGGATATTCTGGGAGTTGAAGTCCACACATCGTAAAATAGGCAATATTGGGAAACACTGCACTATATCAAGTCAGGACAGGTTGTCCTTGACTTAGGACCACACTTGAGCCCCAATTTTTTGTCGTTAAGTGAAACATTTGTTAAGTGATATTTTTTTTTTGCTCCATTTTAACGACCTTTCGTGCCACGGTTGTTAAGCGAATCACTGCACGTGTTAAATTAGTAACAGAGCTGTGAAGTGAATCCGGCTTCCCCATTGACTTTGCTTGTCAAAAGGTCACAAAAGGTGATCACGCGATCTTGGGACACGGCAACTGTCCTAAATAGGAGTCAGTTGCCAAACCTCTGAATTTTGATCACATGACCCATGGGGATGCTGCAGCAATCGTATGAAAAACAGTCTTAAGTCACTTTTTTCAGTGCCATTGTAAGTTTGAATGGTCACAGAACAAATGTTGAGGACTATCTGTATTTTTTTTGTTTTTGGTACTCTTCTGACGTTTTCGGCTTACTTGGGGTGACATGATAGCAGTGTTCTAATATTGGATGGGCTGTCACAAAAGAAAAGGGGGTAAACCTACTTTCCAAAGCACCAGAAGGCAAGATAAGGAACAACGGATGGAAACTAATCAAGAAGAGAAGCAACCTGGAACTAAGGAGAAGCTTCCTAATAGTGAGAACAATTAACCAGTGGAACAGCTTGCCTCCAGAAGTTGTGAGTGCTCCATCACTGGAGCCTTTTAAGAAGAGACTGGAGAAATTTTTTAAAGTGAACATAAGCCAAAGACTACTTGTAGAAGGGAATTACGACAGCTGTAGTCTAAGGCATGACCAAATTGCATTGGAAATGAAATCATGTACAGTTGCAAGAAAAAGTATGTGAACCCTTCGGGATTACGTGGAGTTTTGCATGAATTGGCCATAAAATGCGCTCTAAACGTCATGTAAGTCACAACAATAGAAAAACACAGTCTGCTTAAAATAATACTACACAAACATTAGCTCTTGTCATGTTTTAATTGAACATAAGATGGAAACATTCACAGTGCAGGGTGGAAAAAGTATGTGAACCCCTAGCCTAATGACTTCTCCAAGAGCTAATTGGAGCCAGGAGTGAGCCAACCTTGACTCCAATCAGTGTGATGATATTGGATGTGTTGCTGACAGCTGTCCTGCCCTTTAAAAACACACACCTGTTTTGGGTTTACTGGTCTCAAGAAGCACTGTCTGATGTGAACCATGCCTCGCAGAAAAGAGCTCTCAGAAGACCTACGATCAAGAATTGTTGACTTGCATGAAGCTGGAAAGGGTTACAAAAGTATCTCCAAAAGCCTTGACGTTCATGTGTCCACGGTAAGACAGACTGTCTACAAATGGAGAAAGTTTAGCACTGTTGCTACTCTCCCTAGGTGTGGTCGTCCTGTAAAAATGACTGCAAGAGCACAGCGCATAATGCTTAATGAGGTAAAGAAGAATCCTAGAGCGTCAGCTAAAGACCTACAGAAATCTCTGGCACATGCTAACATTTTTGTTGACACATCTACAATAAGGAAAACATTAAACAAGAATGGAGTACATGGGAGGACACCACGGAGGAAGCCATTGCTGTCCAAAAAAAATATTGCAGCACTTTTGAAGTTTGCAAAAGAGCACCTGGTTGTTCCACAGCACTACTGGCAAAATATACTGTGGACAGATGAAACCAAAATTGAGTTGTTTGGGAAAAACACACAACACTATGTGTGGAGAAAAAAAGGCACAGCACACCAACATCAAAACCTCATCCCCACTGTAAAATATGGCGGAGGGAGCATCATGGTTTGGGGCTGCTTTGCTGCCTCAGGGCCTGGACGGATTGTTGTCATTGATGGAAAAATGAATTCCAGAGTTTATCAGGACATTTTGCAGGAAAACGTACGACCATCTGTCTGCCAACTGAAGCTCCGCAGAGGATGGGTGATGCAACAGGACAATGACCCAAAGCATACAAGTAATTCAACAAAACAATGGCTTCAACAGAACAGAATACGCCTTCTGGAGTGGCCCAGTCAGAGTCCTGACAACCCGATTGAAATGCTGTGGCATGACCTTAAGAGAGCGATTCACACCAGACATCCCAAGAATATTGCTACACTGAAACAGTTTTGTGAAGAGGAGTGGTCCAAAATTACTCCAGATCATTGTGCAGGTCTGATCTGCAACTACAGGAAACGTTTGGTTGAGGTTATTGCTGCCAAAGGAGGGTCAACCAGTTATTAAGTCCAAAGGTTCACATACTTTTTCCACCCTGCACTGTGAATGTTTCCATCTTATGTTCAATTAAAACATGACAACAGCTAATGTTTGTGTAGTATTATTTTAAGCAGACTGTGTTTTTCTATTGTTGTGACTTACATGACGTCTAGAGCGCATTTTATGGCCAATTCATGCAAAACTCCACGTAATCCCAAAGGGTTCACATACTTTTTCTTGCAACTGTAGTCTCAAAACCAGCAGAGGATGAATTCTGTGTGAGTTTTCCAAAGTCTTCTTTGCCATTGGAGTGATAATATCTACATGTAGTCCTTGACCTATCATTCTACTTTAGCTTGGCAATCATGGTTGTAAGTCATGACGGTGATAAGGTAGGTCACCACGTGACCAGACCCAATTTTACAACTTTTTTTTCTGCAGTAGTCATTAAGTGAGCACCGCAGTTGTTAAGCAAACCCATTGCTTGCTACGGACTGGTTTTTGTCAGAAAGCAGTCCTAAATGCTGCAGAATCACGGTCAATCATGGTGACTTGACCGGGGTGCTGCAAACGGCCATAAATGACTGTGTAATAAATGACTCGTGTGATTGCACGACACGACTGCAGGGGAGGCCCAACCTCAGAAATTTGAAACTGGGTTATAAGTACTGGGGGGTCCCTTGAGTGGTTGCAAGTCGAGAAGCACTTATAGATGAGTGTTTCTCAGACTCACCAACTTCAAGATGGGTGAGAATATGGGAGGTGGAGTACCTTAAAGTGGTCAAGGGGGAGGAACTCTTTTCCAGGATGCATTGGGATGGCAGCGTCACCACGCATGTTTTAATTTAAAATTAAAACTTCTCTGGAAAGCTTCACATTTTTACTAGAGAAGACATCCGTTTAGGACAGGGAGCTTCGAACTTGGCAGCTTTAAGACTTGTGGACTTCAGCTGGCGGAATTCATCAGCCAGCATGAAGTCCACGTCTTAAAGCTGTCAAGTTGGGAGACCCCTGGGTTTAGCACATGAATTCTGCCGGCATCACCTGCTGCCGGCATCAACTTCCCTCCGCCCTGTGCGTTCCCACAGAGAGGGCCTCCTCAGGGTGCCACCGATCAGAGAATGTCGATTGGTGGCCCCCAGGGGGAGGTCCTTCTCTGTGGGCGCCCCGGAGCTATGGAATCGGTTGCCGGTGGAGCTCCGGATGGCGCCCGACCTTCGCTCCTTCCGTCGCGATCTGAAGACACTCTTATTTGAACAAGCCGGCCTGGCCTGATGGGGGATGGGTTGGGTTTTTATTGTCATTTTTAATATATGTATTTACTGTTTTTAGTTGGGCATATGTTTAATTTTCTTTTAACTTTTGTATTTTTATATTTTTTATATATCTGCCCTGTTCACCGCCCTGAGTCCTCCGGGAGAAGGGCGGTATATAAATAAAATTAAATAAATAAATAAATAAATTCTGTTGGGTTCGATCCTGAAGTCATTTCAAATTTGGAATTAAGGTGTATATAATGTGCCTTTGAAACTACGTGGACTAAACCAGTAGCATATCTTTTTGTCTGCAGCATATCATCCGGGCTACCAGCGCTGGGATAATAAAGAAAGTTCTTTGTCACGAAGGTTCCCAGGTCAAGAGAAACGCTCTGCTTGTTGAGTTAGTGGAGGAAGACTGATTCAGAATAATCCCCAGCGACTGGAGGTAATGCATTTTGCCTCTCAGCTGTTCCTTTTTCCCATTTCTCAAGAATCCATATTTATTTCTTATTTACTGAATAGATTGTTAACGTATCTTTTCTACAGGTAGTTCTCGACTTACGACCACAACTGAGCCCAAAATTTCCGTTGCTAAGCGAAAGAGTTCTTCAGTGAGTTTTGGCCCATTTTATGACCTTTCTTGGCACTGTTGTTAGGTGAACCACTGCAGTTAAGTTTAAGTTTAAGTTTATTATATTTGTATACCGCCCTTCTCCTGAAGGACTCAGGGCGGTGAACAGGGCACATATAAAATACAAAGTACAAAAGTTAAAAGAGAATTAAATATAAGCCCGAACTAAAACAATAAATAATAGTGTAACAAACCGCAATAAAAACCCCAACACATCCCCCATCAGGCCAGGCCGGCTTCTTCAAATAAATAGGTCTTCAGATCGCGTCGGAAGGAGCAAAGATCAGGCGCCGTCCGGAGCTCAACCGGCAACTGATTCCATAAGTCCGGGGCGCCCACAGAACATGGTTATAAAGTGAATCCCCGTTAACTCTGCTTGTCAAGAAGGGTCACTAAAGGTGATCACATGACCCCGGGACACTGCAACCGTCATAAATATGAAACAGTTGCCAAACCTCTGAATTTTGATCATGTGACCCATGGGGATGCTGCAACGGTCGTATGAAAAACAGCCTTAAGTCACTTTTTCCCAGTGCCATTGTAACTTTGAACGGTCATTGAACAAATGGTTATAAGTCGAGGACTATCTGTATTTTGTGGTTTTGGTACTCTTCTGATGTTTTTCTCTGTTTCAGGAAGAACTGCCTCCAAATTCTTTACTTATGAGAGTGAAAGAGAAGAGTCCAAGGATTTAACTCTGCACAGCCATGTTTGATGTTCCGCAGTGTTTAAAACGGTCCTTTTTAATTGCTGGATTTCTTAGCAGTTGATGATTCTCCATGAAAGCAAAAATGGGTCTCCACTGAAAAATATTTTAAACCGCCCCCGGAGAGGCTGCCTGTTACCGTAGAAACCGTGATGCCTGCCTGGGTACTTTGGAAGTTTGTGATTACATTTTCATTTAGCCAGCAGTGTAATCTGATAGTCCTGGACAAGCTGAGTTCTCACATCTCCATTGGTATAATAATAGCTTGACCCAGGGAGGTCAGCGTGGATGAAAAAATTCTGGATTGAGTGCACTAAAGGACAGAAGACATAGAAGTAATGTACCTTTCCAGCCTCTGTACTCAATTGAGGGATCAATGATAGCCAGAAAAATAATTGAAAAAAAACACTGTACGAACACTTTTTGTCCCTCGTCTTCCTTAGCAAGTGTTGTCTCTTTGGAAAACAGCTGCAATGACTATTTACAGCTTCAAAAGACCAGATTCAATTGTTGCATTGTTTTAAAATATTTTGAGAGCTGTGGTTGGGAATGACAAATTTTAATCTTGTCATTCTCAACAGGCATGGTTTGTTCTGATCTCCCTTTGTCCTGGATTGATTATGGAATTTCTAACATCAGATCTCCACATTTTAGACAGAACATTTAAAAGGCTAACTAATGTGGTAATAATACAGCTCTGCAAATATTTTTCCTATATTTTCATTGTCTTACTTTGATTTGTAGAATTCTTGAGTGGAAAGAAGCATTTGCATATGAGTTCTTGCAACTGAGATTGGATGTATATTTGAATGTGGAAGCCATTTTTCCAATAATTTCAGCAGTTTGAACAAACAGATGAACTTAGGTTTGAGAGCAATTCTGTGGGAAAAGAGGACTGTTGAATTTAGAGGTAGATTGAGCTGTGCCTGATCTATTTTTTCCTCTCCCCAACTCAGATCAGAGAAATGGCCTAAACAAACTCTCTTTCTGAGCGGCTTCTCTAACAACTCTAAAGCACTAACTGCATTTAACAAGCTCAGTTCTATGATTTTAGATTAATTAATAGAACTTCCCAACCAGCTTGTGCTGCTATATGAAACTAACTAGACCCTAATCAGTTTCACACAAAAGGCTTATTTTTGTCTCCTAAGTGCAACCAATGCTTGCCATTCCTTTTGATGTATGTTCCTCATTGACTACTTACTCTCTTACAATCCTTTCCTCTCCAATGAATGTAAATACAAATATCAATTCTCTTCTAATTAATGATCACATCTTTCACGATCACATTATCATGAGCATTCCAAAGGGCAAGAGAGTAGAGAAAGAAGACTATAGTATTTGCCCTTTTACCCAGTTGTCTTGTGAGTTGAGTTAGAGTAGAATATAGAATAGAATAGAATAGAATAGAATAGAATAGAATAGAATAGAATAGAATAGAATAGAAACTTCATTGTTACTTTAAATGTACACTATCAGCATACACTAAAATGAAATTTTGTTGCATTCAGCTCTCAAAAAAACAACAACAACCAAACCATTATACATATACCCACATGCGCACACATATATGACACAGAGAAACATCACAGTCTAATTCGGATGTATACATAATGCATGGCGGGGAAAAAAGAATCCTGAAAATTTTCAAGATGGATGGCATAAGGAACAAAGCTGTTGCAGAACTTAGTAGTTCTGCTATAAATACTTCAAAACCTCCTCCCAGAGGGGAGCAACAGAAACAGACCATAAAGTGGGTGTGTGGGTTCTCTAACAATGCTTTGGGCTCTAAGCACATAGCGCTTATAAGCAGTATCCTGAATAATGGGAAGAGAGCTTCCTATGATCTTCTCGGCTGTCCTTACCACTCTGTATGGACCTTCTATCTGAGGCACTGCTACCACCAAACCAGACCGTGATGCAGTTTGTTAAAACGCTCTCAATCGTGCCTCTATAAAAATTTCCTGGAAACCTTCCCCAACATTTGGGTTCCCACAGCTCTTTGAGGTTGTATCTTTTTGATGCTGCAAAGCAAAGCAAAGCTAAAGGTAAAACCTTAAGCACTGTGATGCTTATGTGATTTTTCACTTAGCAACTGCTTCATTCAACGACCAGGTCATCAGAACCAATTGTTGCTAAATGAGGACCAGCTGTACACGCATCATACTGAACATGGACTTTGCTCAACAAGGAAGTATCCACTGAGGGAAGAGTATGAAATAGATGGGTAAAAAAAATAATGAGCTGTCTCTATACTTGACTGCTGACTTCAAAATCCACAAACTAAAAGAAAAGATGTTAATAAAAGCGCTCATCTTATTTAAAATTTCTTCCCAAACTCCTGGCTATTTGCGCAACTTGTCCTATGAATTTTAATGACATTTAAATTTAGGTAGCCTAGTTTCTGCAGGACATTTGTTTGTCCCTGGATGCTTTCCAGGAAGTATTGACCATGTTTTTGGAGACAAGTGCATCACGCTTAACTATTCCACAATCCAATCAGATCTAATACTGATTTAAAGCACTTACTGTACATTCTACCTATTAATCTCAAAGCTGGAAGAGCCAATCACGGTATAATAAAAACCCAAGATTGTTCCTAACCTGAAGCATATAAGTCGGTTAATACAACTTCCAAAATGATAAAAACAGTAGACTACATCTGCATACATAATATAGGCTCCGTGGCTTCTCCTGCTCCTCTCTGAATTACTTGTATATTTACAGACAAGAGGTAAATGATGGAAACGTATCAAGGAGGGATCCAACCTAGAATTAAGGAGAAATTTCCTGAACAATTAATCAGTGGAACAACTTGCCTCCACAAGTTGAGGGTGCTCCATTGCTGGATGTTTATAAGAAAAGATTGGAAAGCCACTTGTCCAGAATGGTTTAGGGCAGTGATGGCGAACCTTTTAGAGACCGAGTGCCCAAACTGCAACCCAAAACCCACTTATGTATCGCTGGGCACTGGGTGGGTGTGGCCCATTGGGCGGGCGTGGCCCATTGGGTGGCCGTGACTGCAGTGGTAACAGCAGACTGGGTGGGACTAAAAAATTCAATCAATTCCAACTTTGCGAGATTTTTTTTTCCAGCAAGAAGTTGAAATTGATTGATTGATTGAACCTTTTTTTTTTTTGCACATGGCAGCGGAGGCCTAAAGCGAAAAGGTTTTATAAAACCCAGCTGAAAGGCTAGGACTGGGGGGACGGCGCACACGCCCACAGAGAGGGCCATAAGTTCGCCATAAGTTTGCCACCACGGAGATAGGGTCTCCTGCTTGAGCGGGGGGCTAGACTAGGTTGAACCAGAAGACCTCAAAGGTCCCCTCAGCTCTGTTATTCTGTTATTTTTCTTGGGAGAAGCCTCCCAGTTCCCAGCAAGACATCCACCCATTATTTTTATTTTAATCCTTTCACCTAAGGATATGGATAAATATTCAGACTGTCTTGGAAATAAAAATGATGGCAATTTATTTTGTTGGGTGTGGGTGTGGGTAAATACACAGATACATGGGCATATGCACCCTTTTTATAAGCCACCAAGAAGCTAAATAGAGTCAGGGTTCTTTGATTTATTTTTTTTAAAGAAAGTCAAACTGAGTTTGATCTCTGGTGATGTCATGGACAGTTACAGTTTTTGAAAATATGGAAATAATTTGCCATTTTAAGGATTTCCCCCAACTTTCCAATCTAGCCCTTTGGGTAGAGGTAGTCCTCGACTTACGACCACTATTGACCCCCCCACACACAATTTCTATTGCTAAGTGTACATTTACTAAGGGAACTTTGCTCCGTTTTACAACATTTCTTGCCACTGTTGTTAAGTGAAAGACTGCAGTTGTTAAGTTAGTGGCGTGGTTGTTAAGCAAACTGGGCTTCCCCATTGACTTTGCTTGTCAGAAAGTTGCAAAAGGGGGTCATGTGACCCTGGGATGCTGCAACCGTTGTAAATATGAACCAGTTGTCAAACACTGAATTTTGATCACATGACCACGGGGATGCTGCAGTGGTCACACGTGAGAAAGATGGTCGTAAGTCACCTTTTTTTCCAGTGCCATTATAACTTCAGTCACTAAATGGACTGTTGAAAGTTGAGGACTGCCTGTATTTCCTGTTGGGTTTCCCCTCACGATCGGAACCGCATTTAACCTGGTTTATTGTTTTTCAGTTTTAGCTAAGGTCATTGGATACTCAAGAGACTCTTCTGAAGAAACTAGGGATTGTAAGAAACAAAAACAGCTCTCGCAACATTCGTGAGGAAGTGACGAGAATAATTATGCAGCCACGCCCAGGGGCAGCCAAGAGGATTACAACTCAGGAGCCCAAATGTGATAAAATTGAGGATGCGTGTCCTCACTGCATGACTTGTGGCTTTCTAACCTGACATGTGCATCGTAAGTTCCTTGGTGTCGAAAAACAGTTGAGAGGGAAGGAAATGGCAAAGGGCTTTCCACCCACTTATTTACCTCATGGCACATTCACATCACATTTCATCAGAAACACAATACTAACGTATGAAGGCAAATACACGTGTCCCAGGATAATGTTGCCGGATCCAATCTGGGTCGGTCACCGGGCGAGAGAGACGTTTCCTCGAGGATGGGCTCCTGCACGAGTTTGAAAGCTTGGAAGTCAAAAAAACTCTGGTCCCGGTGACCGACCCAGATTGGATCCTGCAATAAAAATACTAAATATGAAGTATAAAAATCTAAAATACAGGTAGTCTTCGACTTACGACCCCAACTGAGCCCAGAATTTATGTTGCTAAGTGAGAAATTTGTTAAGTGAGTTTTGTCCCATTTTACGACTTTTCATGCCACATTTGTTAAGTGAATCACTGCAGTTAAGTTAGTAACACGGTTGTTAAGCGAATCTGGCTGACACCGGGGATGCTACAACTGTCAGAAATATGAACCAGTTGCCAAACATCTGAATTTTGATCACGTGACCTCGGGGATGCTGCAATGGTCATAAGTGAGAAAGATGGTCATAAATCACTTTTTTTTCAGTGCCATTGTAACTTCAAATGGTCACTAAGCTAATTGCTGTAAGTTGAGGACTACCTGTACTATAAATGTATGCCTAGATTACAGATATACCGTAATTTTTTGCTTCATTTGTCACAGCCAAGAAATCATAGGCTGTGTTTTAGTACATTGGATAGTTTGTTTTTCAGACCTACAGTCACAATTTGGTGATATTTCACCCCACTTACAGAGGCTTTTCCAAACGCAAACAAATGTATCTATCACACTATTCCATTCCAGAATAGGAAATATTATGCAAAGTCGAGAAAAGGGATGAGAAACAAAGGCCCGAAGTTAAAAAAAAGAAAAGAACTCAACCTGGTTTGATATTCATTATACTGCTCTGTAGATTTCCATCCTTGCAAACTGCCATGTCCATAGAGACTTGGATGTTGCGTTTGATTTGCAAGATGGCATTTGTCCACCTTAAAAAAAAATGGACCTTGCAACTGTGGGAATAATGCTAGGAAGATGATGATTGATGATGATGATGATGGTTAGCAAAAATGCCAGGTTTTGCCCATGCTATAAGATTTGAGTGCATCAGAAGAAACATAAAAGTGTGTGTGGGGGGGGAAGGATCGTTAAGAAGGGTGTGTGCAAAATTAAAAGAGCTGTTGTGAATGATTGGATGGTGAAGGAATGGGGAAGAAATGCTTTCTTACTGAATAACAGAACTATGAGCAGCCAGGAAAGGCAGATTAAGAATCACTGGGCTGGATCTCTTTCAGACTACATGGCCCTTTTATGTCATGAGTGTTCTTAAACAATGTTTTCCAGAACCATAAGCTTGGAAGGGCCACTGTGGCTAGCGTGTCCATGTGGCTCAATGAGAAATCGAATTGGGTGCATCTCAGACAGAATGGTCTCCTGGCTCTACCCCAATGCCAGCAGGAAAGAGGCGCTCAATGCCAGATCACATATTAAGTAAACCACAATTTCCTGGGTTCACACACTAAACCACCAACAACAGAAAACATTTGGTGTGAGAATCCGATCATAATTCAGAAGGGGAAAGGAAGGAACAGCTGAATTCATGAAGATCATCATTATCTTTATTCCTGTATTCCACGCAGGCTGTGTGACAGGTGTAAACCCAATCAGTGGAATGGCTTGCCTTCAGAAGTGATGGGGCCTCCATCGCTGGACGTTTTTTAAGAGATTGGACAGCTATTTGTCCAAAATGGGGTAGGATCTCCTGCTTGAGCAGGGGGTTGGACTAGAAGACCTTCAAGGTCCCTTCCAACTCTATTATTTTGTTATTTCTGTTAAAAAGCAGAGATGTTATTTGTGATATTCGTGTAACTGAGTTGTTGACTAATAAAGCTTTGCGAAAACTGTCTGTGTTCTTCAATTTCTGGATTAGGCAAAAATAAAATAAAATTTGACAAAAGATTTTATCACTAGGGTCAGGCAAAAAAAGAACAAGAGCTGCACAAAGGAGTGAAGGTGCAGAAAGTTGATACCGGATTTGATTCCTAATTCTATTTGGGGAGCCTAGGGGGTAAAGACAAGAGCGAATACAAGTGGTCCTCACTTAACACCACTTGTTCAGCAACTGTTCAAAGTAACACTGAACCACCAGACTAATTACTGGTCCTTGTGGTTGCAGCTGGTGGAGCATCAACCACAATCTGCAATCACATGATCATGATTAGGCTTTTGGCAACCAGTTTGCAATTACAGCACTCCTTAGATGAATCCCGTGCAATCATTAGGGGCAATGTCCCATGATCCCCATTTGTGACCTTCACGCCTAGCTTCCCACAAGCAGTTAAGGGGGAAGCCGGCAGGAGGTTGCACATGGTATTCATGTGGCATTGTATCTAACAACTCTGTGAGATTCAGTTAACAAACACAAGTAGAACTGCTGCAACTTCCACGGTAAGTCAGTGCAGGCAAGTAACGTTGTGCCTTATGGCCATTTATGCTTAGAATGGAGTAGCTGGTTCTAATTACAATTGTTAAGTGAGGACCTCCATAATGCAATTCCTAATGTTTGTTTACTTGATACCCTTCCTTTCTCTCTGCCTTATTGAAGTGTGCATCCACACCCCATAGGCACCCAAATTTCAGCCAACAATGATGGAAACCCGAGGATTGCTTTTCTGAATAGAACCACCTTCTCCAACCTAGGGCAATTCAGAAATGTTGGACTTAAATTAGCTTAGGATGAGAGTTGAAGCATAACAAAGGTTTGTAAAAGCTACATCAGCATTGCTCAACCTAGGCAATTTCCAGATGTGTGGACTTCAGCTCCCAGAAATATAAACCACGGCCATACTGGTTGGGGAATCCCTTGCATCTTGCAGGTTGCCCATTGGGAACTCACTGGAATCTACCACTTCAAGGCGAATTATTTTCTTCTTTATTTGCATGAAACAAAAACCTGATCAGAGTCTCATCACTACCATTTAATGCTTCAAACCAAAGTGCTGTATTTGTCATTGAATTTAAACCCTAGACTGGGAGGCAGGGAGAAGAAAGGATGGAGATCATCCTATTCCTCCTTTGCAAACCTGAAAGACACTATACATTAAATGAGATATGTATAATTATCCCAAGGCTAATAAGAAGATGAGACTGAACTTCGTGTCCTTGAGTGTCATACTCATTCACTAGTACAGAGTGCCTCAGTCTCAGCAACTTTAAGATGCGACTTCAACTCCCAAAATCCTGGCTGGGGAATTCTGGGAGTTGAAGTCCACTCCATTTAAGGCTGATGAGGTTAAAGAACACTGCTCTAGCATTAATGCACTCTTTTTCTGCCCTCCCAAACCAGGAGGATGTGTAGCTAGCAAATCACAATCACATGACTGCAGGACACCACAACTGGTCACAAATGGAAGCCAGTTGCCAAGTGCACATCAGTGTGGAATCACATGACTATGGGGGATATTCGACAGTTGTGGGAGTACAGGACATAATTCACTTTTTCCAAGGTCGTCATCATAATAATAAACCTTTATTGTCAAAGTACAACATGTGTACATTGAGATTAGCTGAGCCTCCCCCCCCCCCGTGCTCCCTCCCCCCAACACACAGTGACAACAAACCCTCCATCCTACTACACCATGTGAACCAACTACACCACACACCGGCCTCCCAAGTCAATTCTGCATAACTTTGAATCACTGTTAAACAAATGGTTATAAGTTGAGGACCACTTGTATAGTGAGAAGGGGGTTCTTTGCTGTTGTTATGTTAATGAAAATTACAACATCTTGCCATACAGCAAAAAAAGGTAATTTATCTTACCATCTTAAGAACGAGGATCTAAACAGTGAAGTTATAAATGGAATGTGTACTATTACAGGTAGTTATCTTACAATCACACAAAGTTACAACAGCACTGAAAAAAGTGACTTACAACCATTTTTCACACTTACGACCACTGCAGCATCCCCACGGTCACGTGATCAAAATTTGAATGCTTAGCAACTTGCTCATATTTATGACGGCTGCAATGTCCTGGGGTCGTGCGATCACCTTTTGCAACTTTCCGACAAGCAAAGTCAATGGGGATGCCAGATTGACTTAACAACTGCATTTACTAGTAATTTAACAACAGCAGTGATTCACTTAACAACTGCAAAAAGAGTTGCAAAATGGGGGAGAACTCACTTAACAGTCGTCTCACTTAGCAACAGAAATTTCGGGCTCAATTGTGTAAGTCATGGACTACTTTTACACATCTACACAGACTCTGAGGGAGTTCTCGGACTCCCTCAACCAGGGGTCTCTGCGCCCCTTTTCTCTACATAACTGGAGAAGGGGGTCTTGCTCCAGTGGTGGGATTCAAATATGTGAACCACCGGTTCTCTGTGTGGATGCCGCTTCCAGAAGTCCATTCTGGGCCTGGGCAACAAAAAATTAGCTACTGGTTCTGCCAAAGTGGTGCAAACCGGGTGAATCCCACCACTGTCTTGCTCTGAAGGCTTCCAATCATATTTTCGTCTCTGCTGGGTTTCATTCTGAAGAAAGTGAAACAACTTTCTGCTTTTCTTTCATGATAAAATTACTTCCTGGTCAGAATGAGCCTACTGTTTTCAAAAAAGATATGAGCCACTTAGCATGCAGATTAAGATTAATGAACCAGTTTAGTAATAAAAACACAATGGCAAAGGAAAATAAAGGAAGTCAATGATTTCTACCAGTAGCACACTCTACCCATACATATATGGGTAAAATACAACAGCGCACATGAAGAACAGCCTAGTATCTAGTTCTGGGTTTCCATAGGCCTTTCTTATGCTTTTGTTCCCTAAGGACCTATTCCCACTTTTAAAAATTATGGAGGACCTCGACCACTTCTCACAATTCTTTTGATGGGATTTTAATATTTTATTGTTTTTCAACATAGACTGGCAAATATTTTTGATTTTGTGGACCTTTGAGAGGGTCTTGGGGGAACCCATGGGTCCTCGGTCACACTTTGAGAAACGCTGTCCAAGATAACTAAAATAATCTTCTGCTTTGCCAATCCTTTTTCATGATGGCCCTTCCCTGGCAGAGGCCTATGATGGATGATCGAGAACAGCAGCAAAATCCATCCTGCTTGTTTCAAGGAAACTGGTGGGATTAGAGAAAAGGACCATCCCCAGAAGTCTTCTCAGCATAGCACATCAGAGCCAGATTTTCTTTTTTTAATTATTTATTTATTTTATTTATTTATTTATTAATGGGATTTATATCCCGCCCTATCTCCCGAGGGACTCAGGGCAGCTAACAACAACAAAACTTAAAGGTCTCTGTACAGTAAATTAAAAATAAAATTTGAAATAAATTAAAATAAATTAATTATTTTTAATTATTGTTATATTTTATTTTTATTTATTTTTTAATTTTTGTTGGATGATGGACCTATGTTTATCCCAAACACGTTTAAGCTCAGTTACTGAGGATTGACCTTTGCTGGAAGTTGGTTCCAAGCTTCCACTTTCTTTTTAACATTACTTATTTGAACCTCCCTCCTGTCAGTTTGAGGCAACATCACCATGTTCTAGATGTAGTAAGCCTGTTTAATTTTGGGACACTGGCAGCCTGGAGTGTGGGTAGCTGCTGATAACCGGCTGGGCCACTTGTGAATTTAAAAAAAAAAACTGCTGTCCCAAACACTGGTAAGACCAGGAGTTTAGGGAACGGTCCAGATGTGTAGAGACAGGAGGAACACCTCTGGCCAAGCATCCATCTTGCAGAAATCTCCTTGGGGTGCAATACAACTTCATGGACACTTTGTAAAGCAAAGTGCAATTCCAATCCTGCAAGAGTTTTTGCACATCCTGGCTTTGCGATCAGTCAGGCTGTTTCTGGTACGTGTGGGTTTTATTTTATTTTATTTAGCTAGCTAGCAACTGATGGGGGATTTTAACCCTGCAGCTGCTCTTTAACCCTGCAGCGAGTCCTCGACTTACAACCGTTCATTTAGTGACTGTTAAAGGTAAAGGTTCCCCCGCACATGCGTGCTAGTCGTTTCAACTCTAGGGGCCGCTGCTCATCTCCGTTTCAAAGCCGAAGAGCCAGCGCTTGTCCGAGGACGTCTCCGTGGTCATGTGGCCGGCATGACTAGACGCCAAAGGCGCACGGAACGCTGTTACCTTCCCACCATAGTGGTCCCTATTTTTCTACTTGCATTTTTACGTGCTTTCGAACTGCTAGGTTGGCAGAAGCTGGGACGAGTAACAGGCGCTCACTGTTACGCAGCACTCGGGATTTGACCCGCCAAACTGCAGACGTTCTGATTGACAAGCTCAGCGTCCTAACCCACTGAGCCACCACGTCCTGTTACTGTTACATCACTGTTACATCACTGAAAAAAGTGACTTACAATCATTTTTCACACAACCCTTGCAGGGTTCCCATGGTCACGTGATCAAAATTCAGACCGTTGGCAACTGTCTCCCATTTTGCGACGGTTGCAGTGTCCCGGGATCAGGCGATCCCCTTTTGTGACCTTCTGACAAGCAAAGTCAATGGATAAAACCAGATTCGCTTAACCACCCTGCTACTAACAACTGCAGTGATTCACTTTTAAAAAAAAATGTGGCCAGAAAGGCCTTATAATGGGGCAAAACTCGCTGAACAAATGTCTCGGTTAGCAACATAAAACTTTGGGCTCAATTGTGGTTCGTAAGCCGAGGACTACTTGTATTCTTTTCTTCTCTCTTCTCCGCCCCCGCGCGCCCGCCCTTTCCCCATTGAACTAGGCCAGGGGTAGGCAACCTTGGCTCTTTTATGACTCGTGGACTTCAACTCCCAGAATTCCTGAGCCAGCCATGGCTGGCTCAGGAATTCTGGGAGTTGAAGTCCACGAGTCATAAAAGAGCCAAGGTTGCCTACCCCTGAACTAGGCCAACCGCTCCCAGTCCTGGGCCAGCCGGGCGGCCTCCCCAACTGATTAAAAGCCGCGGTGCAAGCAACGCTTCCCGGCCTGCCCGCCGCCGGCGGGGTCTTCCGTTCGAACAGCCAGGAGGCGTTTCTGAGGCGGGGGCCCAGCCAGAGTCGGGTGGCCGCAGGCGGCGGGAATGGGCGACCCAGCCCCGCCGTCCTTCCTTCCCACCCCGCCGACAGGCTCAGCGCGACCCCCGTGCGCCGCCGGGCTGAAGGCCTGGGGCGGACCAAGTCCTCACGAAAGAGGGCTCAGCCCGGCAGCCGGGGCCGCTCGAGGTCCGCCGGCAGGGCCGGCCCGGCGAGCTCGGCCTGGGCGCAGTGCGCATGAGCGGCGGAAGGCAGGGCCCGCGAGGAGGAGCCCCGGGAGCCGCCGCTGCCGCTGCTGCCGCCGCCGCCAACACCAACCTCGGTCCGCCTCCTCCTCCTCCTCCTCCTCCTCACAGTCCTCCTGAGCCGGCCCGGCGGGGAGCGAGGCCCGCGCGCAGCCCCACCATGGTGAGAGCCCGCCCGCCCGCCCGCTGAGGGGGAACCGCCGCCGCCATCGCCTGGCAACGCGCGGCCTAGCCGGTGGCGGGAGAGCGCGATCCCACAGGCCGCGCAGGGGGCCCAAACCCGCGCCCAGCAGGGCAGGCCCGGTGGGAAATGGGAACCGCCGGCGCTGAGGAGATGGGCTATCGCTTTGCTTGTGGGCGAAAGGGCCGCCTTTATTTCCGGCGCCCGTCTCGGCCCGCCGGGGTCGTGCCCTTGCGGGAGGGCGTGTGTGTGTGTGTGTGGGGGGGCTTTGGGGTCGGGGGGGGGTGTCTCTTATTCTCCTCTCCCCGAGCCAAGCCAGGGGTGAATTCCCGAGCCCAGAAGGAATTGGGTTGTGTCTGAGGTGTAGGGGGAAGATTCCTTTTGCACTTCATGCAACAAGGGGTTGGGGTGCTCCTGGGGGAGCCCTCCCCCCTCTTTCAGGTTTTGGGTAAAGGGGCGTCGGTGAAGGGACGGTTCTTCCCTTCCCGCCTGCAGAAGGGATGTAATCGGGAGGAGAAAAAGTCCGGCGATTGTTTGGTCTTCGTTGCAGGAGGAGAGAGAACTGGGGTTAATCCGTGGTAGCCAAACATTAGGAGTCTCCCCTTTTCCCCATTCTCTCCCCCCCCCCGCCATTTCACACACACACACACACACACACACACACACACACACAAAAAGTCTCTCACTTTCCCCGAGCTGTCCAGGATCTTATGCCCAACATCCCAGGAGTGTTTTTTGTGTGCTTACAAAACTGGGTGCGCAAGATTCCCGTAGACACGTTTTTGTGTGTGTGTGTGTGTATTTGTGGGGAAAGGTGCTGTCCGATTTGGGATGGCTTGATTGTCAGAAAGGACAGGGATTCCTGCCTAGCTGATGTGGACTGGCCGGCTGTGGATTAAGAGGTGTTGTTGATTCAGGTCCAGTTTAAGCTTTGGTATCTGGGAGTCAATCCATTCTTTCTCAGCCCAACTTATCTCACAGGTCTGTTGTTGGAGTATAAAATTTAACACATACACTGATTTCTTCATCCCCGGAGTCCCTGATAGAGATTCAGATGGCAAGGTTTCATCAGAAAGATGAAGCTTTATTGTGGATTGGTAGGGGATAAGAGTAGTCTGTGAAGCCAGGAATTATGCTTTGTAAACATTAAGTGTATGAATCCAAGCAACTGTAGAATATGAATGAAACCATGACTTAAGTTTATTGGATAGGTCATATAAAAAACACAGATACAGCAGCAAATGTAAGTGCAAAGTTTTGTCCCAACACGTTCTCAAGAATGTTCCTGCAGGATCTAATAATTTAATAATAAGGATATCAATTTAATACAATAACAATAACAACCCCGAGGTTGGTTTATTTATTTATTTCTTATAAAAGGAACAGTTTTCTGAAAAAAGAAGAAACTAGACCAAAATCTGACACCCAACTTTCAGAAGATGACGAGGCAGTATTTGAAACATCTTGCCAGTTTGTTTAATCTCAAATGCCCCTATTCTCCTGCAAGATTGAGAAACTGGTTTGAAATGGCAGAGCTAGAATTTAATGGCAGATTTAGTTCAGTTTGGTCCAAATTTAATTCAGACTGTTAATTTGTTTTCCACTCTTGGTGTAAACTAGTATTACACATCTTTAAAAGGCAGTGACATCATCATTAATTACTGTTGGAATGCATTTACGGTAGTTCTTGTTTACTTGAATAGTGTGTTGACCTGTTGATATGGTGTCATAACCCTGGAAAATTGAGGAATATTTTTAATTAATTTGATGGAAATGTCTTATATTCCACAAAATTTTAGTATTATATTTAGTTGGTCAGTATTTGAGGCAGGGATGAGAACATGGGCCTTATTCAAATGTTGGCTTTCAGCTCATAGCGTCCATATGCTTAAATTAACAAGTTAAGAATCCAGCATCTCATATTTTGAAATACATTGAGGTTTTGACCTATTTTCCTAAAAGGCTAGGTTTCATGCTGAAAGACACTTTAGTTCCCAATTTTTTATTTTTGCTATTAGGAATTCTTAAAATTTCTTTGGAGTTTTAAACATCTGTATTTCTAGGTTAAAATCTTCATATTTCCTTTACAGTGCATTCTTCAAGATTTGTACTGAAGCATATAGTCTGAAAATTGCTTTATAATTTAGAGCAGATTAATATTGTAAATGAATTTATATTATTTGGCAACCTTTTCCTGAGCATCTGTATATATAAATACATATATACATATTATATGCATACTGTATATATATATATATATATGTTTCAAATGTTGACTATTTAGATTACCTTGCTAGGCCCCAAACATGGGGCAAATCTTTATTTCCTGTTTTCAGCCTATCTTGAAGGCTATCGAACAGGCAGTAGTCACACCGGACAATTCACTGCCTAATATGCAATCAGCCCAGGTTCGAATCTCAGAAGGGTATAGCTGACTGATGAAGACTAAAGAGTCAGAAATGCATCTCAGTTTCCCTTTAATTCTTTGTTAGTAATTTACACACACACACACACACACACACACACACACACACACATATATATATATATATATATATATATATATATATATATATATATATATATATATATATATATATATATATATGTGCAAATTATTCAAGTTGCTAATAAAGAATTTTGGGAGGCAACTTGAATAATTTGCACAAATAATGAGCTGTCATAGTTGACTATATCCTGTGGATAAGCCTTGAAGATAGGCCAAAACAGGAATGAAAGAGTTAATTAGCAAGGTGCTTTCAAAAAGCCTTGACAAATACTTAACATATATATATATATATATATATATATATATATATATATATATATATATATATATATATATATATATATATATATATATGTATATGTATATGTATATGTATATGTATATGTATATGTATATGTATATATATGTATATATATGTATATATATACATATACACGCTGTATATATACATATCCATATACAATATATGTATATGTATATTGTATCTATAAAGTGTTTTGTTTGTGTGTGTTTATATATATGTGTGTGTTACCTCAGTGATGTGCTGCCCAAAACAGCATGTAAAATTCTTCAGGAAATATAGTAAGTTGTACCAGGGCTCTTTTAGTACTTACAGTTGTGTTTAGGGGCAGTTAACTTTACTTTCAGTGTACACACCCGGGATGTTTCTCCATAGACTAATATCTCTGCATTTAGCTTCCTAGGAAGAGATGTGATAGGCTATTTCTCTGTCTCTGGCAAACTGTATTTGAACCGTAGCCAGCATCTAGTTAACCTTAGCTGAACTCGGAAAGTAAGAGGAGTTAGTACTGGAAGAGGGGTACAATTTAGAACAACAACTAATTTCTTTAATACTACCAAGAAAATTGTACTGATGTGTCATCTGGATTAAATTTATGGTTCACATCATTACTCCTACAGTTATAAGGGGCTCCTGTCCCCCATTTTTTGTGCCCACCCCACCAGGTCTAATAGGGAAGACATGCTGTGGGTCCCTTCCACCAAACAATGACACCGACAGCCCTAATCCTGATGGCCCCAAGCATGTTAGTCTTTTGTAAAACTTGGAAGACCTGGCTGGCATTTGGACCAGCAGCCAGGCAAACTCTTCTGGTGATGTATTATTTTATTATTATTATTATTTGGCTCCTGCTGGTTTAACCTTGGGTTCCATTGTTTGTGTGTTTTGGTTTGGGTTTTTAATCCTTGTACCTCAGTGGTTAAGATGCTGCGCTTGTTGGCTGGAAAGTTCGGCAAGGTTTGAGATCTGAGCGCTGCTTGACAGAGTGAGTTCCTATTACTCGCCTCAGCTGTTCGAAAGCATGCAAACGTGAGAAGATGAATAGATACCATTTTGGTGGGAAAGTAACAGAATTCCATGTGCCTCGCTGAATAGTCATGGTGGACACATGACCACGGAAGTGTCTTTGGACAACGCTAGTTCCCTCAGCTAAGAAATGGAGATGCGCACACATACGTGCACGCGTGCCACACACATACACACACACGTCAGAAGAGACTGGACAGGGGAAACCCTTAGCTATGCCTATTTTAAAAACGTGAACTTATATAAAAGGAATATCTTATTAAAAATAGGCTAAATTGGATTGCTTCCCTTATAAAAAGTTAAATTTTGGTTGTAAAATTGGGCACATTATTATCCAAAATAATGTAAGATGACATTCTACGGTAAGATGACATTCTACGGTAACCACATTGTAATTTTCAGACGAATCTCTTGCTTTATGTTCCCAGAGCAGGGGTAAAAGATGCAGCTTTACTTTGTCAGGCACATTTTTCTGTCATCCTGTTCTCTGTTGCCATTTTGTACACTTTGGGCCGTCAACTCATGCTAGCTTGTCCAAAGGTAGAGCTAGCTAAGAGACAGAGGTAGATATACATAGATGTAACTGCTGTTTCAAGTACTGTTCTGGGAAAGTAAAAAGTTTATATCTATTGCTTGCTAATATTCTTTATGTTTCATTGACAGACAATAACTGGTTTTGTACAATTCATGGAGCTAAAATGGGAAGGGGTACTTTGTGTCTTGATGTGTTGTGTGCACCAGGCTATCATGATGGGCCATAATATTTAGTAGTCGTAGTTTTATTTATAGTCATTGAAGAGTCAGATGTAGCATATACCAATTCAACAGAAACAATATAAAAAAGTTAACTGCTAAGTCAAAATTAAGATAGCAAGATGACTCAAGGGAAAGAGAAAAATTACATTAAACTGACAATGTTGTTGTTGTTGTTAGCTGCGAAGTCGTGTCCGACCCATCGCGACCCTATGGACAATGTTCCTCCAGGCCTTCCTGTCCTCTACCATCTTCTGGAGTCCATTTAAGCTCACGCCTACAGCTTCAGTGACTCCATCCAGCCACCTCATTCTCTGTCGTCCCCTTCTTCTATTGCCCTCGATCTTTCCCAGCATTAGGCTCTTCTCCAGTGAGTCCTTCCTTCTCATTAGGTGGCCAAAGTATTTGAGTTTTAGCTTCAGGATCTGGCCTTCTAAAGAGCAGTCAGGGTTTATCTCCTCTAGGACTGACCGGTTTGATCGCCTTGCAGTCCAAGGGACTCGCAGGAGTCTTCTCCAGCACCACAGTTCAAAGGCCTCAATTCTTTGGCGCTCAGCCTTTCTTATGGTCCAACTTTCACTGCCATACATTGCAACTGGGAAGACCATAGCCTTGACTATACGCACTTTTGTTGACAGGGTGATGTCTCTGCTTTTTAGTGTGCTGTCTAGATTTGCCATGGCTTTCCTCCCCAGGAGCAAGCGTCTTTTAATTTCTTTGCTACAGTCCCCATCTGCAGTGATCTTGGAGCCCAGGAAAATAAAATCTGTCACTACCTCCATTTCTTCCCCATCTATTTGCCAGGAATTGAGAGGGCCAGATGCCATGATCTTGGTTTTCTTAATGTTAAGTTTCAACCCAAGTTTTGCACTCTCCTTCTTCACCCGCAACAAGAGGCTCTTTAGTTCTTCTTCACTTTCTGCCATTAGAGTGGTATCATCTGCGTATCTTAGGTTGTTGATATTTCTTCCGGCAATCTTAATTCCAACTTTTGATTCATCTAGCCCTGCCTTTCTCATGATGTGCTCTGCATATAAGTTAAATAGGCAGGGTGACAGTATACAGCCTTGCCGGACTCCTTTCCCAATTTTGAACCAATCAGTGGTTCCGTGTCCAGTTCTCACTGTTGCTTCTTGACCCGCATATAGGTTTCTCAAGAGACAAATAAGATGGTCTGGTACTCCCATCTCTTTAAGAACTTGCCACAGTTTGTTATGATCCACACAATCAAAGGCTTTAGCATAGTCAATGAAGCAGAAGTAGATGTTTTTCTGGAACTCCCTAGCTTTCTCCATGATCCAGCGTATGTTGGCAATTTGATCTCTAGTTCCTCTGCCTCTTCGAAATCCTGCCTGTACTTCTGGTAGTTCTCGATCCACATACTGCTGAAGTCTAGCTTGTAGGATTTTAAGCATGACTTTACTAGCATGAGAAATGAGTGCAATGGTGCGATAGTTTGAACATTCTTTGGCACTGCCTTTCTTTGGAATTGGAATGTAAACTGATCTTTTCCAATCCTGTGGCCACTGTTGAGTTTTCCAAATTTGCTGGCAAATTGAGTGTAGTACTTTTACTGCACTGTCTTTTAAGATTTTGAATAGCTCAGCTGGAATACTGTCATCTCCACTAGCTTTGTTGTTGCTCAGCTTTTCTAAGGCCCACTTCACTTCACATTCTAGGATGTCTGGCTCGAGGTCAGTGACCAACTCATTGTGATTATCTGGGACATTAAGCTCATTCTTGTATAGTTCTTCTGTGTAATTTTGCCACCTCTTCTTAATCTCTTCTGCCTCTGTTAGGTCCCTGCCATTTTGGTCCTTTATCATGCCCATTTTTGCATTAAACGTTCCCTTCATCTCTCCAATTTTCTTGAAAAGATCTCTGGTCCTCCCTATTCTATTGTTTTCTTCTATTTCTTTGCACTGTTCATTTAAGAAGGCATTCTTATCTCTTCTAGCTATTCTCTGGAATTCTGCATTCAATTGGGCGCATCTTTCTTTTTCTCCCTTGCCTTTCGCTTCCCTCCTTTCCTCAGCTATTTGCAAAGCTTCCTCAGACAGCCATTTTGCTTTCTTGCATTTCTTTTTCTTTGGGATGGTTTTGGTTGCTACCTGTTGTACAATGTCGCGAACCTCTGTCCATAGTTCTTCAGGCACTCTGTCTATCAGATCTAATTCCTTAAATCTATTTGTCACCTCTACTGTATATTCAACAGGGATATGATTTAATTCATACCTGAGTGGCCTAGTGCTTTTCCCTACTTTCTTCAGTTTAAGCTTAAACTTTGCAAGGAGAAGCTCATGATCTGAGCCACAGTCAGCTCCTGGTCTTGTTTTTACTGACTGTATAGAGCTTCTCCATCTTTGGCTGCAGAGCATATAGTCAATCTGATTTCTGTGTTGACCGTCTGGTGATGTCCATGTGTAGAGCCGTCTCTTGGGTTGTTGGAAAAGAGTGTTTGCTATGACCATCGTATTCTCTTGACAAAATTCTATCAGCCTGTGCCCTGCTTCATTTTGTACTCCAAGGCCAAACTTGCCTGTTATTCCAGTTATCTTTTGGCTTCCTACTTTAGCATTCCAATCCCCCATGATGATAAGGACATCATTTTTTGGTGTTAGTTCTATAAGGTGCTGTAGGGCTTCATACAACCGGTCAATTTCATCCTGTTCAGCACTGGTGGTTGGGGCATAGACTTGGACTACTGTGATATTGAATGGTTTGCCTTGGATTCGAACTGAGATCATTCTGTCATTTTGAGGATTGTATCCCAGTATTGCTTTTCCTATTCTTTTATTGACTATGAAGGCTACTCCATTTCTTCTGAGGGATTCTTGCCCGCAGTAGTATACCTGATGGTCATCTGAATTAAATTCACCCATTCCTGTCCATTTTAGTTCGCTGATACCTAAGATGTCGATGTTCAGTCTTGTCATCTCTTGTTTGACCACGTCCAGCTTTCCTTGATTCATGGATCTTACATTCCAGGTTCCTATGGAGAAAAAATCTTTACAGCATCGGACTTTCCTTTCACCACCAGACACATCCACAGCTGAGCGTCCTTTCGGCTTTGGCCCAGTCGCTTCATTCTTTCTGGCGCTACTAGTACTAGCCCTCTGCTCTTCCCCAGTAGCATATTGGACGCCTTCCGACCTGAGGGGCTCATCTTCCAGCGTCATATCGTTTTGCCTTTTGGTACTGTCCATAGGGTTTTCATGGCAAAGATACTGGAGTGGGTTGCCATTTCCTTCTCCAGTGGATCACGTTTTGTCAGAACTCTCTGCTATGACCTGTCCATCTTGGGTGGCCCTGCACGGCATAGCTCATAGCTTCATTGAATTACGCAAGCCCCTTCGCCACGACAAGGCAGTAATCCATGAAGGGGAAACTGACAATACGGTGTAAAAAATAGAAATTTGGGCATATGGGTTTTCATCCCTGAACCTCAAATGTGGGTGCCATAACATGGTTCATTTGTATTTGTTTGGAATAGCATATTACATGGCCATAGCAGTTGTGTCTTGTTAGTTGACTTGAGGATTTAAATAGGTTGATAAGAGATAAACCAATAATAAAATGTAGACCTCTGATCATTACTTATAAATAGGAAAAAGGAAAAGGAAAAACCTTTTATTAAATAAATGTGACACCTCAACCGGTCTCCTATCGGTGGTGTATATTAAGAACTGTGAGGAATGTTTTTTTAAAGGGCATAGATTTCTACACTTGCCTTCTTAAAACCAGGGAAAAATGGGTTACCATAGATGAATATAGCTAAATGCTTGCTTTGTCATACGTATGCTTTTTATAGGAAAGTTTACCCACCAGATGATCATATTGAATGACTTAGTTGATGATATTGAGCAGGGTGGGGGCTGGACTAGAAGACCTCCAATGCCCCTTCCAGCTCTATTCTAATTCTAATTCTTATTCTATTCTATATTTCCAGTCAGGGTACAGAATTAAGAGTTGTTAGTATGATGCCTTTCCACGGTCACATTGTCCAGAGAATTGTGTTTATAGCTTCATTGCAAAGGTAGAAGAATACGATTTCAGTTAAAGTGTAATCTTAAAGGTCACACAGGCAGTCCCCGACTTATGGTTGGTTGCTCAGTGACCGCTTGAAGTTATGACAGATCCCGAGAAAGAGATTTGCAAGCCAAATTTGAATTCAAAGTTCAAACATCCAGCCCCCCCCGATCATGTAACTGTATTTGACTGTTTGACCACAATTTATGCTGTTTGTGCCAGAAACTGGCCAAAAAATACCCCATAGCGAATACTGGGTTCACCCAACAACTGCGGTGTTTGCTTTACAATGCTGCGTTCGCTTAACGATCACTGCAGCGTATGACCAAAGTTTCAGACTCCATTACGATCATAAGTCGAGGACTACGTAGGTATGTATCGCTGTGGATGGTGCTGAATTTTGATACTGCTGCTTTTTTAAATTCTTCCACATTTAACGGTCGGTCAAAACTTTTTTCCCCCTTGCTCTCCTGAGTTCAGTTGATGTCTTGTTGGATTTCATATAAGAATAATTTAGAGCAGGGGTGTCAAACTCAATTTCATTGAGGGCCGCATCAGCATTGCGGTTGCCCTCAAGGGGCCGGGTAGGTGTGGCCAGGGTAGGCGTGGCCTACTGGGTGGGCGTGGCTAGAGTGCGTATGGCCTGCTGGGTGGGTGTGGCCAGCTCTACATCATTGGCATCAAGGGTGCCTATGGGGGCCTGGGCAGGAGTGGGACAGATCTGAGGGTCTCTGGCAGGAGGAGGGTCTCTGGGCCAGGGCCAAGGCAGTGGGGGCCGTTCCCTCACTGTTTCCAGGATGGCTTCGCGGGCCACATGAAACCACTTCGTGGGCCAGATCCAGCCCCCGGGCCTTGTGTTTCACATGTCTGATTTAGAGGGAAATCAGGAGTGGTATATTAGCTTTCTCCTTAAGTTGTTCTATCATATTCCCAAATCAATTAGCTTCCATATGCTAATGGCTTACTTTGGATATGTGAGTGTCAGGAGCATCCATGGGTATGCTTTAAAAATCAAACAAGTGGCACTTCAGTTACACCATTGCAACTGCCGTCTTGCCTTTTTTGACCATAGTCTGCAGACGCTCCTGATAAATAACCTTAGAGTCTGTTATTGTCCTTTTTAAAGCCCTCCGTTTTCTGGAGTCTTTGGCAGGTATTGTGAAGGATGCTGCTTCTATCTTGAATAATCTGGATGAGCCCATAGATCACCCTATTGCTAATACACTTAGGGACGAGAAATAGCTCAAGAGTATTTTACTTTTAATTCCACCATGTAGTAAGCTTATTTGACTTGTGAGATGCCTGGAGCAGTGGTGAGCAACCTGACTTGCAAGCAACTTCTGAACTTATCTGTGCAAAATTAAGAAATCGATATCTTAATCAGAATGTCTGCCTTCCTTCTTCCGCCACTGGTATTTATCATCTCTGGAGTTTTCCTTTGAGACATTGCCTCTCGGGGCAAAACAGATGTGAAGTTTTACTGCTCTTCTTTTCAAACTTTTTTTTTTTTTTAGAACAAGTTGAAGTCATCGCAAAAAGATAAAGTTCGGCAGTTTATGATCTTCACGCAGTCTAGTGAAAAAACAGCAGTGAATTGTCTGTCCCAGAATGACTGGAAGCTAGATGTTGCAACAGATAATTTTTTTCAAAATCCTGAACTGTATATACGAGAAAACATTAAGGGATCACTGGATCGAAAGAAATTAGAGCAACTATATAATAGATACAAAGGTGAGTAAAAAGTTTGTTGTTAACATTTTTAATGCTTGAACTTTGCTATAGTTGTTGGTTTCAGGGGAGGGAAACTGTGACTGAGACGGATAGGTATTTAGCCCTTACATATTGCAACAAGGTTTATTTATTTACCTACCAATTTAAAGTAGTCCTTGAACCATTCTTCCCCTAAGGAGCCTGGGGGGAGGGCAGCAAACATATTTATCAGGTGTTATATTATAGGCCAGTGATGGCGAACCTTTAGAGACTTGAGTGCCCAAACTGCGACCCAAAACCCACTTATGTATTGTCGGGTGCCGGGTGGGCGTGGCCCATCGGGTGGGTGTGGCCCAATGGGTGGGCGTGGCCCATTGGGTGGGCGTGGCTGCAGTGGTAACAGCAGACTGGGTGGGACTAAAAAGTTCAATCAATCAATTCCAACTTTGCGAGATCTTTTGTTTTCCCCACTAGAAGTTGAAATTGATTGATTGCTTGAACCTTTTTTTTTTTTTGCACATGGCGGCAGAGGCCTAAAGTGAAAAGGCTTTATAAAACCCAGCTGAAGGCCTAGGACTGGGGCGATGCCGTGTGTACCCACAGAGAGGGCTCTGCGTGCTACCTGTGGCACGCGTGCCATCGGTTCGCCACCACGGTTATAGGCAGTCCTTGGCTTATGTTCACAGCTGAGCCCAGAATTTCTGTTGCCAAGTGAAACATTTGCTAATGGGGTTGTGCCCCATTTTATGACTTTCCTTGCCGCAGTTGTTAAGTGAATCACTTCAGTTTAATTTAGTAACCGGGTTCTTAAGTGAATCTGACTTCCCCAATGACTTTACTTGTCAGAAGGCCGCAAAAGTTGACCCTGGGATCAGTTTCCAAGCATCCATATTTTGATCCCATGACCATGGGAATGCTGCAACAGTCATAAGTGTGAAAAGCGGTCATAAGTCACTTTTTTTCAGTGCTGCTGCAACTTTGAGTAGTCATTAAACAAATGTTTGTAAGTCATAGACTTACCTGTATTACAACACGTGTGGAAAATATTTCATTCCTTCGTTTTATGCAACAGCCCTTCTCACATTTATTTATCTATTTATGGGACTTATATGCCGCCCTATCTCCCGAAGGACTCAGGGCGGCTAACAACAATAAAAACAACAATACAAAAATTAAAAAAGAATTAAATAAATAGCCCCAAAATAAATTAACTACACAGTTAAAAATTAAAACATTTTAAAAACCCATCGTCAATCCAGGTCAGCCTGATGGAAAAGGAAAGTTTTGAGGTCGTGGCGAAAGGACCGGAGGTCCGGGGCCATCCGAAGCTCAAGGGGGAGTTGGTTCCAAAGGGCTGGTGCTCCCACATACTTGACTCTGGATGGGCTAAGGTTGGTGGGTAACTTCACCCAATGAGCTACTTGATTGAGGGTGAACTTGAACCCAGGGAGTTTGAGATGGAAAAGGGTTCCTAAATAGCTAGATTCAAATAACTAAATTAGGGGTATACATCTCATGGCATACCAATAATAACTCATAAGACTCAAAAATCATGTCTCTGAAGTGCAGCCAAAATGATAAACTTCCTGAAGCGTATTCTCCCCTTCATTTCTTTTTTCTTTGAGAAAAATAAGGGTGGGAATGGGAGAGGAATTGCTGTCATTTTCATCCTTAAGCCCTAACCCCAGCCCCAAATTTCTAGAAAGATTAGCCTCAAACAACCCCTGCCTCTTCCGCTTGTATCTCTGGAAGGCCACCTTTCCCTTGGTTAGGAAACTAGATTGAACTTTCCACTTTGAAGATACTGTTCATTTCTTTCTAGAACATAATATTGGGGGGGAGGGCTTTGATAGAGCATGCTATCTGAATTCAACCATTTTGGGTTTATACAATAGCCACAGTTTTAACAGATTATGACTTTTTTCAATATTGTAGTGTAAATATTGTAGTTGACTCAGAGCAAAAGATTGGGGACCTTCTAACATCAAAAGCCACTTTGGTTCTTGTTGTTTGATCTAGTTACCTGATCTTGCCCTTATTTCTTCTCTGACTTTCCCGATAATTATTTGTCAAGCCATTGCTTTTTCTTCTACCCAGAGCCTTGTATTCTGAGCTGTCTCTTAACCTGAACTTGCAGGGAAATGGATTAAAAAAAAGTCCTTCATGAGAGTGCATTGCGATTTATCCTCTCTCCTTTGTGAAACCAGAGAACTGACCCATTTTAAATTGCAGTTGTGATTCCAGGCAAGAGAACGACTGTGAGACGCTTCTTACACATTTTAAATTGCAAAGAGGGCTGTTAAATGGCACTTGCCAGCAGTTAATGTCCCTTGAGTCAGAAATTAGTTTCTCATTCACATGGTTTGTTTTGAAATCACACCTACCAGTTCCATTCTTGCTGGAGTACTTATTTCTAGGATTTTTTAAAAATATTCATTTCTCTTATTTTCTCCTTTAAACCTTAAGATCCTCAGGATGAGAACAAAATTGGCATAGATGGCATACAGCAGTTTTGCGATGACTTGGCACTAGACCCTGCCAGCATTAGTGTCTTGATAATTGCCTGGAAGTTCAGAGCTGCGACACAGTGCGAATTCTTAAGGATGGAATTCATGGATGGGATGACAGAACTTGGGTAAGTGCTGGGGCCCATCGTGTGATGCACGCAGAGCCTGTTGGGCTAAAGCAGCACTAAAACTCTGCCCATGCACTGCTTTATTTACAGAAAGACACTCTTTAATTTCCTGCCCATTAGTCTCTGGCCTAGTTGCGCATTGCTTCTGGTGCATAACAAGGCTTATAAGCTTTGCACTTACAAGCTCTTTCGTGGTGTGTGTGTGTGTGTGTTTGTATGTGTATATATATATGTATATGTGTATGTGTATATATATGTGTGTGTGTGTGTATGTATATGTAAAGGGACGCGGTGGCTCAGTGGGTTAGGACGCTGAGCTTGTCGATCAGAAGGTCGGCAGTTTGGCGGATCGAATCCCGAGTGCCGCGTAACAGAGTGAGCGCCTGTTACTCGTCCCAGCTTCTGCCAACCTAGCAGTTCGAAAGCACATAAAAATGCAAGTAGAAAAATAGGGACCACCACGGTGGGAAGGTAACAGCGTTCTGTGCGCCTTTGGCGTCTAGTCATGCCGGCCACATAAACAGGGAGACGTCCTCGGACAAGTGCTGGCTCTTCAGCTTTGAAACGGAGATGAGCACCGGCCCCTAGAGTCGGAAACAACTAGCACGCATGTGCGGGGGAACCTTTACCTTTACCTTTTATGTATATGTAAATGAATGAATGAATGAATGAGCACATTGGCTTGAGTGGCTGGAACGCTGGGCAGGAGTTTAGCAAGCCCGAGTTTGAGACCCAAGAGTTGCCATGGGGTGGGGTTGAACTCTCGTTCTTCACTCCAGCTCCTGTTGGGGACATAAAAGGAGCCCCCCAACTGGGTGCTCCCAGGGCAACAGTGTTGTCACCGGCTAATCCTTTCAACCCAGGAGCTGTCTGATACGGCGATTCTGAGTGCAATTTTTTTTTTTAAAAAAATCAAGTTAAAGCAATGTTTTCCAAACTTTTTAAGATGTGTGGACTTCAGCACCCAGAATTCCCCAACCAGCATAGGCTGGTGGGCTGGGGAATTCTGGGAATTGAAATCCACACCTCTTAAAATGGCCATGCTTGAAAAACACAGAGTCACAGAGTAATGGCAGTGATGTGGTGACAGAATTAAGAGGAACAATATTGTCAATTCTTTTTTTTAAATTGTGTTTTTGAAGACTTGGGTTTAGCTTTTGTTTTTTAATTGTCATAGGTATAGTAAGATCGCTGGAAACATTTATATTCACTATAAAAAGGTAAAGGTAAAGGTTCCCCCGCACATGCGTGCTAGTCGTTTCCGACTCTAGGGCCCGGTGTTCATCTCCGTTTCAAAGCCAAAGAGCCAGCGCTAGTCCGAGGATGTCTCCGTGGCCACGTGGCCGGCATGACTAGACGCCAAAGGCACACGGAACGCTGTTACCTTCCCACCGTAGTGGTCCCTATTTTTCTACTTGCCTTTTTACGTGCTTTCGAACTGCTAGGTTGGCAGAAGCTGGGACGAGTAACAGGCGCTCACTCTGCTATGTGGCACTCGGGATTCGACCCGCCAAACTGCCGACCTTCTGATCGACAGGCTCAGTGTCCTAACCCACTGAGCCACCGCGTCCCTATTTATTTATTTATTTATTTATTTATTTATTTTTATTATACAAAGTGGGGAAATCATTGCGTTTTTGTTGCACTGTCTGTGGGGCCATGAAGACTCTGCTGCTTTTTGTCTGGAATATGCGTACCTGGAAGTGTAGAAGAAAATGCTCCTTACAGATATATTAGTACTAGAGCTGCACTTGTGTATTTGTTTACTCCTTTGGCAAGTGTGTCGATGCAAGGTATGATAAAACTGTGAAGCAAAATAGATGATAGTGTTCCATATGGCAGTTTTTTTACTCCTGATGTTTTCTGAAATGAATTATTTATTGGAAGGAGCAGGGAAATACACAGACTGTCACATAATTGACTTGAATTTCTAAGAAATTCCTTTAAGATGTAACCGTTTCCTGGTATATATTTTTGTCTCGGTTGCCATATTCCCTTATTTAAAAACAAATAAATTATTGGAGAGGACCCAAAAGGGAAGCTGTGATAATTCTTGCAGAATTGTTCTCAACCTCTGCCTTGTGTGGAAATTTCATCCCTAGGTGATTTGCAAATGCATAGATTAATTAGTATTCTAATAAAGCAAATGACAGAGAACCTCGGAGATCATCCCTTCTAAAAGCAGCTAGAGGTTGTCCTTGACTTGCAACCCTTTGTTTAACCACTGTTTGAAGTTACAATGACTGGAAAAAGTGACTTATGACCTGTGCTCACATTTACAGTTGTTGCACTACCTCAAAGTCATGTGATTGCAATTTGGGAATTTGGCAACCAGCTCACATTTATGACCAGTTGCAGCATCTTGCAGTCACACGATTGTGATTTGCTACCTTTTTTTTTTTTTGCCAATTTCCAGCAAAAAAGGGAGACATGGTGGCGCAGTGGTTAGAATGCAGTACTGCAAGCTAATTCTGGCCACAGCTTGCAGTTCGATCCTGACAGGTGCAAGGTTGTCTCGGCCTTCCATCCCTCCCGAGGTCGGTAAAACGAGGACCCAGATTGTTGGGGGCAAAATGCTGACACTGTAGGCTCCTAAGAGAGGGCTGTAAAGCACTGTGGAACGGCATATAAGTCTTAAGTGCTACTGCTGTTGCTAAAAACACCCACTGGTATGTGGGGGGGAGAACCAGGATTCACTTCATGACCACATGATTCGCTTAATGATTCGCTTAATGGCCACGCGTTTCTCCTAATGACCCCAATAAAAATTGCGTAAAGTTCGGTCCAACTCCACCTACAACTGCAACGACCTGAGACAAGAAATTCCTGTCCCAATTGTGACCCTAAGTCAAGGACTACCTGTATACGGGATTACGGAGAGTCCTCGACTTATAACCACAATTGAGTCCAATATTTCCATTGCTAAGCAAGGCAGTTGTTAAATGACTTCTGCCCCATTTTACTAACTTTTTTTTTGCCACAGTTGTTAAGTGAATCGTGTAAACATTAAGCGAATCTGACTTCCCCCATTGACTTTGCGCCCAAACTTTGATCACGTGACCACGGGGGAATGCTGCAACGATTCTAAGTGAGAAAAACCTGGTCAAAGTCACTTCTTTCCGTGCCGTTGTGACTTGGAACGGTCACCAAACAAAAGGTTGTGAGCCTAGGACTGCCTGTATCAGTACAATTTGTAGGGAGGATTTAAAAATATGCAGCCTAATGTGGCCGACTGGAGGAGGGAAAAAAAAACAACAGCAACCCTTTTTTATGTATTGATACAGATGTGACAGCATAGAAAAACTAAAGGCCCAGCTTCCTAAAATGGAGCAAGAATTGAAAGAGCCGGGAAGATTTAAGGACTTTTACCAGTTTACTTTCAACTTTGCCAAGAATCCAGGACAGAAAGGTTTAGGTATGTATGCCAGCGTTTCCTAAGTTCAGGGAGAAGTGACTCATATATAAGAGACCGGAAAGCAGATTTCTCAGCAGTCACTGTGGCTGAACAGGATGATGGAAACTGCCTTTTCCTCTCCGGCGTGATGCCGATCGATTGAGACAAGCCCATTAAGGTCCCTCAGCAAGTCTCACAAGGTGCCCTTTCCCCCCCCCCCCAAAAAAAAAAAGGCAACTGGGTGTCCTTGATTTCAGTTCACTTCAGGTTTCTTGGATGAGAAGTGAAACCTTTTCAAACAAAAAAAAACAGTTGCCTTTTTTTTTTTTTTTGGAAAAACACCTTTGGGTCAACCTTGATCTGGATGATTGAGAATCTCCGTGGACCTTCTCTCAGCAAGTGTCATTTAACAAAGTTGTTAGTTGTAGCCCAGACAAGATGCCGTCAAAGCTTTACATTTGTTTAGAGGCGTTCCTAGCTCTTTCCTCCCTGCCTGAAGGGCTCTGTGGCTGATCAAGACAACAAGGCACCCCCTGAAATTTCGGGTAGGTTTAGAAGCAAAACTCTGCTCACTGTGAAGAGCTCAGCAAGGGAAAAGAGAAAAAAAACACCATTGCAAATGTTTGCTTCCTTTAGCCCAGTGTCTAGTTGGGATACTCTGAGAAGTCTTTGGGTGGGGGTAAAGGGGAAGAAAGTGCTGAAATCCAGGAACATTTGAAGCGTCCTTCTGCCACAGATTTTTTTGTTTTGCTTTGTTAATTAATTATGCATTCCAGAAACGATCGTTCTGGATCATAATGCTTTTTTTAAAAAAAAAATCTTTAATGTTACAGATTTAGAAATGGCCATTGCCTATTGGAACTTAGTACTTCATGGAAGATTTAAATTCCTAGACTTGTGGAACAGATTTTTATTGGTAAGTTCAAATATTAATTGTGTCTAACAAATACATACATGTTGAGTGTGTGTGCGCACGCGTGTGTGTATGTGTGTGGATGGTATCAATACCATTATGAAACGGTCTAGATCAAGAATTTTTGCCTATGAACGTAATAGCAGGTCAGATTGATGTTAGAGTGAGCCGGCAGATTTTCTTGTCTCTACTGATAGTCCTTGATTTACAACGGGTGGCTTAGTGACCATTCAGTTACCACAGACATTCCCAAAGCTACTTAACACCTGGATATGAAGTTCTGACAGTCAGGCTTACCCCCCACCCCCATCCCATAATCACCTGATCACATTTTGGACGCTTGGCATTCGGTCCACATTTATAGCTGTTTGTAGCATCCCCCAATCATGTGGCCATAATTTATGATGTCAAAATTTATGAAATCAAAACATTGCTGGATTCACTTTATGACTGCCGCAAAAAAGGATCATGAAATTTGACATGGTCATATGGAGACCCGCTTACTAATTGGCATGTCTTACAACTGTAATTCCAGGCACAATTATGGTCATAAGTTGAGGATTGATTACCTGTATTTGTAAGCCACCAGAATTACTCGGTTGAGTTGGACGGCTATGGGAATGAATGGAGGGAGGGAAGGAGGAAAGAAGGAAGGAAGGAAGGAAGGAATAAGATCAGAAATTACAAAAGAAAACGTTTAAAGTTTTAATTGCAGATTGATGACTGAGCAAAGGAATGTGTGAATTCTCAGTCATTTTAAACACCGCCTGTCCTTGGCCTTGAAAGGGTTGTCTAGGAATTGCTGACCGGACCACTTCTGTTTTTGTGGATTCTGCATGAGCATCTACAGCCCTTTAAATCTGGCACAGAGCCTAGAGGAGGCACTTTATTTTAACTGAGCCTCCAGCCAAGGCCTTCTTTGATGGCCCTCCCCAAAGCAGCGCAAAGCCTGGCTTTTGAGCACTGCACGGGAGCTGCAGCACGGGACCAGCCCCTTCACTAGAAGTGAAGCAAGTCTCTCTCAGCGCTTGGAAAGCGTTGAAGCCGAAGGCCTTCCCAGTCCTGCTTTACTCCCAGCAAATGAATTAAGCCGCTCTTGAGAAGCAAAGCTACGTCGCTGTGCAGAACCGTGGTGCTCAGCAAACGGTTAAAATAATCGCGATGCCGAGAGCTGAGAGACAGATCATTGCGGCCTTGCTGTCCCAAGAAATGCGGAGAGGGATGCTCCAGTCTTGGAACCACCGCTTTATGCCAAGGGTAAAGTCCTGTTGAGGAATGAGTAGATAAGTAACATCTTGAATTGTGACGGTGGGATTTTCTCTCAAAAACAGGAACATCATAAAAGATCTATACCGAAGGACACTTGGAACCTCCTTCTAGACTTCAGTGCAATGATAGCAGACGATATGTCAAATTACGACGAGGAAGGTACTGTTGCCTCTTGATGCTATTGCGACTCTTTGTCCAAGCCCTTTTTTTTTTTAAACCAATGTTCCCCGGGTTAAATTCCGCCCCTCCCCCCGCCTTTATTGTTTTTAAAAATAGCTGAAGGTGGTGAACATACCTAATACTCTTTCCTCCTCCAACTTTCCCCAAAACAGCAGCCCTGTGAGGTTGGTTGGGCTGGGAGAGAATGACTGACCCAAAGTCACCCAGCCAGTGTTCATGCCTAAGGTGGGACTAGAACTCTCAGAGTCTCCTGGTAATCGGCTCAAAGTCCCCTCAGCTGGCTCTTATGCTAAGGCGGGACTAGAACTCGCAGCCGCCTGGTTTCTAGCCTGGTGCCTAAAGCGCGAGACCAAACTCTCTCTGTATGTGCCACTGATCCTGCTAAAATGCAATCGTTATTTTCTTCAAACCTTACCTTATAAGAGCCTTGGTGGAGCAGTGGGCTAATGCCTCCTTAAGTAACACCAGCTGCCTGCAATTAGTGCAGGTTCGCATTCCACCAGGCTCAAGGTTGACTCAGCCTTCCATCCTTCCGAGGTAGGTAAAATGAGGACCCAGATTGTTGGGGGCAATTAAGCTGACTTTGTAATAATGCCGCTTGGGGTGTGTGTGAAAGCCCTAATAAGCAGGCATATACATAGAATGAAGGCTACTGCTAAGCTTGTAAGCCGCCCTGAGTCTTCGGAGAAGGGCGGGATATAAATGGAATTAAAATAAAAAATAAATAAAAAATACCTACCCATCTGATTTCTGCATCAGTTCTCGGAGGTTTGTTTTTTTAAAAAAAAAAATTATGAAGAACCCAGAGAGTAAACAAAGATCTGTTTGCCCAACGTCTGAAAATAAGGCTGATTGGTCATTGCCATAGAGACCGTGATCTTAATCCCAGAGAGCAGCCTCAGTAAGCTGCAGTATAAAACCCGGCTTTAAAATGAATGGTGCTCACAGGCAATTTCCCTGCTATGAGGTTCCCCCCCCCCCTTATTTCAACAACACCGGCTTGCCAAACCAGCTACTGCTGAGTCACTAATCCTGCCGTGTTTCCCTTCTGCAACTCACCAGGCCACTGACTGGGCAAATTTTTAACAATCTGTCACACCTTTTCCTGTGCGTGTTTTTTTTTTCTCGGATTGCTTGAAATGCCTACTGACATATGTTGGCGTTGACTATAAGGCCCTTTAAATCCTGTGACATTTTAGGGCCCGGTTCTTTGACGGTCCACGTCTCCTACAACTTTTACCTTTCTGGTTATTTCGAGCAGTGTTTTGTTTTTTTTCCTTAAATGGTTCCGGGACCCCTGTGGGGTGGCTCAAGACCCTCTCAGGCGTCCGTCAAATCAAAACCATTTGCCAGATACCGAAGTTATTTGCAAAAATTTAAATTAGCGTCACCCTTGTTATTGTTTGGGTTTGCTATTGCTATTTCTACATGATTCAAGACATAGTTATTGTCTTGAGTGTGTCAGTTTTAACTTTTCATACGGTAAATAAATATTGGTAGGTATAACTCCTACAAACATAAGCTGTTTTAGGGCTCTCTATAATTTTTAAAAGTGGGAGGGGGTCGTAAAGAGCAAAATGTTTGATACTGACTTACATCATTCCTTTTAAAGAAGCTCTTCTGGCCAGAATCCTTGCTATCCTGTATGCAGAATAGGTAAAGGTAAAGGTTCCCCTGCACATGCGTGCTAGTCGTTTCCAACTCTAGGGGCCGGTGCTCATCTCCGTTTCAAAGCCGAAGAGCCAGCGCTTGTCCGAGGACGTCTCCGTGGTCATGGGGCCGGCATGACTAGACGCCAAAGGCACACGGAACGCTGTTACCTTCCCACCGGAGTGGTCCCTATTTTTCTACTTGCATTTTTACGTGCTTTCGAACTGCTAGATTGGCAGAAGCTGGGACGAGTAACAGGCGCTCACTCTGTTACGCAGCACCCGGGATTCGACCCGCCAAACTGCCGACCTTCTGATCGACAAGCTCAGCGTCCTAACCCACTGTGCCACCGCGTCCCTGTGTGTGCAGAATAGGACCTTCTTTATAGCTCCCAAGTCCATGGAATACACTGCCCAGCCAAGGTTCCTGGGTTCAAGTCCCACCTTGGCCATGAAAGCCAGCTGGGTGACTTTGGGCCAGTCACTGTCTCTCCGCCCAAAACACCTCACAGGGTGATTGTTGTGGGGAAAATAGGAGGAAGGAGTATTATGTGTGTTCCCAGCCTTGAGTTACTTGTAAAGATAATGAAGGCAGGATACAAATGAGTAAACTGGTTACATTGTCTCGTTTTCGATTTTAATGCCTTAAGGTTTAAATTGTATTTTGTTGTCCAAAGCCATCTTCAGGGCCTACGTATAGGACGGGTAGGCAACCTCGGCTCTTTTATGACTCATGGACTTCAACTCCCAGAATTCCTGAGTCAGCTATGCTGACTCAGGAATTCTGGGAGTTGAAGTCCATGAGTCATAAAAGAGCCGAGGTTGCCTACCCCTGGTATAGGAGTATAATCATAATCTGAAGAGCTGGCATTTGCTGCTGCTGTTGTTTTGTTTTGCTTTCTTTGTGAGAGAGAAAAAAAGGGTGCATTTGGCTACGTTTCCCTGGGGCTGATTTTAAATACACTCTCTGGGAGCAGGGGCGAAGATTCCCAGGATGGGAAAAGTCTGATTTAGCTTAATTCTGAAATTCTTGGGCCACGAGTGAAAACAAAACCAAGGCAAACTTTGTTCAAGGAAGGAAAGAAAAAAACGTGGGTGGATTTCAGGGGGAGAAAAAAACAAAACACACCGGTCCTTTTGTTTTACAAACGAAAGGACCGGTGTTTTTTTTTTCTCCCCCTGAAATCCACCCACATTTTCTTTCCTTGCTTGGAACAAAGTTTGCCTTGGTTTTGTTTTGTTTTATTTTATTTTTACAAACGAAAGGTCCCTCGGACTGTGTTCAGCAGAGGCTTAATGGCTGCGTGGACTTCAGCAGAAAGAGGAGCCTGCTTCTTGAGCTTTTAGCGAGAAGGCTTTTCTTTGAAGAACTTTTGATAGAAACTAGGAAAAAAAAATCTCAGAACTGCTTTATTGTGGAAGCCCTAGACCAGGGGTAGGCAACCTCGGCTCTTTTATGACTCATGGACTTCAACTCCCAGAATTCCTGAGCCAGCCAAAAAGCTGGCTCAGGAATTCTGGGAGTTGAAGTCCATGAGTCATAAAAGAGCCGAGGTTGCCTACCCCTGACTGTCAAGGCTGCCAACACCGAATGTTATTGCTTGACAAGAGATGAAGAAGTAGCTATTTCATATGTTAAACTTGTGTGTTGCTTGAAGACTTGTGTATTTTTTTAGTTTAAGGTTAGGAGGGGGGGGATGAGTAGGATTGCACTTTTCAAGGCCATCTCGAACTAAGAAGATAAGGCTTTGGCGGGTCTAAGGGAAACTGATTCTTTAAATTAATTGGAGAATATGATTAATGGCAAAATTAGAAAGGTGGAGAATTGTGTTTTAATATATTGTGCAAGGGGCGGAGATCTCAGATTCCAGCTTCCTTCGAGCAAGCATTTGCCGGTGTATTAGGCTAATAAAGGACTTTTAAGGTAAACAATGCCTCAGAGTCACTTGAAAAGGCCATGTCAGAAACTTGACATAGACCTTGTTTACGATATCCCTGCGAGCAAGATGGAATACTGTTTAATATATTTGAAAAGCATCACAGGAAGTCCTTGATTTACAACCTTTCGTTTAGTAACCAAGTTACCGCGGCACTGAAAAAAAAAGTCCTTATGAGGGTTTTTCACAGTTAATGACCTTTTGCAGCGTCCCCATGGGATGGTCACGTGATCAAAATTCAGACGCTTGGCCACTGGCTCGTATTTATGACGGTTGCAGTGTCCCGGGGTCCCCTTTTGCGACCTTCCGACAAGCAAAGTCAGTGGGGAAGCCAGAGTCATTTAAGAACTGCCTTACTAATTTAATGACTGCTGGGATTCACTTAACCACTGCGGCAAGAAAGGTCATAAAATGGGGGCAAGACTCACTTAAGAGACAGTGGGACAGTGGCTCACTTAGCAGCAGAAATTTTGGGCTCCATTTTGGTCGTAGGTCGAGGACTGCCTGTCTAGGGACACTACAAAAGAAGCAACACAGAGGAAGCTTTGCTGGGGGATAATTGGTACGGCTGCCCTTCTGTGTTCAGAGACACTTTCAACGTCGTTGCTGGCGAGTGAAGTCTTATTATTTGTCATCGCGTCAAATCCTAATCCATTGACTTCTGGGTCAGTGTATATACACATTTCACACCAGAAGGAGAACATGAACAGACTTGTATTTGTTGTTGCAATATATCACAAGGAACACCTGGATATGCTTGACATAATGAATGGATTTTTAGGTCGTCTTCCTCAGCTCCCTTCGATGATCTAAAAGAGACTTCCCCAACCTTCTGGCTTTGCGGACCAGTGGTGGGTGATGATTCCGTGTCAGCAGTGGGCAAGCACACACAGACACACAGACACACACACTCCTTTTACGTGAGCGGCAGACATGCACGCCCATCATTCGCCCAAGCGGGGATGTGCACGCTTGCCCGCCACGTCCGTGGCCCGGTTCTGAACAGCTCAAGGCCCGGTAGTTGGCCACAGCCCAGGGGTTGGGGACCCTTGCTCTGAAAGGAGGGGAAAAAAAAAGTCTTCGACTCAAATTTTGGGAAGATGTAATCACTTGTCTTTTTCTGTTCCCTTTTCCCCAGGTGCCTGGCCTGTTCTTATCGACGACTTTGTGGAATTTGCACGCCCTCAGATTGCTGGAATAAAAAGTACGACAGTGTAGTGCTAACTGAACCTTCTAACGTGTACCTAGTCTGTACAAATAAACATAATGGGGAAAAAAATTGCAGTCACTTTCTGCCAATGACTGAACTGGACCGAAGACCAATCCTCAAGATAAAAGCTGAGGGTGGCTGCAAACTTGTAAGGATATACCTTGGACCATATCAGACTACAGGTGGCTTGGGACCCCCTCCAAGCCTGGGCTGCCCTAACCCCTTGGAAACTCCAGCATTGTGGATATCATCTTTCCCTCCCCCCCTCCCTTTTTTTTATCGGAGCCTCCTAATGCTTTCCATAGATCTTTCATGTTTTTTGGATGACTCTTTTTGACATTTCCGGTTCCACCTAAAGTACATTCTGTTTTTTCACCAAGCAAACTCTTTGGTATTCCTGTTTCACAGTTCAGTCTCACAATCCACTTGTCCTATTTCTAAAAAGCCGAGAGAGAGAGAGAGAAAGAAAGAGAGAGAGAGAGAGAGAGAGAGAGGAGAGAGAGAGCACAAAGTTATCTTCGGCTAACGTATTTTGGGGCTATCTGCAAAGACTGTGCTGAGACTATCCTAAAACAGTGTGTTTGGATCCATTTTTTTAAAAAAAATGGTCTATTTACAGCTGTTGTCAGTGTGAGTGGCAAGGGCTTGTTGTTGTTGTTTGCGTGTGTGCTTGAAAGCAGATGTCGAAATGACCCAGCCAAAGCCTGGATTGTTGTCCGTCTCTGGAACGGGCTTGCCAGCTGCATTGGTGCGGGATTCAGTGCCACTGAAACGTAGGTTGGTTAATGACTTTGCAGTATCCTTGATGTCAGGTGGACTGGGTGCCTCATGTCGACAGAGGAAGCTTCCTTTAGCATCCTGCATCCGATGGGTGGTTTTTCTCGCTGATGAACACAACGGCCTTTTGCCACCTTGTTGTGTGGCAAGGATGATATTGGAGTGCTTGTTTGCATCTGACCACCGATAGCTGTCCTGCTAACTTAACTGGGTCGCACTGTTTCTCAGGCAGGTGTGGGCAGCTGCTTCTGGGAATTGGATCATTATCCCATATTCCCAAAGTGAGAGAACGTGTCCACATTTGATCACCTAACTGCTATTTCTGTCTCTCCTATTATTTTTTTTAACACTGAGTGGTTGAAATTAAAGTATTGTTGAGCCTGGCTGTTCCTAAGTTTCAATAGGCTTTACTCAGTAAGGACAGTGGGCACTCTAATGCAGGAATAAGAAATTGCTCATCATTGCTCTTAGACTTACCCAGTCTTATTAGTCCTGAAATATCATCAGTTAGTTACCCAGTCTTATTAGTCATTCATTCATTGCCCAATTTTATTAGCCTTGAAATGCTCGTCGTCTCTTCACTCCCCTTTCCGCAGCCACTAAGTTCTACTGAATTGTTAAGACTTGAATGCAACACTCAACTTGTAATACTTGCTACGTTTTATAAAATTCTTGATTTGGGCCCAGGAAAGTTTTTGAAAATAATAAGTGTAACGCAAATTTATTTGAGGCCGAGTAGCATAAGCCAAAGCCACTTGAGTATGAACTGAATTGCCAGGAAGGATCCTTCTTCACATGTGTGGGTTGACTTGGTTCTTCTTTTATAGCTGCAGTTCATTGTGATCATCGTGCAGAGACATCAGTGCCCAGAACAAGCTTTTTCTGTGGGCCGATGCAAACGTCATCGGCCGGATGCCTGCAGATATTTAGAATTTCAGATTTGACAGTGGGAGTAGATGGTTCGCAGGTTTGATAGCCTCCAAATGAGAAGGGTGTTAAGATAGCAACTGCACAAACCGTAACCCCCCCTCTCCTTTTCGCATTGTCCACAGTGGGGTCTGTGTGTGGAGTAATTATTTAGTAACTGGAGTTCCTACTTATTGCTGGGCCTTCTCCGTTTGGTCATCCTTCTTTTTCCATTCCACTCCAAATTGTATCGGACGTAACCCACCCAAATAGGTTCAGCAATTTCAATGGAAGAAAGAAAACCCTTTTTTATTTGATTCTGCCATTGTATGCAGTGGAGATTAGCTATGTGCTTTACCGTGGCTGGATCGTAACCGAGACTAATGCAGATGTAATGTTTTTGGTGGTAAAGGAACCCCCCCCCTAAGTTGTTCTTTTGGGTACCAGCAAGGGGATGGGGCAGGTGACAATATGTGTGATGCCCTAATCATGTCAGTGCTGCAGCTTGCACCAGACATGCATATAATGGTAGCATTGGCATGAAAACATCATGACGCATATATAATAATTTAGTGGTCCAACTTGCAACTTGCTGCAGATACCACACGAAGTGCCCCAGCAACGTATGTTGTTCCTTTCTCATCTACTTACGTTGCTCTCTTCCCTTTTCCAGCATAAAGCATATTTAGCTTTAAATTTCAGCGAAGGTCGATGCTAACGATAGGTAGTTGAAAACCAGAACGTGTACTTTAGGTCAAGAGCTAGCTCAAGACTGCAGATCGCAATTACGGCAGAGTTCACAGTTTTGAAACATGTTGAAATGGAAAAAAAAAATTACCCAAGCAAGAGAGGTAGAGGGAGATCCAGCATTTTCATGTTTTTCAATCATGATGAGAGATTGAAAATGCTACTACACCCACTGTGGTCCCATTATGTTTGGCTTGCCACTTTTTGTGTGTGTGTGTCAACGGTAGATATTTTTTTAACTTAACACTTGTGGTTTTATTCTTTGTGTTTTTATATGATAGCAGCACTTGAAATACCTCCTGGCTTTTAATCGTTTAACACCACTTTGCTCTTTTCTGGGAAAAAAAATAATCATTTGATAGAACAATATTGGAAACATGGATTCGAGGTATTTAAAACTCCTTTGTAGTATTTAAGAACGAGAAGGGCTGCTTTGATATAAGTTCATGATGTTTTCTTGCTAATGTCTCTTGTATCCATGACATTAGAATGCACTTTTATGCAGATGCTAAAATAATAGGAGGAAAAATCTTAATTACTTATTATTTTTTAAAAAAATAAACAACTTGTCAGGATCCTTTAGCCACTCCCTCAGTAACGTTTTGGAAAAGTTTTAGGAAACCATTGAATAAAATTGGAAATCTTTTAGCTGCTGGAATTGACAAAGTCAAGTATGTTATTTACTCTCTTGTTGTTTCTTCTCTTGTGTAAATATAGGCGAAGACTTGAATTATGAAAACTCTACAAAGTGTGCGTGTGCTGTTTTCTGTCTTAAAATTTGGGTACAGCTTTCTCAGAATGAGTCATTGATGTATGCTATGTATTTTTTGTGTTCTAGTGTTTTGGTTTTGTTTTTTTTAAATTTTAATGAGATGTACTGAATTCTATCCCTGTGCTGAAGATTAAGGCATAAATGCCATGCTGTTCTTGTTTTTTAAGATGATTCCTTTTGCAATGTTGAGGCCTTTTCAACAAAATGGAATTTGCCATCAGTTTGGTACTACACAATTTATAATTACTGTGTAATTATAAAACTGCATTACATAAAGCATTGCTGTCTTAAGTAGCAGAGAAACTGAGGTTGTTTGTGTGATACATTCTTGAATTTTAAAAAGTGGTTTTAAATCCAGAGGCAAAAATTGGTCACCTGCTTTTCAGTGGGATGTGTACTGTCAAAGTGGTGCTAGGGTTTGACTGTGTTTAGTGGCAGAAATATTTGGCTTAATTATTTGTTTCTGAATGTAAATGCCTGGCTCTAGCAAAGACTACAAATGTTCAGACATATCCCCATGTATGTGTGCATGCTTTTTTTTAAGTTTTAAAAATGTAAACTGAATTTCTACTTGGGTTGATTTAATTAATAAAAACAACCCATACGTGCATCCAACGGTAACTTGGCCCTTCCTAAGTCATTTTCCTTTTGCCAAATACTAGACAAGCAGTAAATGCTTAATCTTAACTACATTTGGAGTTTTATTGTCATATGTAAGACTAGATCTTCTCAGCCATACAGATCATTTGGTAATTTTATTTTTGTCACATGATCGACATTTTTCTGTAATTTAAATTGTAATTACTGAGAAAAAAAAATACTTTCTGCAATCCAGAGTCAATAAAATACTAGCCCAGTTGTCATGGCAAACCTTCACATGAATTATGCCATTGGAGAAGAAGCAAAAATGACTTTTGTTTCTTGATTATTTTTATTTTTTTATAAAAATCATGGTGAAGAGAGGAATAAGAGAATATTGCAAATTAACATTGTGCTTGCCATATAAAATGTAGATTATGGTTGCACAAAGGAGGGTCTCTTGTTCCCAAACATGGTTTGAAGTTCCTAATTTGTGGGGGTGAGAAAAAAAAATGGTACCTTGATGTTTTATTTGGTTGGTCCAAAGCTATGAATTGTGAACCTGCTAAATAAAGTAACTTATTTCTTGAAAACTACCCTGTGATACCCCTCTGAAGGACTTTTTTTTTTAAAAAAAATTTTTTAAAAGAAGTTAAACACAATGAAGAACTGAACTGAAGAATTCTGGCTAGAACTGAAGAAGCTTCTTGGAGGAGAAGCAAAACGTCTTTGAAGAAAAAACAGAGTCCAGTTGCCTTTTGGAAAGCACCTTTGGGTCTCAACTGAATATTGCTTGCAAATCATGTTATGTCAGTTGCTAGAGTTGTAGTTTTCAGATGTCCACTGGCAAAAAAGAAGCCCTGTCAGCGAATTGCAGAATAAAGCAGGTATTTGTCATTAAAAACAGGACGTCTTACCCGCAACAGGTGATGGATTCTGAGACTGTGCCAAATCTGTTATTACAATAAAAAAAAAGGAACAGGTATTTCAGGTGCTATGAAATGTTCATCCTCAGGTATCTAAAAAGCAGAGTAAAAATGACCTCGAGTCTCTAGCCCAATGCCTGGTGGTGGTGATGCAGTTTTCTTGGCAGCGTCCTAGACAATTGCAACGCCTTTTTTTTTTGTAAGACTGAGTCAACAACCCAAGGATTGATGCCACCAATTAAAGCCAGGCGTCAAAATAATCTCCTCCATCGTTAAGAGGAACAACAGGCCAATGACCTTTCTTATACTATCTATGGCTGCATTCATAAAACCTGATTAACCAGTTCACTGAATTTTATTTTGTCAATTCGGATAACACCTTGGCTAATTTATGGCTCAGGTGAGGCAACTCTTAAAAAGTGTAGCACGTTCTGCAAATGCTATCTGCCAAATCATCCCATCAGACTGTGTGTGCATGCGCGTGCGCGCGCACGGAGGGACAATGTAGCGAAGGCATTTACTCTGAGGCAAGTACAAGAAAGACATTTCAAACCTCATGTCAAATTCATGTTATTCAAATGTGGGTTGAATTAGATTCAATGTCGGTAAATAAGAGGTTTTGAAGGCCAATGGAAGGAAAGTATGTGGGAGTAACATGCATTCAAATATGTAAATTTTGAAAATAAAACTGGATGAATTGAGGCTTGTGCTTTGTTCAAAAACTCTTGTTGCTTTGTGTAACACTGTCCATGCGCTGCAATTCAACCGGCAATTCATCATCCCTGAATTGTTCAGAAATAAAGTCAAGGCACTTAAAAGTCAAATATTTTATTCAATAAATATAATTTCCATAAATTTTTGTATAACAACATATTGACATAGCAGTACAGGAAGCTGCATTTGACTTGTCTTGCCACAAAGCATCTTAACATGTTAGCGGGTGGCCACTGTGACTGATGTCCAGAGTCCTTTGGACCACAGATTGCTCTGGCTTCCAGTTCTGCTCCGCCCACTGCATACGAATGAAGCAACTCAGGATTACTTCTGTCCTCCCAATTGGAATATTCAGTGCCTTTCCAAAATTTAAGGCCAGCAAACCCCAATCATGCTTGTTTAAAACAGATCATCATTAAGGTTCATTCTTCATGAGCATAAAGACAGAATCAATCAAGCACATTTTAGGAAGCCATCTTTGGCATAGTGAGAATAACATTTCTTTTGCAATCTAAAATTCAAAAATATAGCATTTTACAAAGGGGAGTGTACATCTCTCGATCTACTACTCAAAAAAAAAACAAGGCGGAGTTCTAAACAATGGCCATTCATTCGGAAAGTACAAAAATTATGTCGATTAAGTTGGGTTTCTTTAAAACCACACATTTGGCTTAATCTGGCGATAGGTCTTGCTGAAATCAATTCATTAATTGAAGCATATTCTTTTATGTTCGCCTTCCCCCACAATTAAGCATGATTATGTTTAATGGAAGCTACTCCCAGATTAAATACATACAGGACCACAAACTCAAGTGTGTTACTGTTTATAGAGGACAAAGCTTTAAAACATTTAAGCCCACTTCCAGAATTTATCTTCAAGAATCTCTAAAATACAGAACAAGACAAAGGACCAAATGTGCAAAGTAGCTGCATTCTCTACATTACTGCTAGCATTTTTTTAAAAATTGTGGTGACAGCATCAACTTAGCCAGTAGGGTTTTTTTTCTAGAGCTAGGATATACCTTTAATTCCATCCACCCCTAAGAACTAAAAACAGCTTTTACAATTATACGTTCTACTCCAGCTGCTCTAGTCTAGTGGATCTGTCCTAGGGTGGCTGGTGATCTTTAGTAAATGCTTAAGTTATGCTGAAGAAACTGCAATCTCCATACTGCAACAATGAGTTTCGTTAGTAGGTTTGACAATACATATTAAAAGGAACTGTCCTATATCAAATCTCAGTAGTCCTCAGTTAACAACTGTCCTGTTTTGCAACCAATTACGACAGCGCTGAAAAGCTGTTTTTATAACCAGCCCTCAAACTTACAGCTGTTACAGCCTGTTTGATTCACATGGCAACTGCTGTGCATTTATGATCAGAGTCCTGCTGTCAGAAGATCATTTGTGATCACCACAGCCAGCTTCCAAGAAGCAAGGAATGCATTCCTTGGACAAGCAAGGAATGCAGTGAAGTCACAAGTTAGTCACATAACTCACTTCATGACCCTGGGCAATGACCTTGTCTCACTTAAGAAATCAAATCCCAATTGTGGTTGTTGAGGACTACCTATTACCACGGGTGTCAAACTCGCCGTGTCACGTGACGTGTCGTGCTGTATTGCAACTTTTCGCATTGCTGGAGCTGGGGTGGGCAAGATGCACCTCTGCAAGATGCAACCGGCCCACGGGCCGGCAGTTTGACACCCCTGACCTATACCATAACATTTCAGCCGTTGAATTCCTAAGTTTCAGCAGTGTCTTACTTCAACAGTACCTAGTGATGCTGGTATTGTAGTAGTTGGTTTCGCCATGCAACATATATTTTGGATCACTGACCTGCTCTAAATCTATTTGTAGACCAAGACCGAAGGCTCTCGTATTAAGACAATGGCACACCATAGGAAGAATTCCGTAAAGCAGGATGGCTGCACGGTTTAGAACGGGGGAATCCAACCTTGGCAACTTTAAGACTTGTGGACTTCAGCTCCCAGAATTCCCCATCCAGCATGGCTGGCTAGGGAATTCTGGGAGTTAAAGTCCTCAAGCCTTAAAACTTGCCAAGGTTGGACACTCCTGGCTTAGAGCATCAAGTACTCAGCCACAGTATGGTTACATCTATGTCTTGTTGGGCAAAACTAGCATGCTGTGGTTTAGCTTGAGGCATGCTCAAGATCGCTTGTAGACAGTTTATCCGTGCCTACAAAAGACCAAACCAAGCAGTTCAACTAATCCATTTTTCAGACAGTAACCCATGTTATTTAGCTAATATTAATTATTGAAAGACACAATTCTTAACAACCAAGAAAGCAATCTTGCCAATAACCCTATGCACAAAACTGAACAAGAAATACAATACTTAAAAACCAAATATAAGTACAGGTAGTCCTCAACTTACAATTCATTTAGTGACCAGAGTTACAACGGCACTGAAAAAAAGTGACCTTTGAGGCATCCCCATGGTCACAGGATCCAAATTCAGAAGCTTGGCAACTGACTCATACTTATGACCATTGCTGAGTCCCAAGGTCATGTGATCCCCTTTTGCAACCTTTTGACAAGCAAAGTCAATGGGGAAGCCAGATTCATTTAGCAACCGTGTTACTAACTTGGCTGCAATGATTCACTTAACAACTGTGGCAAGAAAGGTTGTATAAAGGGGCAAAGCTCACTTAACAACATAAATCTTGGGCTTAATTGTGGTCATAAGTCGAGGACTACCTGCTATGTATAATAGATAAGTCACTGGTTGTAACTCCATTTTCGTTAGATGTTTAGTCTGCCTTTATTACTTTATAAGTAATTCAAGGCAGTGAACATACACAATACTCCTTCCTCCTATTTTCTATACATAGAAACCCAGTATTGGAATAACTAATTGTGACTGAACTTTGAAGTTTTACAATGAAGTTTCTGATCACTTGTTAAAAACACAAGACAATCCAGACATCATTTTCAAACAAATACCAATTCCTTTTATCCTGAGAAAAGTTAGAACTAAAAAAAGGGTACATTTATGTTCTTTGGATCACTGGGCAAATGTTTAGCAATCTAAAATGCATCTTTTTTCCTGAGTGTGGTTTATACAAATTCAGCTGCACTTCCATAAACTCCCAAACTAATCAAAATTTATAACAGCACACCCTTTCTTAATAGGACATACCGGAATAAAATAATAGAATTATAGCGTTGGAAGGGATCTCTTAAGATCATTTAATTCAGTCCCTTATGCAGTGCAGGAACTGCTAAAGCCTTTCAGATAGATGATTGGTTGGCAGTTCTTACCCTTAGGATATTCCTGCACTGGAATCTCCTTTACTGCAGTTTTAAGTTCATGTGGAAAAAAAAATCAACCTGGCATCTATTTGGAAAGTTAGTACTTTTTAGTTGCAGACAATGGACTGAATTTGAGGAGGCATCTCTCTTTATAGGATCATCAAGAAACCAAGTCCCTTAACTGAGTGATTTGTAATGTGTGTTTTGTGTTCCTATGATGGCTGAATGTGAGGACAGATGTCAATCCTAGGTTATTTCTTTTAAACAGACATATTCTGAGGGATGGTCGGTCAACTCTATTGTCAACTCATGTGTCATATGATGCCAAGCCTCACTGGGGGAATTAAACCTAGACCAGGGGTAGGCAACCTTGGCTCTTTTATGACTTGTGGACTTCAACTCTCAGGATTTGAGCCAGCCATGCCGGCTCAGGAATTCTGAGAGTTGAAGTCCATGAGTCATAAAAGAGCCAAGGTTGCCTACCCGACCTAGACCATCCTGTGGCGAGAAGACAAATGGGACTTGCTTCATTTTCAGTGAGCATAAAGATGGCTTTCCAAACCACTTAACAACTCATCCTGCAACTGACGTAGAAATTCCTGAAGCCAACACAGATCCAAGGCCCTTTCAGAGTCCTTCAAGGAATGTCATTTGAGCTCCTTCTGCCCTGAATCCTTTACCCTACCGTGGCACTATGGGTCAGTTGTTCCACTCTGTTCACGACCGAGATTGAACACACCATCAGTGGCATCTTTATTTGGAACAGGGGACTCTGCAACTTAGTGGAAAGCCGTGGAGCCAAAACACTAAGCAGGTTTGTTATCAGAGCAGTGGCCTCATCTGGGAAGTTGAAAACTATTCCACAAAATGCGACAATCCATTTCTGTATAGCTGCCAAGAAAATGACACGATCATGTCCATGGAATTATTAGTCCTGAGGGGGGAAAAATGCCTTTCTTTTCGTGTTCTGCAGACCCTCAAAAGACTTAATAGAACTGATCCCATCATCCCCCAAAATATAATGAAAAATCAGCCGGCTTCCTTGCTTGGCTTATCTCAACTCATACTATTGCTTAATCCGTTGTAACTCAATTTGACATGACTTTCTACATTTGCTTTTCCTTGTTCTTCAACGTATTTTGGCCTAATCCTCAACCTAGAAGTAAATGTGAGTTACCATAACACGCAAACATTCAGAGAAATGACGAAACTTAATCGTGATCCGATGTAAAACACATTTGCTTTCCTTCCATTTGACCCGACTTGCTGGTCATAGATCAAACAACAGGAGAAGGAAACAGGTCTTCACTTGGTTGTTACTTTTGCCCCTTAGTTAGAAACATGATACCAGGCTTGGACAGATGGAGTCTTAAACTCTTCCTGAATATGTTTAAATGCATGCTTCTTCTGCACCCTTACACACACTGAGGAGGGACGAGAAAGAAACGGGAATTTAAAAAAAAACACACAAAAACATGGAAGTCAGTTCCAGTAAGAATTGTACATCTGTGGAGAAAAAGAATTAAAATTCTAACGTCATACAAAACCAAAGTGGAAATATTAATTGCACGATGACGTGGATTTAAATAAATGCTTGGAGTTTCGGTCATTTTTTTTTATTTTTCTCAAAATTATTATTTTTTGGGGGGGGGGAGGGAGAAGGGAAAGACAAACCAGGAATGGAAAGGATGGATATGAGTGATCCGTGACAATGATGAAATGGTGCTCCTTTAAATAAGAACTTGGGGTAGGAAGGCAGGATAGAAATAAAACAAGTAAATGATATTTGGAATAAGGGGAACACATTAAACACGTTGAAATAAGCGCGGGATGATTGCGAGGGGCGTTTCCCTAAAAAGCTCTGCTTTGTCCACTTCCTTGAAATGAATGGCACTGTCAGAAGGCTACTAACCTAGGGAACTTTAAGATGAGTGGACTTCAACTCCCAAAATTCTGGAAGTCCACACATCTGAAAGTTCTCTGGTTTGAAAAGCCCTGCCACACTGAATCAATCTCTTGGCTCGCAACGGGGGAGGGGAGGGGGGGAAAATAATCAACAAAATAAAAGGAACTGATATTCCTAAAAGCTATGCAGGTATATGGCCAGTTCAGAGAGTTTAAACAAGTGGGGTTTCTGATAATTGCTTAATTTGGGAATCGGACCCAGCCCAAATCTTGGAATGGGGAAGATGACCCTGTAATTCAGGGGTCTTCAAACTTGGCCCTTTTATGACTTGTGAACTTCAACTACCAGAATTCCTCAGCCAAGCACACTGGCTGAGGAATTCTGGGAGTTGAAGTCCACAAGTCATAAAAGGGCCAAGTTGGAAGACCCCTGCTGTAATTGATCTGGAGGGACCCAGAGACATTCTCAAATTGCAAAATTCGCTGCCGGCAGAAAGAAAAAAAAAGATAATTTATGATGGGTTTTCTGCAGCTGCAGAGGTGGGACTGGAGTAGCAGAAGCAAATGCCCAACTTTTTCATCTCAATCCCCCTCTCCCCAAAATAGCTTATCGGAAAAATGTGGGCAGGGGATGTGGGAGCTACTGCTTTCAATGCTCCCTTTTGTGGCCCACCGACCTGTTTGATAGAGACCAAGAATTCACAGACACAATTTCTTTACCCTAAGGTTATCATCTCGTTTATTGTCCTGAACAGCATGCAGCTTCATTGGATATAAAGTATGTACAACTGCCGCTGTGTATTTTTGCCGCCCCTGCAAAAATCAGGGAGAATTAAGTGCTCTCAACAAGAGTATATAATGTCACTAAATAAACAGATGGGGGGGGGGCAGGGGAGGGAAGAAGAAAAATAATGCCTCAAAAAGTATCCCTTCCCCCAGATTTGAATCAAGAATGTCCAGAAATAAAGCGAATTTATTTAACAGCTTCCTTAAAAGTTTCCCCCCCCTGCAAATGAAAGTAAATATGTGTGTCCCAGGATGATGTTGCAGGATCCAATCTGAGTCGGTCACCGGGACCAAAGGTTTATTCTTCCATGCTTTTGGGCTTGGGACAGACCTCACGCTCCCTCTCCAGAATATGCATTCCCCCCCCCCCCGATGTTCAAAAATCTTTCAGAATTAGCTAAGACCATTTATGAAGGACGATCTTTTCAGCTTGTGGAGAAGAATCCCATTCCCCAGTTTTAATAATTAGCTGTGGATATTTGGGAACCAAAGCAATCGTTTTTCTAAAGGGTTTCTAGATTATTATTATTATTATTGTGACCATGGAAAATTAAAAGCATCCATCAAAACAATGCTAACGTTTCCACCGGAATGTACAATTTTTCAACAGTATTTGTTGCAAATACCAGGCTTAAATCCTTTCCCCCCCGCTCCTAATATATGAACCTGGCCATGACATTTAAAAAGGATGCCATAAGGGGCTGGTAGATTGGTTACAACCAAGTTGTCATGGATTTCCACAAGGCATTGAGAAAAGTCTCAAGTAATGGATTCCATTGTGGATAACGTCAAGAAGCTTCGGTCGCTGGTACAGAAAGGTTCCGTAGAGCTCCATGATCTAAAGTAATAACAAGAAAGAAATGTTGCTGATGGGAAACCTGAGTTTTGCTCCCGTGCCTTTTCAGAAACATATATCCAAAATGACTAAGATATGATCGAAAGCTGGTGGCAAATTAGGCACAAAGATGCAGGAAACTCCTAGAACCGTGATCAGAAAGGGTTAGGGTTGTATGCGTTCTTGGGAAGACCCATCTTATTAGATCAGCGTTACGACTTGCTTTCATACCGTTAACTCTAATACAGAGTTCCATATGCGTGAAGGTCTTATGTAAACACCGGCATGCTCTAAAGCAGAGGTGAGGGACCATGGCCCCTTTATGACTTGTGGACTTCGATTCCCAGAATTCCCCAGCCAGCAAGATCCACAGTCTCCCCCACCTCTGCTCTAAAGCTTTCCCCTCTCATAGAGGTAAAGGTAAAGGTTCCACCGCACATGCGTGCTAGTCGTTTCCGACTCTAGGGGCCAGTGCTCATCTCTGTTCCAAAGCCGAAGAGCCAGTGCTTGTCCGAGGACGTCTCCGTGGTCATGTGGCCGGCATGACTGGAAGCCAAAGGCGCACGGAACACTGTTACCTTCCCACCGGAGTGGTCCCTATTTTTCTACTTGCATTTTTACGTGCTTTCGAACTGCTAGGTTGGCAGAAGCTGGGACGAGTAACAGGCGCTCACTCTGCTATGCAGCACTCGGGATTCGACCCACCAAACTGCCGACCATCTGATCAACAAGCTCAGCGTCCTAACCCACTGAGACAGGGCCAAACCACTGTATTCTAGGAGGTTTATGCATCCAGAATGCTGATTGTGCACATAAGCAGAGCTATGAAGGAACAGGAGGAATCCTGTAACTGGTGTCCAACCCCCAAATGAGAGATCATGTGAACACTTATCCCAGCCACCCAAAATCAGCTGAGCAAAACACTGCAAATGGGTATGTTTAATAACCCAACACTGAATTTGGAGCAATCAATGCGGGGACAGTTGGATGGAAGAGAAAACGAAGGACAGATTTTGATGATTGGGAGAAAACTGTGCACAATGAAAACAAGAAATGGAACTAAGGTTCTATTAGGTGATTTAATAGATGTTCGTTTTGTTAAAGAGAACGTTAAGTCCTGTATTGCTTTCCTTTATACTCCAAGCATTTAAGCAGACAATTAGATGAAATATGAGATCACTCGTCCAAATTATTCAACAGGTTTGATTTCATACTCTGATCCTCATATTTGACAGAATATTAAGTACAAAGACGATTTGGTTGGTAACACAACTTTCCTTAATATGGTAAAGACCACAGAAATCAGTTTAGATTTGTAGACACATTGGGGTACTGTACACCTGCCAATTGGATAGGAGTCCTGGACTCTCCACCTGAGACGTACCTTAATGGGCTTCAGATGAGACCGATCATCTCCACAAAAACAGAAGTGAAGGGCTGTCTAATGCCACACAGATGATTTCCATCTGTTCCATTTATACTAATTATATTACGATGGAACAAATAAAGAAGAGATGCAGAATACATTTTATTTGGGTCACTTCTGTAAAGTATTATGGATCATTCCTTGTAAACCACTGTGGAAATATTTTTAACATATCCAGGTCAGCTACGATTGCAAGGAAAGTGACTAATATGTTTTCAAATCAAAATATAAGGTTAAGACCACTTTGCATCTCTGCCTGCTCATAAGGAATGGTTACACAGTGTGTGAAAATTTTGCACCTTGAAAATATGCATTTCTTAGTATTTTGCTTAGGGAACTAAATACGGTCCAAATAATTCTGGGAAATGACTGTAGTATCCCAGGTTCTCATTACTGTTAAATCCTTGATTTTAACGAGTCAAGTTGTATACAAGTAAGATCAATTGTTGCATTATGAAATACTCCAGTCTAGACCCCAGTGTCAAAGTGCCTGGAAGATAGTACAATTTTAAATCTTGTATTGCGAAATATAAATTAAAGACAATTTAGAAGTTTGTTCTAATTGGCAGAATTTCAATGTACTCTTGGCAATCTGTCTTCCACATATCAGCCTGCAGATTAGATGAGTGAGTACTTCATCTTCTATCAAACATGAGAGTCAAATCATATCCTTGTGTGTGTCAAGATGATAAAACAGAGAAAAACATTTTTAAAAAATCACAAGATGTATTTATTCAAAGTTGATTTTGAAGCTGGCAATACCTACCTTTTGCAAGAACCATAGCTAGGACTTATGACCTTCTCTCTTAGTGACATTTTTATATTAAACTTTCAATGTACAAGATAGCACAGACTTCTGAATATAACGCTTCATTTCCAATGTAGCATCACATTGTCGTATGACTAAAATGGGGCTAATGAGATAGGGGCAAACTTCTCCAAAATAATTTCAGTTTCTGATCCAAGGCTGCATTCAGACATTGATTATTAAACCACTTTTGTGGATTTGTGCAATCTCTCATTCCATCACTGGTCATAGTCTGCACACCATGCTAAACCAGAGAAAAAGACTAGCTAAGGTCACACCAACTAAGCTTAGCATATAATGAAGATGAATCTGCTATGTTTTTGCCTGAATGGGCTCCACGTGTTGCATACATACAACCCAACAGTGACTACAAACATAACTCTCGCTCATGTAAGAAAGATGTGGATAACAATCATTTTAAAGGGTGGACATGAAAGAGCTTGGTATGAAAATTCTGGTGCAATCAAGGTTGCTCTCCTTGACCATAGGGCTGAAGAGGGACTATCCACAGGGGGTGGTTAAAAAGTCAAGATAGCAACCATGATGGTTTGATCAAGGCTCCGTGTCTGAGGTGCAACGTATACACCTCCGGGTCGAAGTAATCCTGAAACATGCAGAGGACTGAGTTCGAAGTATCTCTGCATGGTGAATTATAGAGACACACTGTATACCCTCTTGCCAAGTAACCTTGATACCGACAAGATCTCATTCCATACAAATTCCAATCATAGGTAGTGGCAGGCAGGCATTCTAGAGGTAGAGAATATCCAAGAGGTGCAAAGATACCTTATCAGAAATCATTAGCGGGGAGAGAAAAAGCTAATGTGAGATCAATCAGATACTGCTCCCGTTTTAAAAATGTCTAGGAAGTATTTTATTTTATACATCTTGCCTTCTTTCTTTACAAAGAGAGACAGGTTACTATTTTATTTTTTAATCCGGCTTGTAACAGTTCCCATTTTATGAAGGAAAAATAATCACTTGAGTAAAAAACTTAAAATGGAGCTGCAGAGGGATTAACAGACTTGAGGATATTATTATTATTATTAAAAAAAACAAACAATAAGAGAAGGTAACATTCAGAAGAGCTGAGCACTGAAAATTACAATTTAGAAGTGACCATAGTTAAGTCTTCCAACATTTTTTTTAAAGTAACCAGCTACTAGTAAAAAGCTACTGCATCCTTAGATTAGGACTGCAAACATCCAGCTGACCAATAGATAGCAGCAAACAAACATAGAAAACTATTTCTCTATGCCATCCAATGGTTGTCGGGCCTTTTTTTGTCATAGAGACCTGATAGCTGTACTACTAACTTGTGTGGGCCATTTGCAAGATCTCCAGATGTTCCTACTGATCTTTTGAAAGCAGTATTCTACTTTTCTTGCAATCCAAAGAGGACTGCATGCCCTCTCCTTGTCCAAGTCTGTCTCCTCCAAACTGGGAATCTTAGCCTAATAGCTTGCTTGATCTCAACTCAAACTGCTGTTTAATTGTGACCAAGGCTGACCAAAGTGCTCTCATTTGATGCTTGAGAAAGATGGCTAATATCAAGGAAAGTAGAAAACAATCTTAGCCTGACACTTAGACAAGCACACAGAAACACTGGGCAAAAGCTCCTGACCTTCTCTTTCTACAACATCTTTGCAGAGTTTTCACCTGTTCTTTTTAAGATGCAATGGGTAGAACCTTCTGTAAATTAAGACATGGTTCTCGTTGATCTTCCTGCCGAGGATCTTTTCAAATTTTTTTAAAAAAACAGTCCTGTATAAATTAGCGAACATATAAATAGGTTTAGCATTCATTTCTGAAGGGCGTTGTGCTAGTTTAAAAAAAGGTCTACTTTTAATCATAATTTGGGGTGGCTTTAGATTATTATTTTTTACTCAAATGTGAGCTTTGTTTCGTATTGTTAAAAATAATTGATTTTTTTTCGCACGGCCGACGATAAGAATTAGAGGAAAGCTGCATAATTTTCCTTTTTTTTTTTCCTGAAGTGAAAATTTCTGGGGAGAAGACGCAAACCTTGCAGAGGTAAAAGGAATCTTGGCTGCACGTCTAGACACACGCTGATCAAACACAGGACAAGCCTTCTGATTTCAAAAGGCAAAGCAGCTAAACCATGGGAAAGGAAAAGAGGACAGTGGTCTGATTTTAAGAAAAAGGACATGCAAGGGAAGGGGAGGAACTACACTGAAATGCGCACGTTAAGTAGAAAGGCAAAAACGATGCACACAAGGGAGCTCAAGAGCAAGAAGAAGCCGCCTTGCACACTTTGGGCCGGTGCTCAAAAAGAACAGGGAAAAATGGTCACCTGAGACAGCTTATCACGCCAGAGCCACTAAAGGCACAATAGCAGTTGCAGGATGAGAGAAAAGACAGCATAATAATAATAATAATAATAATAAAAAAAAATTCAACCAGTTTTTCAACAACAACCAGTAACGCAACGATCTCTCATTCCCCCACATTAAGAGCACAACTTGGACCTTCTCTAAGATCCCAAACTGAACCTAGGAAGACGGTTTCCTGTCTTGGACTGGACTAGACATCTATAGTTGTCGGTTCATCGTGTTCCAGTTTATAGGAGAACTGTCTGCAGCAAAGGCATTTCAGAGAAATTCCACACCTGTTGACTCGGCTGGGGCTGCATCGTCCCATTATTCGCTCCAGCATTCTTCTAAAAGATGTGCAGGCTGGGTCCCCATCGGAGAAGCAACACATGGACTCCAAGCAGTTGACACCTGGACCTGTCTTAGTAAGCTGTGGGGGGTGGGGGGGAGAAACAGGGAAACCAAGCAGGAGAGAAGTTAGCAAACCCTCACCGGATCTTTTTTTTTTTTGCTAGTATAGTTACAGATGCTTTAGAAGCAGAGATGCAGTTCTGCTTTAGCTTGCATGCATCTTCTGTGTATTTCAGGTAAGCGCTCGGAAGCTTAATTCTTTAAAAAGTCTTGAGAATTATGACAGTAGTGAGGGTTCATTTGTCTATTTGACAACCGAAGGCCAGAAGATCTGAGAACTAGGTTCCAGTCTACCAATCACTTCTCTCTCTCTCTACCACTAATTAACAACCAGCGCTCGGGAATCTATTTGCGAAGCCTGGCTGACTTCAAGGGAAGTCAACGGACAGAAATTCTGATAGAAAAGAGACTGAAGTTTGATTCTTCACAGCTGCTTGCCAACGATTTCTACTTCCTGCACTGTAAACCAGATTTGCTCGAGAATACGCTCGTACAAGCAATACTGTGACTACCCTTTCTCGGTGCCTGTGGGCTAGGTGGGCCTGGATGGGGAACAGTAGGCTTCAGCTGAACCCTGGCAAGGGTTCTTTGTATAACTTCATGTTATGCACCAATTTTGTCCTTATCTGGATTTTGCAGACCTCTGTATGCTCACTCACACCTTAGTCACGTCTCGGTTGCATCACTGCAATGCACTCTCCGTGGGGCTACCCTTGAAGAGTAGCCCAAAGCTACAGCTGGTGCAGAATTGATGGGACAAGATGATCTTACCCCTGTGCCATCCGTCTTAATTTTTCTTAACTTTTTGCAGAATTTAAATTTTTTAATGTGCATAGTTTTTTTTAAAATTTTAATGGCGTTCTATTTTATTTTTTAGGTTCTGCCCAGAGTTACCCTATTGAGCAATGGGTGGCATATAAAATAAATAATTAAAAGAAAGTATCCAATATCCATTTTCTTATCTATGTTAATATGGCAGCATAAATAATATAGTCTTGGATATTTTATTTTTACGTACAATGGCTGCAATTTGACATACATGGTGTGGAAAAGTTCAGGATACAATTTGTGACCCTAATGCAGAGGTTCCCAACTTTTCTGGTTTGGGGGCCTGGAGGGAAAGAGGGGGAGGTGCCTTTACGTGCGCATGCGAACAGGGCCGCAAGTGCAACGCTCACGGTGAGGTTAGCATGCACGACACTCAGAGCAACTCATGGCGACACTAGCGCGTGTGCAACTCACAGCAATGCTACCTGTGAGAGGGAGGCGAGTGCACCCACACACCTGCACGCAACAGCCAGCCACTCACGTGGCCCGGTGGTCAACAAGCCACAGCCTGGAAGTGAGCTGTGGCCCACAGGTTGGGGACCCCTGCAAAACAGTTACATTTCTTTTTCTTTTAAATAATAAATGCCTATTTTAGGAACACCAGTTCTGAAACATACGCTTTGACTTAACATTTTTGGTAGGGCTACATTAGGGTCAAAGTATATCTCTCTGCTGAGAATGTTTCACAAGATGGTTGCAAGCAAATCAACTATGGCTGCATTGTTATTGGGAAAGGCGTGCGAAGTAGCTGAACAGTTATAAATGTAGCAAGTGGTTTAAATATTCAAAGATTGAATACAGGTATTCCTTGACTTACAACAATCAATTTAGTGACCATCTGAAGTTATAATAGCAGTGTGACCTATGACCAGCTTTCCACTTATGACCGTTGTAGTATCCCTGTGGTCAAGTGATCAAAATTCAGAAGCTTAGCAACTGACTCCTATTTATGATGTTGCCATGTGTCCCAGGGTCATGTGATCCCCTATTGTGACCTTCTTACAAGAAAAATCAATAGGGACACATGATTCACTTAACAACCGAGTTACTAACTTAACCTCAGTGATTCACTTAACAACATGGCAAGAAAGGTCATAAAATGGGTCAAAACTCACACAATAACCATCTTGTTTAGCAGCAGAAATTTTGGGCTTAATTGTGGTACTAAGTTGAGGGCTACCTGTATTGCTATGGGATCAGAAGCAAGAAGACGAGAATGATGGATTTATGTTCCAAATGTTGCAAAATATATTTTTAATCATTTCATTATACTCATTCTATCATACATTGGATGAATGAATAATGAAACCAGCTTTTTTCCACTGGATGCTCCGAGACATCATCATTAAAACATAAACATTTTTTTAACGTCATGACATTCATGGCGATGCTAACATTCACAGCAATGAGGTTTTTTTGTGCACTCAACTCAAGTTGCTGGCCTGCCACTTTGCTGTGGTTGTAAAATGTGGGTTGTGATAAAAGTTTTTGCGAAGTTTTCATACCTTTTGCAATAAGAAAGGGAAAAAGCTGTACATACAATAACGTTTTATGAAAGAGTTCCCTGAGGTCTGAAAATTAGGGTTTTCAAGGATCCCCCTCTGTTAAAAAAATACCGAGAAAGACTGAATGAAAGAGAAGAGCAAATCTGTTCTTATTCACATGGCAAAAATGATTTTTCAACATTTGTTTGCTATTAGATTTAAGATTTAAGAACAAATCTCTATTCTTATTTATTTAATAACCACCACCACCACAATAATAATAATAGTTGGAAGTCAACTAGTCCAACCCACTTCTCAGGCTGGAAACCTTATACCATTTCAGACAAATAGCTGTACAGTCATTTCTTAAAAACTTCCAGTGTCGGAGCATTCACAGCTTCTGGAGGCAGGTTGTTCCACTGGTTAATTGTTCTAACTGTCAGGAAGTTTCTCCTTGAGTTTCCATCCATTGCTTCTCTCTCTTTTTTTTTTATGACCCTTTTAATCCCTTGCTTCAGGGTGGGGTCGGAATGACTGAATGGAGCTGAGCATTTACTGGCCAGATGCCCTTCCTAACATCTATGTGGAGTTTGCAGAAGATATTTTCTCTTTATGCCCTGATAGAGAAACATCTGCCTCTGCCTAGGATTGAACTCTCATCCTCCTGAATGTAAGGCGAGCATTTTCACCTCTAGGCCACCGTGCCGCTACCTATTTTCCTCTCTATTCATGCCTAGTTTTTTCCCCTTCCATTATAAAATGGCCTACGGTATACCATCAAAGCTAGAGGAAAGTGGTGATTAAATATCACAACACCACTTATTAAAAAGAGTTGGAAAAAATTTTCATCTTGCATAAAGTGGCCACAAGAAGCTCTAAAGAGAACAAACCAAAACAAAACAGAAGAATCAATGTCATTAAGGAAAAACTAATGGCAAAAAGTTGCCTCATCATCAGGATGATTTAAAATTAATATGGAAACTGATTATTAGGGGGAAAAAAGGCACTGAGGATTTAAAAGTGTGAAGTTAGTGAGGCACTTAGGACTAAAAACTAGAGGCAGCTATTATTTACATAGCTAAATACCGTTTAAAATTAATTTTAAAATCTATGCCAGAAATATCGTAACGCTGCTCAGAAACACTTGAAAATTTCCCTTTTCTCAAATGAAAATATTTACTTGTTCCATTACAGTTTGAACTTAAAAGGTTTACTAACAATTAATTGCCCATTTTCTGTTGTAAATATTAGCAGAAGTGGCATAATTGGCCAACTGGTCAGAGCTGGAAAATCCAGCTGGACTCACAGATACGGTAGAAGAATCAAAATTAAAAAAAAAAAGACAAGATGATGCTGGCTTTGAAATATTTACTTGCAGTTAACCATGAATGGAATTTGTGGAAAAGACAGATCCTGGTAAATCTGTAATTCTTTAAACTGCTTGACCCAATTAACCCCTTCCCCAGTTTCAAATAGTTATTATCCCTCCCCCCCAAAAAAACCCCAGGATTCTGTTCTTTTACAGGCGTCTTGGCAACAGGAGACCCAAACAAACATGCAATTACAAATTGTTCCATTATGTCCAGTATGTGTCCAAGTCTCTCCCCCCCCATCCCAATTTAACAGCCACGGTGATAGAACAACAGATGAAGTGCTCTAGTCAGTATCACATTATGTGGGGGGGAAAACCCAAGGAAAAACGAGCACACAGGGTCAAACATTCAAGCAAAACAGCCTTATCCTACATTCATGTTAATCTACATGTTCAGCAAAGATAGCATGTCCTCTAATTAGTAAGCATTTCCTTTCCCCCAAATAGCCTATTACAACTAAAACTGTCTGAATCTCTCCCTCTTTCTATTTTTTTGTAGATAATATAAATGCACGTTGTAGCATATGTTATATTTGAAGACCTAATACAATGAAGACCTCATGCCAATGAAGATATAAAGCTGTTGCTTGAAACAGTTTGTAAACTACTATCTATGGAGATTCTCAATCATCCAGGTCACGGTTGTCCAAATGGTACTTTTCCAAAAGGCAACTGGACTTTCTTGGTTTCTTTCTTTGGAAGTGTTTCACTTCTCATCCAAGAAGCTTCTTCAGTTGAACTGGATAAGAAATGAAACGTTTTCAAAGAAAGAAAAAACCACCAAGAAAGGCCAGCTGCCTTTCGGAAAAGCACCGCCGGGACTTGTAAACTGTTTCTGTAGTTTGCTTAACAACTGGGATCAAGGTATTATATAACCAATTTTAAAAAGAACAGTTGGTGAGAAGTCTCCCAACCGCCCAATCAATCTCCAAGCTTTTTGCCCGATATGTGGAAAACTGGATGACCAGAAGTCACAAACTTTTTACATCTGTCACAGTCAAAATTTTAAAAAGGACACCGGTATGATGGATCACTCTGTTACTCTGACTCAGTTCAAAACGTTCAGCTCAATAGATACAAAAGAAAACTTTACACAGCCTTTACTGATTTCACCTTTCACTCTGATTCAGTATAGGCCCTGATTATGGAAGGAATGTAGAGAAGATATTGAAAGAAATCTACTAAGTCTAATATTAATAATAGCCATTCCAATACAAAGTTCAAATCAGAGTAGGCCCCGAGGGTCTCTATCAGACATATCAATGGAGGGAAGGGTTACACAGGATTTTCTACCTGTTAATCAGAGGGGAACTTGACGCGTTACCCTGTAACCCAGCATTTCTTAACCTTAGCAACTTGAAGATGTGTGGCCTTCAATTCCAGGAATTCTCCAGCCAGCATAATGGCTGGGAAACTCTGGAAGTTGAAGCCCACAAATGTTCAAATTGTCAAGGTTGGGATACTCTGCAGTAACCAAGAACATAAAATTGGCATTTTCTCTAGGGTGTATCTTGACTGCAGTACAACAAACAAGACAGCTGCAGACCTTTAAAATAGTCACAACTGTTTTCGAATGAACATATAGATTCAAGTGGAACTGGATTTGGGGCAGTGATAGCAAAGGACAAAATTTACAAAGATAAAAAGGAAACCTAGGAATGTTTATTAGGAAGCCTACAGAGCCTATGAAAATACTCCCTTCACCATTCTAATCTTCTGACAGGTTGGGAAAGATTGACAATTGGGAAATATCTCCAAACATCCCCAGCAAATATATTTTATACTCTTGTTATTCAAAAATATTTGACTTTATTAAGACCACAGTTCCAGAATTATTAACAGAAGACACCCTTTAAATCTAAGGGCTACTACCTATGAATGAAACAATCTATGATTAATCTTAGGTTTTTTCATTAACTTCACAGCAGACTAACTGCATCTTGCATAGCCCTTAAAAGTAAGAGAAAATGGACAATTTACTAGGGAATGTCAAAACGAATTGGGTATGAATTTGAACTAGAAGACCTCCGAGGTCCCTTCCAGCTCTATGATTTATGATTATGTGATATGTAAATTCATTACTACCTTGGGAAATGCCATAATTTATTAATTAAGGAAAATCTATTTAATCAAATAAATTTAGACTATTCCTTAGCAAAAGCATTAAGTAGCTGCTACCGCTGTTCCCTTCCTCAGATATTGCCACCAATGGAGTCCTTCCCAAGGATCTGAGTTAAGCCGATGTTGTTTGATGGTATTAAAAGTATCATCGTAAGGTATAAGCTGCTCCAAGTAAAATTGCTTTTTTGCAATTGATCATGGGGATTTTGTTACTGCCAATGGTATGCAAGTGCTGCTTCAGATGCTTTGGGATTGCACCCAAGGAGCTTATCACTATTGGTATACTATCTTTGCTTTCCTTTTGCCATAGTTGTTTTATTTCCATTTGTAGGTCTTTGTATTTTGTGATTTTCTTCAGTTCTTTCTCTTCTTATTCTACTGTCTCCAGGCACTGCCACATCCACTACCCAGACTTTTTTTTGTCTCTTATCAACAACTGTTAGATCTGGGATGTTATATGGCAGGTGCTCATATCTCTTTGAATTCTAAAGTCCCAGAACACTTTACTTCATTTTTCATTGTTTTCTCTATTTTGTGGTCCCACTAATACTTCCTGACAGAGCAATTAATGTGCAACGACTTGCCTCCAGAAGTTGTGGGTGCTCCAACATCGGAGGTTGTTAAGAAGAGATTGGACAACCATTTGTCTGAAATGGCATAGGGTCTCCTGCTTGAGCAGAGGGTTTGTATTAGGAGACCTCCAAGGTCCCTTCCAACTCTGTTATTCATTCATTCATTCATTCATTCAATCAATCAGAATAGAGCTGGAAGGCACTGTGGAGGTCTTCTAGTCCAACCCCTTACTCAAGCAGGAGACCCTATACCATTTCAGATATGTGGCTGTCCAGTCTTTTCTTAAAAACCTCCAGTGATGAAGCACCTACAAATTCTGAAGTCCAGCTGTTCCACTGGTTAACTGTTCTGTTAGGAAGTTTCTCCTTAATTCCAGGTTGCTTCTCTCCTTGAGTAGTTTCCATCGTTTCTTGTCTTGACTTCTGGTGCTTTGGAAAATACGTCGACACCCACCCCCCCTTCTTTGTGGCAGCCCCTCAAATAATGGAATACTGCTATCATGTCATCCCTAGTCCTTCTTTTCTCTAGACTGGCCATACTCAATTCCCGCAACCGTTCTTCATATGTTTTTGTCTCCAGGCCTTAATCATCTTAGTTGCTCTTGTCTGCACTTTTTCCAAAGTCTCAACATCTTTCTTGTAATGTGTGGTGACCAAAACTGGATGTAGTATTCCAGGTGTGGCCTTACTAAAGCTTTGTAAAGCAGTACTAATACTTCAGGTGATTTTGATTCTATGCCTCTGTTTATACAACCAAGGATTGTTGGCCTGGCCTGATGGGTGATCGGTTTGGGTTTTATCGCTTTTTATGTATTTTAACTTATTGTTATAGTTTTTGGGCATCTTGTTTAATCTCTTGTTTAACCGCCCTGAGTCCTTCGGGAGAAGGGCGGTATACAAATAAAATAATAATAATAATAATAATAATAATAATAATAATAATAATAATAATAATAATAATAATAATAATAATTATTATTATTATTTGGTTTTTTAGACGTTGCCACGCACTTCTGGCTCATGTCTAAGTGACTGTCCTTGCAGGCAATTGATATTTCTTGCAGATGTTCTAATGTACCATTGTTGCTACTTTGTCATACCATTATTGGCAACCCACTGACATCTTTCTTGACAATCACTCTCTTCTTGAAGATAGCAACAGTAGAAGGGCGGGAGATATTAATCTATTAATCACGAATAACAGAGTAAATATTATATTAATATTATGCATTTGCATACTTGCATCACTTTTCTCCTCCTTTCTGAAATGTATGAATGAATGCATCTCTCTGTCTTCAGAGGTGCTTCCTTCTTTTCTTTTGGAAGGGATCCCTCCTATACATATTGTCACTGCCGTGAGCCTTAATTATGTGCTTTGGGTCCTGTGTTTTGATTCCGTATTATTATTGACTTTCCCACTAGATTAATATATTTAAACATTAGCAACCATGGAGATTTTTTTTTTTTAGTGCTTTGAATTAGTTCAGGAGCAAAGAGGCAGTTTAAGTATCTTGGCGTGTCAAAATGCTGTCCAAAAGCATATGCTTAACCTCTACTATTTAATATATTTGGCTCTCTCATTTTGTGTTTCCAATAACAAAGCCACTACCAGCATTTATTAGTTCACAGTGGCCTTCAACATAATAGTCAGGAAAGAGGATTGACCGTCGGACAGACTTTGTGAATCCCACTGCACACCTCTTAAGCAAGGCTTTCCTCTTGCCATCACTAGATTGGCCAAATTTGGAGGGACACATTCATGCTGGATGTCTTAATGCTCCTTATTCACCGAGTCTTCTTTTGAAGAAGCACAGAATGACCATTGGGCTTGTTATTTCTAGAGCAGTTACCACGGTTAAACCATCATTTGGTGCTGATGGAAGGAAAGAGGGGAGTGACACAAGTTAAGACACACATGCAGAATGACTGGATAAAAACTTGGCTGGTGAAGCAGAACTAGACCATGCTCAATGTCAGTCTTACATCTTAAAAGACACACGACCTTTTGTGTCATCTCTCCCTAACTTGGGCACCCGCAAAACAGAGACACTTCAACTGCCTGATTTTCCAGGTAGTCACAGTCACAGGTGGAAATTCTGGGAGCTGAAGTCCATACACCTGGACGTTTCCCTGATCGGGAGAACATTTGGTTCCCAATGTTAACAATAAATCTGGTAACTAAGAACAAGGTCTTGCGTATGGTCTCCATATTGGTGCAAATTACTCCTATATTTAGCAATAACAATAGCGCTTAGACTTACAGTATATACCACTTCACAGTGTTTTACAGCCCTCTCTAAGCGATTTATAGTGTCAGCATATTCCCCCCCCAAACAATCTGGGTCCTCATTTTACCGACCTTGGAAGGATAGAAGGCTGAGTCAACCTTGAGCTGGTCAGGCTGGCAGTCAGCAGAATCAGCCTGCAATACTGCATTCACTGTCCCACCATGGCTCTATCTTAATTGCCCAGAGATGGGATGCTTAGTCTCTAGCATCCCATTTCTGGGCAAATTTAATCCTGACCCAATGAACCAGCTATAGGTTTATAACGGCTAAAGTCCTCACTCAGCCCGTTCCCTTTCCATCAACTGTCCTGTTAAGCAGACATACCGATAATACACTTAGATGCGAAACATAAATATAGAGCTACGTAAACAGTAAGAGGAAAAAGAAACCAGTTAGCAAAAGGCACAATGATCTGCAAAGAAGAGACTCTTGCTGCAGCTGTTTCTATTCGACAGTGCATGCCGCATGCACTGTTAACATCATGGATGGTTGAGTTAGGCAGAAGCGCTCAGACCATGCTTGATTATTATTATTATCATTATTATTTTAAAAAGTGTTATCTTTATCACAGAACATGGAGTAGACTGGGATTCTGCACCCGATCATCATGCTTGCAATTTTCCCCTTGCCCCTCCACCCCAAGAAGTAACAAGTGAAGAAATGAAACACATGCTATAGTTGGCCTGCGAACATACATAGCAAAGCTAAGGGGAAGGCAGAAAGGTACCAACTGGTGCTGCTGTGACTGCCCTCTTAGTTCACACTAGAGTCCAACATGCCATTTCCCCTTCTCTTAGTGCTGATTAGCTGACCTTCATCATGCATAAAATTGGATGGAGAACTGCCCCTCCTACTCTACCTAATTTTGCTCAGCTGACTCGTTGCCCTGGACAACGGCTGTAGTGCGATGCATTCCTCACTTAAAGCAACTCTGCTGGAGTACATCTACAAGTGGATAAAGAAGGGATGGAACACACAGATCAGTGAGAAGCAGTCACATTGTTCAATAAGGCAGACACAGGACAAAGTTCTCAAAAAGATACAACTTTCATTTGCAAAGCACATATGTGCAGAGACACTGGTTTCGGAACGATTAAGGGTGGGGGACAACATGATCAAGGCAGAGAAGAATTTTGGTTGGCAGTTTAATGCAGGAAGTATTTATACCCATCTGCATCGTTTAAGGGGAATTTGTGCTAAGTTCACTTCCTGGTTACAATTCCTTTGACTTTAGCTGTTGGTGTTGAAAACCAGTGTTCCTTACACATAGGAGACTTAATATAAGCAAGCCATTTTCTAAAACCATCTATGTCATTCAGTCTTAGCTGCCGAATTTTAAAGCTGCCGTTTGCATTTATAGACGGGGGTTGGGATGGACAGATAACCACATCCTATTTTTTAAAAAGGGGGAAAAAGGGGGTTTTATTACAGAGATGTTTTCCTTAGAGGTATTTTTTCTTTCTTTCTACGAAGTACATAATGGCATAGAAGATGAGAGCAAGAAACAAAAAAGTAAAGTCAAATCAAAACTGCATTTCCACTTCCAATTGGATTGAGAAACAGCCATTTTGGCATATGCAAATATCACACGGTAAAAACAGGTCTTCAGGAACTTCCCCACAATGAAGTACAAATTTAAAATAGATACTAGATGCAAATAAATTTGGTTTTCAAGGTCTTCTTAAATGCTTGTGTGATCAGAGTTCAAAACAAAGACTGTATTTACAGTGCAAAATAATTTAAAAGGTTGTTTTTGAAAACACAGGTTTTTATTGTCAATAGAATTGGACTTCCATTTAACTGGGATCTCTTAGCAAAATAAATAAATCAAATCTTGTTATTTCTTGAAACGCTTAAAAAACCCTCGATCTTTACGTGACCACATGATTCTAACCTGGCTTTTTCCAATCTTTTTCCCTCCAGATGAAGTAGTAGTATAATCAGATGATCACAGATTTGCTGTTTGAATGTAATTTAATTAGGCAGAGAACTGCTTCTCTTGCTCTAAAGTTAAAAATTAGTCATTTACATATAGCTAATTTTTAAAAGGAATACAGCTACTTCTGAATGGCACATTTCATCCTCACTCAGACTTTCAGCATCAATTTCGACAAGAAATGACATGGGTTTCTCAATCAAGTAATAGCCTTTAAAAAGCCAGACTCCTAGTCCACCATGAAGGTCAAGTTAATTACATAAAAATAATCTGAAGATTGATATAACAGGTTTATTCAATAGGAACTTTGTATTGTTACCTTTAATGATGTGAACATTAGCACAGAAACCTTTCAGGAAATCTTGAGAATAGCAGTTATTAGCTGGGTACATGCAAGATGCTTAAGTTGGTTAATAATTAAATCAGTTCACCCAATAGATTGAGCTACTCCACCATCACACTCTGCCCCTTTAGAATGCTGTGCAAGTAGTCCTCGATTTACAACAGTTCATTTAGTGATCATTTGGAGTTACAACAGCACTGGGGAAAAAAGTAACTCATGACTGATTTCACGTTTATGACCATGCTAGTATCCCCATAGTCAACTATGGCAACAATGGCAACTATTTATGACAGCTGCAGTATCCTGGGGTCATGTGATCACTTTTTGCGACCTTCTGACAAGCAAAGCCAATGGGGGAAGCCAGATTCACTTAACAACTGCAGCAATTCACTTAACAACTGTGGCAAGAAAGGCGTAAAGGGGGCCCCAAAACTCACTTAACTGTCTCACTCAGCAACAGAAATTTTGGGTTCAATTGTGGTTGTAACTTGAGGATTACCTGTGTAAATGCAGCTGAAGGTTTTCACACTAACCTGGTTAAGAGTGTTATTCTGCTTCATCAGCAGATTCTCACATATTGTATACGTACTGAAATCATTTTGCAAGAAGTGTTTAAGGTAGTATGTCAAAAAGAAAGATTTTGACCTTGCTTTTTCTCAAGATGCCAGTCAGATCAGTTATATGGACCTAGATTTTTCTTGGATCATTTTCTCTACTATAAATGGGCAATCTAGATTTTTTTTCCTACCTGGCTTTCCTTTATCATCAAAATTGCCCTTTTCCCGCTTATCATCTTTGGACAACCTTAGTAGAAAGGGGAGTTCTTATGACTTAAAAATAAACCTCCAATAAAAGTAAGTGTAAAGTAGAAGTTGTTTGTTGAGCAGAACCATAAAATATAATATATGGAAAATACTTTTGCTTAAAGAGGCAGAAAAGCTACAGTAACAAATATTCATTTCATTTTCTTAAAAATGGAGCTATATTCAGGAGCTGCATACAATTATATAGGTAGACATAACATGGGGATTTTCCTCAGATTTGATCAAATGTAACTAGAAACAGGGATTGATTTCAGTACGGCCAACATCTGTCAAATAAGACACGAATGGAGAACACGGAACATTCCAGATTTTGCTGAAGTACAACTTGCAACAGCCCTGATTTCGACTGGCCAATGGAGGAGGACGTTCTAGTTCAGCAACATTTAGGAAACTACAACATCTTCAGTCACGTAAGAAGACAGCAGCTTTCAGATACAGATTAATCAATTTATTCCATTACTGCACATATATCTGATTAACTTTCCAACATGATCCAGTCCTGCCAGGTGGACAAGTTAATGAGCTGCACATCACAGAGTGAATGAAGAAAATAAAATGCTTACAAGCATACAGAAACACCTTCCTGAAAGAAACAGGAAAAAGAGTCTTGCTTTATCTCTAAGTGCAAGTGCCCTCTTCAGATCCATGCTTTCAAGAGAGGGCATTATGGGTCCCACGCTCTAAAGCAGTACTCTTTATGTTATCCCATACCCGTGATATTCAATCTGGCACCCTCTGGATGTATTCAGACTGTACTCCCACCCCACTCATCTATTAATTTCAATTTTGTTGGGGGAGGCTGTTCTATTTTACAGAAATTCCTGATTTTTTTTAAAAAAGGTATTAATTGCACGGGGTTGATTGGGAAGGAGATTTAAACAGAGATTAGGATTGCCGTGTTATTTAAATAGCTACATTTAAAACATAGGAACAGGAGATAATGAGCAAGTAATCTAACCTAGGCCTTTTATTTGTGTCCATTTGTCTCTTCATAACTATTTGCTTAATATAAGTCACTGTGGTTTTGGTCAAGATAAACACAAAGCACACACCACATCAATTATCTGTGGGAGTAATAGTGGGTACTGCAACAGCCTAATCTTGCTAGGAAGTCTCAAGCCCAGCTAACAGCATCCTGCACAGATCCAAGGACATTCCACACTACCACACAGGCTCTCCTAATAAGTGGATTTCAAAGGAAAAACCAACTGTCATTTAAAAAAATAAGAGGCAGCACTTCACTTTCACACGTTAACTACAGTATGTGAAAAAAGGAAGAATGATCAAGCACAGGGATCTCCAAACTTGGCAATTTTAAGACCTGTGGACTTCAACTCCTAGAATTCCTCAGCCAGTCTTAAATTTGTCAGGCTTGGAGATCCCTGATCTAGCATATTCATTCTGCTGAATGAACTTGATGATTACTGCATGTCCAACTAGGTGATAGTTAATATTACCATAATTTTAGCTTGTAAGGAAGCATACGATTCTAATAATGGTCATTTTTCATAAAGCAGCATAAAGTGATGCAGAATGCTTTGCTTTCATGAAATGTACAGGATGCATTGCAAAGATTATACTCTGAGGCTATTGTGAACCACAGAGAAAGCTGACTTGTCTCACTCCAGAAATGCCAGATTCTACTGCATTTGAAATGATTCTGTAATGGAAACCAAATGGCCATCGGCGCTCTCGTAACACCTCCCAGAAAATGCGCTACAGTAATAGCTCAACAAGACTGTGGAAAAGTGTTTTTCTCCAAACAAGAGATGACCAATAAGTGATCATACGATAAACTCAAACATGGGAAAGCAGAACTATAGAGCAGATTTTTAAGTTACTCCGCTCCCCAAAGTTTAAAAAAGAACCTACGATTAGCAGGATCTGAACTCTTTCAATATACCGTATTTTCCGGCGTATAAGACGACTTTGTAACCCATGAAAATCACCTCAAAAGTTGGGGGGTCGTCTTATACGCCCAGTCGTCTTATATGCCGGAAAATCAGTGGGTGGCGTCTGGCGGGAGCCGGCAGGGCAGTCCTGCGCACGCGCGCACTCCCCGGCTGCTCCTTAGCAGCTGGGGAGTGCGTGTGTGTGCAGGACTGCCCTGCCGGCTCCTGCCCGACGCTCTTCCCTCTTGAGGCAGCATCGCTCCCCGGCTCCTAAGGAGTCCTCGGGGATGCTGCCTCAAGAGGGAAGAGCGTCGGACGGGAGCCGGCAGGGAAGTCCTGCACATGCGCGCGCACGCAGGACTTCCCTGCCGGCTCCCGTCCGACGCTCTTCCCTCTTGAGGCAGCAGCTGCCTCAGAGGGAAGAGCGTCAGACGGGAGCCGGCAGGGAAATCCTGCTCCTGTCCGATGCTGCGCTTCCGCCGGGCGGTGCTGGCCGAGACGAGCCAGCAGGCAGCCGCCGTGAGCGCGGCGCTGAGGGGCAGCGGCAGGATGGCCCAGTGCCTGCAGGACGGCCAGCAGCCCCACGCGCAGCAGCAGCCGCCAGCTCAGCAACAGGTCCGAGCGCAGGAGCCGCACCGCCAGGCTGCCCAGGAAAAGCAGCCACACCGAGAGGCTGCACGCCCAGTCCAGCTCCATGAGGGGCAGGGCGGGAAGCCGGCCAGGAAGAGGGACCGGGAGCCCGGGCCGAGCGCGCCTCGGCTGACGGTGAGGGAAGCGGCACATGAAAAAGAGGCTGTGGGCGGAGCTGCCCCGCCCTGCGCCGAATGGGAGAAGTTCAAGGCCTGGGGGGGGGAAGCAGGAGGGGCGCCGGCCATGGCGGGGTGGCGGCTGCCCTCCGGCGCTGCCTGCCGCCCGGGAAACGCTGCGCCTCGGGGGCCAGCAGAAGCGCGGGAACAGCGGGAGGGCCGGCGGGGCCAGTCGGGCCTTCGCCTCCTCTGCGACAGGGAGGGCAGGGCATGTAAGTATTTTCCGGCGTATAAGACAAAAAACCTTGAAAAACTTCTTAAAAGTAGGGGGTCGTCTTATACGCCGGGTCGTCTTATACGCCGGAAAATACGGTACATTTATTAATCAGTCCCATTCCTTACAGTAGCTTTACTTGCTGGGTTTCCAAACATTTACCAGCCCCTTTGGTATCTGTCCTCCAGATGTGTGGACTTTTCTGGAATTCCACAGCCGGCTGGGAATTTGGGGAATTATAGTTCATCCATCTCTGGGAGTCTAGGTGGGGAAGGCTATTCTAGGTTATGCTGCTGTAAATATTAAATATTCTCCATGCAAGAAATCTATGTATCTTGGGAAAAAATAGCTACCCCAAATCCCAATTACATGTATTATTAAATCATTACGATAGACGTTAAGTTAATATTTACTCATCACTAATAAATAAGCAATTGAGTGGCAAGATTGGAACTAGTTCACGACTGAATCATTGGATATTTACTATCTCACCATGTCTTAGTTAATTTTTTTTTAGAAATCTTACTTCCTTAGCTTTATTAATACTTTCATTACATTGCAATATGACCAAGAGGAAAACAAAAAAATTACATTTTAAAAGCTGGAAAATAGATTTTTTTAAAAAATTACTCACCGTAGAATTATAGTAAACTAAGAACTGAAGGCAAAATAGCAACAAAGATCCATAGAAATGCTCAAAAAATTGAATCTTCCCAACACATCAAATGTTAATCAACCCCACCCCACCCCTCTCATAAGCATAAGTTACCTGGACTTTTTCTGTACTTGTGGGCTGTAAGTGTCTGTAAAACACTTTTTTCACGACATCAAGAAATAAGCAAGTGACAACTATGATGATTATGGCAAACCAAGCAGAGCCGCTGGACAGCAACTGAACAAATACAAAGTACATGTCTTGGGTGTGCAAAAATGGCCTGGAAGGACAAAGGACACAAGAAAAAGGAAATTAACAAGCAGCAAAGGAAAACATTTAGATCAGCAGTCCAGAACCTTTGTGGCTTGGCTGGGGGGGGGGAAGCGGGCCACGTGAGTGGTGGGCCAGTGTGTGCACATATGCATGCCGGCCAGCAACTTGCGAGTGGACTGCGTGTGTGCCTCAGCCCGCCTTTCGTGCAGCCTGGTTCTGAATAGGCCGTAACCTGGTAGTGGGCCACGGCCTGGGGACCCTTGATTTAGATGACACTCTTAAGAACAGTAAGAAATATTAAATATTGAAAAGTGATGAAATTATAGTACAGGTAGTCCTCAGCTTACAACCATTCATTTAGTGACTGTTTGAAGTTACAACGGCACTTTACAAAGTGACCTATGACTGTTTTTCACACTTACGACCAATGCAGCATTCCCCCATGGTCATGTGATCAAAATTCAGACGCTTGGCAACTGGTTCATATTTATGACGGTCGCCGTGTCCCAGGGTCACGTGATCACCTTTTGTGACCTTCTAGCAAGCAAAGTCAATGGGGTAGCCAGATTCACTTTGCTACTATGTTACTGACTTAACAACAACAATGGTTCACTTAACCACTGGTCGTAAAAGGGGACAAAACTCACTTGACTGTCTCGCTTAGCAATGGAAATTCTGGCTCAACTGTGGTCATTAATCTAGGGCTACTTGTATCTCCCAGGGATTGACTTCCAAAGATATAAAATCCATAATAGAGAAAGCCCTGTTCCTACTACTAGTATCCACCAGCCTCATGGCTTTGGGGCTAGAGAATGTCACTTCTAACATTGATCTTAAGGTCTGGGCAGGTTCACAACTGCACATATTCAACTTTGACTGGTCATGTGAATCTGTGCAGACAGACCTCCTTAGAACACTGAAGGGAGATAAATGAGGAAACCTAGGGATATGGATAGTGATAATAATAAAAACCAGCACTCAGCTTCTCTAATGAAGGCTGTGGCATATGACATTTTGAACTTAGGAGATGTAAGTTGGCATTCCTAAGTAATCAATCAGTGAATGTAGCTCCAAACATTTGAAGTTTAAAAGGCTGGCTGTGGTTTAGAAATGGATGAAGCAAAACTTACGGGCTGAGAATCTAAAGTAAAAAAGGAGGAGGAGTACATTCCAAATACATTATTATTTTTAATACTGTCCCCTAGTGAATCGGTCATTGTATTTTGCATTTTGAAAGCTACGTCAACATGCACAGTTAAGCCCTAAAATTCTGGAGGTATCAGCTTTTTATCCATTTCTCTAAAAAATTAACGTGGCAGACGTTTCAGCTTTCATATATTTGAAAAATGGGACATTGAAATAATCAATTATTTATTTGTTCCTTAAGATTTATTTCCTGCCTTTCCTCCAAAAAGAGAAAACATGTAACTCAAGGTGGAATTCTGGGGTGCTTGGTATGTTTTGACTTGGTTGTTTGCTTGTAGACATTTCGTTACCCAACTAGGTAACATTATCAGTGCTAGTGAATGTGGTTTGTTCCCTCTTTATAAACAGCTTGCCCGTGTAAAAGCTAGCACTGTTTGGTGTGATCATCCATCTCTGATACTATGTCAAATTCTATTTCGAAGTAGAATTAAAACTGCATCTTCGAGTTTGGGCAACAAAGAAGGGCCACCATAGAACAACAAAGCCCTGCTAAATGAACAACACATGGGTAACATGACAGCATTTCTATTTTTTACTATTCTTTTCATCTTGTGTGCCAGATTGTTCGTCTAGCTAGCTGCTCAGAGAAATGCAGCAATACAGGTTTTGTGCGCACACGTCTGCACTGTGTGTCCACACACAAACATGTGTATCACTAGTCACAGCCTGCTTACAGGTCCAAACATGGTTTTGTTAATGGCAAGAATTTAAGGCAGCAATATTTTGCTACTCTTCTGTTTGGGTACACTAACTACTTACCAGATTATTCCACCATAGAATAAGGAAAAGATGAAGTAAAACACAATGGACCCCCAAGTAACAAAATGATTTATCCAAGTCCAAAAGTGAGTCTCTATTGCCATCTATGCACAAAAAAGAAAGAAAGAAAATCGTATCTCTTAATAAGAAGTAATTACAAAGTTAAAGCCTGTGAAACACATTGCATGTTTTATTATTGTTTTTTGTTGTTGTTGTTGTTTGTACTTTTAAGTCAGTGCTGACTGAGGGCAACTGTCGGGACAAGTCTCGCAGTTTCCTAGGCGAGATTTCAGCAGTGGTTTGCCACTGATTGCTGCCTAGGGCTGAGAAAGAAGGACTGGCTTGGTGCCTAAGGTGAGACTAGAACAGTGGTGGCGAACCTATGGCACACGTGTCAGAGGCGGCACTCAGAGCCCTCTCTGTGGGCATGCATGCCGTGTCCCGGAGATGGCGAGGGACTGGCCCCCGCCATCCTGGCCCCGCCCACCCAGTCTGCCATGACCACCGTGGCCACACCCACCCGGCACCCGGTGATAAATAACTGGGTTTTGAGTTGCAGTTTGGGCACTGGTTCTCTGAAAGGTTCACCATCACTGGATTAGAACTCTCCTGGTTGTCTTAACTGCTGCGCCAAATTGACTTTGATATGTTTTATTGAGAACTGGTATTCTAAATCCAAGCTGTGCACAACCTTAGTTCTGAAACCCCTAACACAACTTTGGTTCTGCACGTGAATGGCTTCTTCCCTGTAGCTGACTTTTACGCTGGTCAACTGAAGAAGAAGAAAAAAAGGCAGTTCTTGATCAAACGATCATGGCGGAATATAGCTGACTCTGTCCTTGGGAAGGATTCAGTAGGTGTATAAAAATGCAAAATTCAATCTAAACATCTGATTTTATTTATTTATTTATTATAACAATCCACCTCAGCAAACAACTCTCAGGGGATCACGATTCAAAACATATATTCCAATTAAAACATTTTAAAGCAATAAAAACAGGAAAAAGCATTAAAGCAGTAAAAACAGTGTTGATTGTGTGATCAACAATAATAAGGCATCTGTTCAGGCATCAAAGTATTCTCTTGGCACTAACTTTTGGACTTTCTTGAGCCTATGTTTTTTCCCCCCCGGATGAGGAGTTCTTTATAGCTGGGTTTAAAGACAAAGAAGCTTCTTTTGACCTCGCTTGAATAAATAATTTAGTCTCAGAAAACTGAGTTTGGAAGAATACAACCTCACCGACATTGGGAGTTTTCAGTTAGAAAAATCCCAACACAAACAAAACTCTTCCTGTTAAATATAGTCAAATCACTCCAGCACTGATCTCAGACTGTTATTATAAAAGACAATTAAAAATAGCTCAGAAAGCAAAATCACAAATGCACTGCAGTACCTTCATTGTAACCGTTATAACCATAACTGTGAAGACCAGGGTACCAAAGGTCCAATTTCCAAACATCTAAAAAGAAAAACAAGAAATTTAATTAGATGGAAGACACTTGCTAACAAGCCAGCCCTACCAGATGCTCAAATGAACACTTGCCCATTTTGAACAACTTAGTAAAATCAGTAGGGCAAAAGACAAAACAAGCCAATAAATAAATGAATTTCTACTTCTTAAGTGAAAAAAAAATGCAGTCGTCCCTGTTATATTTCTGTGTAATTTTTCAGCTCATGTCTCATTTTGAATCTAACTGCTTTCTTTCTAGAGTACTGGTTGTCTCACACAATTTGGTGTCACCCACAAACATCTGATATTTCCTCTACCTATTTCATGAAAAATCTAGACTTATGCACTTATTTCTTGAAAGAGCTAGACTGTGTTAAATATTGTTTCTCCTCATTTCATGAACTATTTTTACTTTATGGGTGGTTAAAAAGTAGTTGTTCTGCTTGTTTGTGTTGTAATGCTATAAGGTAAAGGTAAAGGTTCCCCCGCACATGCGTGCTAGTCGTTTCCGACTCTAGGGGCCGGTGCTCATCTCCGTTTCAAAGCCGAAGAGCCAGCGCTTGTCCGAGGACATCTCCGTGGTCATGTGGCCGGCATGACTAGACGCCAAAGGCGCACAGAACGCTGTTACCTTCCCACCGCAGTGGTCCCTATTTTTCTACTTGCATTTTTACGTGCTTTCGAACTGCTAGGTTGGCAGAAGCTGGGACGAGTAACAGGCGCTCACTCTGTTACGCGGCACTCGGGATTCGACCCGCCAAACTGCCGACCTTCTGATCGACAAGCTCAGCGTCCTAACCCACTGAGCCTCAACTTGATAAATACAGACCCTACAGAAAAAAAATCCAGTATAGGTATGGTTGTGGGGAAAACAGCATCCACTGACTGTATTACATTCAATTATTCCACTACGTTCTAAAGAAGACATTTGAAAACTGAAATTATTCCACGCCAGAAAAGGGATTTTGGTACACAGCTCAACAGAGAGGTTATCCAAGTTTCCCTGCAAAAGAGCCCAGCCCAGCCCACAAGAAAGAAGCAAATTCCATCATCAATAGCAGTGCCGTCCTCTCACTTTGTACCTATTAACAGCATGTCTGTCCTTTTTTAATTCTCTTTTTCTTGGACTGCTGTCTGCAACCAGGCAATTGAAAATCCTGAGAACTGGGGAAAATCTAGGCTTGGTGAAAAGCTGAGGATGAAAGTCCCCTTCACCTAAAGATGGTTTGTCTACAAAGAGCTTTCTTTAAGCTGGCAGAAAGCAACGCTATTAATTAGTAGGTGTTTGCCATGGAGACTGCTAGAGTTGGAAGAGGAGATGATTCTGGTAAACACCCCAAACCACCCACAATTTGCATGAAGATTGTGTTTGTAGAAAGGCGGGGTGGTGGTGGTGGGTGGGAAGAGACCGAAGACAAAAAGCACGTAACTTGGCAACATTTCACTAATACACAAGAACCTTTCCTTGAACACTATTAGTTGTCCACTTAGAACGAGAAGGACTGGTAAGCTCTTCCAATCAGTTTCTCTTAATGTGTTCAAGGAGAATGAGCGATGCATTCTTGAACACGGCTACAAAGGTATCGCATCTAGCGTCGGCGTGTCTTTTATCCTACAACGTAAAATCTTACCATTTGCCTCTTAGGTTTGAGTACCTGATGACATGCACAGCATGAAAAAAAGGGGCAGGTTAGAAGGAAACTGAAAGTGCAAAATTGTAGTAATACAGCCGGTTACAGTGCAAAGCCAAACCAACCCACAGAATTCACACATAACAAGGTGGATTCTTTCTTCCTGCACGCCAGCTACGCTGAAATTAAGAGTTAAACCATGGTGTACTTTTGTGCTCCAGCTAAAAAAATAGCAGACAGTGGTTAGACTATCCCAGATTTCTGACTGTGCCCATACAATGATACAAAACCAAGTCTACCCAGGGTATGTTAGTTTAACTGAAGTATAACAGATCACAAATAAGTCAAATTAAGGGTTCTGGGAAACAGGTTTTTGTTCGGCTCTGTTCATTTTTAGAAGATGTTTATTCATAAGCTGTCAATAAATAACTTGGGCAGCCAATCCTCTGCTTGCAAATTTACGTGGAGAAATCCAGAGGACGTACACCACACAGAATAGAAATATGAGAAGGTGACAGTCAGTTCCTGAAACCCCAGAATTAATATTCAACTGTTTGGCATCTCAGTTTACATAATGCTTAAGTTTATCTCCAGGTAATTAAAGTTTAGTTCTTTTTCAAGGACATTTGGATCTCAATAGCTATGTTAACAATAAGTTAACAAAACACAAACACTTCTGGCTGATGTACGTTTTACAATGATTCACTTTACATAGCACATTACATACCCCACAATACAGTATTTTTTTCATAGTAGATTAGCATTCTACTTTACCTGGCCATTTCCTAACAATGAAGTGTCTTTTCCCATTAGAAGATAGGAGCCAAAGAAGAAAGCAAATGCATGAAAAAATCCCAAGAAGGTCCAGTAGAGGAAAGGCTTAAAGCCCAAGTGGGCATTTTTACTAATATCTCTGTAGAAAGAAATGAAAAAAAAAAGATACATTGGGTCTGGCAGCTATTTTCAAAGGAATGAAAATTACTGTGACGCACCATCTGGTCAAAAACCTATCCTTTCATTCCCCTTACCATCCCGGTCCCAACTGTTAGTACCTAGCCTTCCTTTCCTGCCGCCCTCACCATCACAACTGACGTTTTTTTAGATGAGAAATGAAATGTTTTCTTGTTCTTCTTCAAGGAAAGAAACAAGTCCAGTTGCCTTTTGAAAAAGCACCCTTGAGACAGCTACGACCTGGGTGACTGAGAATCTCCACAGACATCTTTCCTCAGAGTGTTAAGTTAACTGCTTGCAAAGCAGTTTGAACATCCCCTGCTTTCTATAGTCTGATCCTTAGCATAGTGTCTTCTTCTCTGTCTTGTAAGGGTTACCCATATCTCAGCCAGAGCAATTTCTGGCTCTGCTTCCAGAACTCTTTGGAACATCTTGCCTCCTGAGGTAAAATTGCCTCCCATCCTTCTGCAGGGGCCTGAAGACCTGTCTCTTGCCAGATGGCTGGGGCCCCCTAACGGAGGGCCATCACACTGGAGGTGGTTATTGGATTAAGAGGCAATCCCACCTCCCCATCCCTGCATCCTCTTCCCTCCCTCCACTTATTTTAACTATGTTTTATCTTGATTGGGATTTCTATTTCTATTCCTTTAAGATATTTGCTAGGATATTCTGGAAGCCACCCATAGTCGTTTTGCTATGAGATGGGTGAGGCGGCAAATAATAAAATGAAATAAAAAACAAACAAACCCATTAACTGAAGATGGTAGAACTGACTCTAAATTCTTAAAGATATAAAGAATATGCTCCATCATGGCCTAGCAGCACAGGAGTTCCTCTAATATTTCAAATTAGTATTAGTTGTTTCTATAAACAACCTCGACTTTAAAACTCAGCACCCTTTGGGTCTCTAACAAGTGGTTTTTGAGCCATACAACTTGCCTCTTACCAAGCAAAATCCTCTCTTGAAAAGACGTATGCTTACCGGTAGAGTGTTGGTTTGCTGTGCAATACATGAGGATGCACATGCTGTTCAAAAAGACTATACATGAGGACTGGAAGGGATGTGAAACAAATGTTGTACAAAGTTAGGTACACGCTGTCATACAGAGTCTGAAAGATGAGAAAGGTGGAGAATTGTTTTAAAACCCATATACGGAGAATTCAACAACAACAACAACAACAACAACAACAACAACCCCTGATCTAAACGTCTGTTTTATTATGGTAACATTAACGAAGGAAAGCAATAAAGCCAGTTTCCGTGACTTGAAGCCGTACAACTATAAAGGATTATTACAAACTCCTTCCATACCATACTTAGATTTCTTTTTCTCCCTCTCAAACACAAATGGTTTTAACATTCTTTTTAAAAAAATTAGTGTAGAAAAGTCTTGCAAGAACAGGAAATGTTGTGCTTAATTCTAGCTAAGTATGGGTTAACAGAAGTTCTTTTGTGCAACATCCAAAAAGATATAAAAAAGAACATCAACTTGGAAAAAAATGCTCTCTCTTTGTAAGTATCAGGGAGGAGAAGAGGCTTTAACATTGGGCAAAGCTACCATAATAGTCACTTTATGCCTGTGTTTCTCAACCTGGGCAACTTTAAGGTGTGGAGACTTCCATTCCCAGCATTGCTGGCTGAGGAATGCTGGGAACTGAAGTCCCTACATCTTAAAGCTGCCCAGACTGAGAAACGCTGCATTAGATGATAGATGCTGAGTGGTCAAGAAAAGGTCTGTGTTTTTTCTTTTGTTATTTTCTTATTGAAGCAGGAAGCGGTTTGTCACCAAATTCAGTGCAGACCATCCCACGATCCAGGTAGAAGAAAAATAAGAACTGAAGCAGCTTGGAAGGAAAGGCAGGGGTGGGCATTTGCTATCATCTTATTCTTCACTTGAGACAGAAGCTCCTTAGCTTCTTTTCAGTCAGCCCACTTTTTAATTTCATATTATTGCCTGTTTAGAATAATACATAAAATACTACACACACACACACACACACACACACACACACACACACACACACGGAGAGAGAGAGAGAAATTCTAGTATTTGCTAGAATTCATATTAGAGTAAGAGCAATTAATTTCAGAAATGCAAGAAAGGACAAACATTACTGGCTACGGATAATCTGAGTTATAATACAGCACATCTTAAATTTAAACTGGTATACATTTAAATTAGCTAAATCCGATTAATAAGAAAATCCCTTCTTGATCTAGCTATAACTGTCACTTGTCTCCCAGATATAAAATGAAACCCATTTTTAAAAGTGCTTTTTGGCTTCGTAACATAGAAAAAAATTAGCAGCTAATCAGCATTATCCAAAGATAAATATTACTTTGACTAAATTCTTATTCCGCATGGAACTCTTCAGTACAACTTTCAATTTTTATCTTTATGATTTCCTAACAATAAAATGCTTCCCCACAAGAAATGGGATTGTTTAGATCCATTTTTGCAAACAGAAAATTTAAAGGAAAATATAGGGATGGAGAAACAGATGCTAATGAAACATCATCTAGCTCAGGCATGTTAAACTGTCGTCATGCCAAAACCGCGCCCAGCCCATTGCCGGCAATGGGGAAAAAGTTGTGATACATCGCGAGTTTGACATGCCTGATCTAGCTGTTAGTAATAGGTATTCAATTTTAGCTTTGATGTAGTGCTGACTTCTTGGTGACTGCCTACAAATCAGAATGTGAAGACAGAATGTGGAGACAGAAAGAGGAGAACAATAAAAAAAACCAGTTGACTACTCACTTGTTGTGAAAATAAACAGAAGAATTGATATAAAAACTGCGGTGTAATAAAACACACATTCTGGAAAACAAGATGTGATGCAACCAGTTAAGAGACATAAAACACCAAACATATCTTGAATATCAGAAGAAATAAAGCAGTAAAACAGGGGTCTTCAAACTTGGCCCTTTTATGCCTCAGCCAGGCATGCCTGGCTGAGGAATTCTGGGAGTTGAAGTCCACAAGTCATAAAAGGGCCAAGTTTGAAGACCCCTGAAGTAAAAGAATCCTGTCTATTGAGACTCATCATCCAGATGGATAATGATATCACTGACTGGAATTAAACTCTTTGAAGGAAGCAGTGGAGAGAAAATTCTCCCACAAGGAAGCTCAGCTTCCATCACTGTCACAACCAATGAAGCAGTCTTCACTAATACCATCACCCTAATCCACTTCAGACTTAGAAGCTCCGTGACTCGTTTGAAATAGAAATTGTGTCCTCTTTTTTCCTGACACCTCGCCAGAATGCTCTCATCTCACTTTGCCTTTAAACCACAATCTGGATGACGTGCACATCAAAAGAGATCATGCCCTGTTTATAATCTAGACTCTGCAACCATGATTAAAAGTTGGTTTACAAGAAATAGTTTTACTGCAGATGGGTTTGGACTGGAAGTGAAGAAATCCGCAGCAAGTTAGTGGAAGGCGATGGAAGCTCCTACTGAACATTATCAAGGAAAAACGTTACAGGTAGTCCTTGACTTACAGCCATTCATGTAGCAACCGTTCAAACTTACAATGGCATTAAAAACTGATATATGACTGGACCTTACGCTTATGACCATTGCAGCATCCCCAGGATCATGTGATTAAAATTCAGGTGCTTGGCAACCAGCATTTACGACGGTTGCAGCATCTCAGTGTCATATGATGGCCATTTGGAATCTTCCCAGTTTCTGACAAGCAAACTCAGCTAGATTTGCCTAATGACCAGAAGCTTCACTTAACAACTACAGTGATTCGTTTGGCAACCATGGCAAAAAAGGTTGCAAAACTGGGCACAACTCACTTAACAACTGCCTTGCCTAGCAATGGAAATTCTAGTCCCAATTTTAGTCAAAAGCTGAGGATTATGCGTCTACATTCAAAGGTTGTTTTTACTAGAGACCAAGCCTCCACGTTCACAGTTCGCTTTAAAAAGCGCTTCGTAGAATGCTATATTTTCTTTTTTTATTAGCTCTCTGGAACATGGGTGTCAAACTGCTGGCCCGCAGGCCAGATGTGTCATCCGGAAGCCGCACCCACCCCATGGCTGGCAACGGCAAAACCATCCTGATACGTTGCGCGATGTCACGTGACGTCGCGAGTTTGACATGTCTGCTCTAGAACAATGAGGAAAGATGGGGTGAAACGTTGGATACAGAACTCCACCTGGATTCTTTTGTTTGTGTCACCTACATTCAATACAATTAAGGGAATCAGGAAAATGAATAGGATGGAGACATCTGTGCGTGCATTCCTGCATAAGGAGATGCATAACGCCTTAGCATGGTTAATATGCTGCCATTGTTAAATGCTGGGGCTTGAAATAAAATTTGGGAAAATGCTAGTGTCAACAATGAGATAGAAGTAGATTCGGTTTCTACAGTACCTCTTTTTTTTTAATAGCACCCTTCCAAACATTAGAAGAAAAGAAAGGAAAAAGTTCTGAGCTAAAAGAATCCCCAATTATATGCCACAGACACTTACCTTGTAAAAAAAGTACTGTACAAGGGTTGCTATCCTAACATAATAAAGGTGGCCATGGACAAAAAGTAACTTGGAGAGGAATTTAAATCTTGCTATTGCATAGTCACTGTTTCTTACAGCTTGTCTGCCTTCTTTGCCCATGATACCTGCAATTTGGATAAGCAAAAGTAACAAAAGTAACTTCTCTTCCTAAGTGACACATGTAAGTCAAACAACATATGCAACAATAACAGAAGATTCAGCCTTTTGGTGTGCTGTTTGGAGATTTAAAGGAGGCCTGAGCAGACAAGAGCACACCTTTTATTCCACAACTAAACCAAGATTTTAAACATGCATAAATACGTTTTATTGCTGAAGTACATAACCAATCTCTCTTTTTTTCCATGGAGGGACTCAGAAATATTTTTTTTTGGGGGGGGAACATACTTCTACCAATAGCCCTCTTCACCATTTACTATCCTTCTCCAGATTAGTGGTTTTCAAACATTTTGGCCTCAGAACCAATTTCCATTATTAAAAATGACTGAGAATCACAGAGAGCTTTGGTATATGTGGATTATGTCTATCGGTATGTACAGATATTATATTAGAAATTAAAACTGAGAAATGGTAGCATATTTACTTGATTTTGCAGACACTTGAAAGGATCTCGGGGACCCCACGCTACACTTTCTCTGCTCTAGAGAAAGCTGCTTGGAAGCAGTGGAAAGCCACCAATTCCCATAGAAAAAAATAACAATTATTCCTACTTTCTTTACTAACTTAGGTTCCTTCAAATATGCTTTTATTTATTTATTTATTTATTTATTTATTTATTTATTTACTTACTTACTTACTTACTTACTTACTTACTATACCGCCCTTCTCCCGAAGGACTCAGGGCGGTGTACAGGGCAATAAAAATACAATAATAATACAACATACAAAAGTTAAAAATAAGATTAAATAGAACTAGCCCATTACAATAAATAATTAAAAATTACTAAATAAAATACCCCAAACCCATTAGACCAGGCTGGCTTGTTCAAATAGGTAAGTTTTCATATCATGGCGGAAAGAGCGAAGGTCGGGAGCCATCCGGAGCTCAACTGGTAATTGATTCCAAAGGGCTGGCGCGCCCACAGAGAATGCTCTCCCCCTGGGGGCCGCCAGCCGGCACTCTCTGACCGGCGGCACCCTGAGGAGGCCCTCTCTGTGGGAGCGCACAGGACGAAGGGAAGTTGACGCCGGCAGCAGGTGCTCCCGTAAGTAATCTGGACCCATGCCATTTAGGGCTTTATAGGTCATCACCAGCACCTTGAATCTCACCCGGAGGGCAACTGGAAGCCAATGCAGCTCGTGGAGTAGAGGTGTTACATGGGAGTATCGGGAGACCCCCAACACAACTCGCGCGGCCGCATTCTACACCAGTTGAAGCCTCCGAGTGGTCCTCAAGGGCAGCCCCATGTACAGAGCATTGCAGTAGTCTATACGAGAGGTCACGAGCGCATGAGTGACTGTACGCAGGGCATCCCGGTCCAGATAGGGTCGCAACTGGCGCACCAGGCGAACCTGGGCAAAAGCCCCCCTGGTCATAGCTCCTATATGATCTTCCAGATTGAGCTGTGAATCCAGGAGGACACCCAAGTTATATATTGAGCTCTCCGGCCCAGGCTGAGAATTTTTAACTGAGGTTTTTAGTTAAGGGATAATTTAATCTTTTTTAATTGTTTTTTTAACTTTTGTATTTCGTACTGTTTGATTTTAAATACCCTGTAAACCGCCCTGAGTCCTTCGGGAAAGGGCGGTATATAAATTTAATAAAATTAAATTAAATATTAGCATATACCTAGCCAGGATTAACACTCACAGCATATTTGGAGCACATCAAGTTGCAGAATGTGTGGTGTTATTAATTTACTTATTTACTTGCTTGGCTTATAATTCTAATGAATCTGAAAAGAATTTGAGTGGCCTGCATTTCCATCTGACATTAAGATGATTAAAAGAAAAACAAAATTATAATCTAAGAATTAACAATTACAACTAAATTTCAAAGAAAATGTTTGCAACTGAGAAGGTGCAATCGTAAAGCCATTCCTGGTTGGCAAGCTGGATGTAAAGATGCTTTATTTATTTAAATATCTTTTACTTATTATTTTATTTAACTGAAAGGCTCCTGTATACATAGAACCTAGTTTATTATTTTTTCATCTAGAGAGATGATACCCATTGTAATCCCAATTAATGAAGTTTAAATACAGTGAGACTCTGACCATCATTTAAATATTACCTATGCCAACATGAGCTTCTTGTATCATGCTCACATCATTAGCTCCATCACCAATAGCTAATGTGATAGGCTTCTCTGGAGATGTTTTTAGCAGCCGTACAACCTGTAAAAGGAAGACAATACTTCTTTAAAACAAAACTGACATTATTTGGGAATCAGTGATTTGAGACACTGAGGTTTCTCAATAAACTCAAGAGAAGGCAATGCTTAAAATTCAAACATTTAACCAAAACATTTTCTAATGGATAGAAAATAATTCAGAGATTAAAACTGATTACATCAATCCTATGTGTTTCCAACAAATCAAGAATTTATTTCCACTGAAAAAAACTGATTGAAGGAACATTGGCTTTGATCTAGGCTTAGTTTTCCTGATCTAAAATGTCATCCAAATACAGCTAGATTTTTCCCCCCTCAAAACAAATATGGTACATAACTAAAATGCTAGTTTACTTGGCTTCTTCTCTTAAAACCTCAGGAAAGCTATTTTAGAAAAAAGGAGTGCACATCTTCTGTAACAGAGGCAGGGAGCTTCTCCCCCACTGCCAAATTGTAGCTCCCAGCATTTCTCACATGCTCACTGTGTGGAATCAAATAATCAAGGCTCACTGCAGTGTTTATTAAACAGTATACACTGGTGAAAGGAATTGCTACACCAAGACTTTTGAGGCTGACTGGCTGGGAAATGTTGGTGTACTTTGGGTACAGGTAGTCTTCGACTTATGATGACAATTGAACCCAAAATTTATGTTGCTAAGTGAGACAGTTTTTAAAGTGAGTTTTGCCCCATTTTATGACCCTTCTTGCCACCGTTCTTAAGAGAATCACTGCAGCTGTTAGGTTAGTAATAGTAAGTGAATCTGGCTTCCCAACTGACTTTTACTTGTCAGAATTTCCCAAAAGGTGATCACATGACCCCCCGGGACGTTGCAATTTTCATAAATATGAATCAGTTGCCAAAGGTCTGAATTTTGATCACGTGACCATGGTGGGCATGCTGCAACGGTTGTAAAGTGTGAAAACCGGTCATAAGTCACTTTCTGCAGTGCTGTTGTAACTCTGAACTGTCACTAAGCCGTTCAAAGTTGAGGACTGCCTGTACACCTAAGAGGACATGCCAGCCGTATAGCAAGACAGGCAATAGTAAGCCCTACTGCCTGTCTTATTTTGTAGCCAGGTAGACAGGTGTTATTGGGCAGAACGCTCAATCCTTCTACACTCAGCTTGAAACAGGAAGGTTGAGAGAGAGGCTGTGGCAGGTTATTAAGAGCCAAGCGCGGCTGATGCACAACTTCCATGAGCTCCTGTTAATTCACACCTTTGCTTTCTGCAGAGGTGCCATACGACAGCAGAGCACAGCAGAGCAATTTCGGCAGACCTCCATGAAGAGTTTCTCGTGTTGCCTGAGGGCCAGGGAGAGGCTGGTCCCATCCACTACCAGCCCGTGCTGGATTACGTGGTCATCCTTTATTCTAACAAAGGAAGGAGAAAACAGGAGAAACAAATCCGTTATTGTTTCATGAAGGCCAACAGTCAAGACACATCAAATGCTTTAAGAACAACTGCAGACAACGAGGACAGGCTGAACTAGGAACCCTTCCCACTCGCCAAGCGGCAGTCTCATTAGCTTCTTGTGTGCTCATTTTGTAGCGAAGATGATGGTGGAATAGGACTGCTTTATTTTCATACTGGAAAATTCTGTTAGTAATGCGGGACAACATTTCGAGTCGGAAATGTTTTGTTTTTGTTGTTCTGAGCTGAGCACAAGTATCCTCAATGTTGTTTTCAACCATTCTAAAAGTGCTCCGAGTTCAAAAGAGGGCCATGCTGAGCTTAGAGTACTGCTGCTAATGCCAACACAACTTATTTGTAGTTCAAAACCAAGTTTTTCTAGCTTAAAGTCAAGTCTCTAATTGAAAAAAAAAGAATGTTGGAATCTTTTACTGTAGTACCTTGTTTCTTAATTGCTTTTTCTCTCAGGACTCCAATGCTAGAACTGTGTTGGTTATTTTGGAATATTTTGAATAACAGAAAAATTATGGAGGGCCCCAAAAGAGCTTTTCATTCCATGGCTTATATTTATCAATGTCTGCCATACTAAAAATTAAAATGGATGCATTTACTGCTGCTGTCATTTCTCACAACTGCTTGATAGGATTTTAATATTGTTATTATTTTTAAACACAGGCTGGCAAATAATTTTGATTTTCAGCTCCCCTGACAGTTTCTTGGGGGACCCTCAGGGAATTTTGGACCACATTTAAGAAACACTATTTTAGAAACCTCGGTTCCCCATCAGAGGCTGTTGACATCACTTCAGAAACGGGCAAGGTTTTACCTCTTGGCGAGCTGTCTCAGTTGCTCCGCACACGTGCTGTCTGATTTGTGTTGCACTAGTTCCAGGATGTTCATGGTTCTGTGGAAGTGTCCACATGATAAGCTGACGCTTACCGCTGTTTCATGTTTGTCTCCCGTGAGCACCCACACTTTAATCCCTGCCAATCGAAGAGCTTCTATGGTTTCCTGGACTTTGTCTTGCAGCCTGAAAGTGAGCAAATGGCATGGGTGAACAATATCAGAACTCATTGGGTCAGGATCATAACATCTCTGCTTAGACAACGTAGCATAGCTGTTAGTCCAAAATCAGAAAGATTCTGATAGCTTCTTTCCAGACTAACAAATTTCATCCAAAGATGACTACAGCTCTGATGAAGATGGATGTGATGAAGTGGACTGTAGTTCACGAAAGCTTATCCCTTTGGAATAAATTTTGTTGGTCTGAAAGGGAGCTACCAGGCTCCTTCTGATTTTTGATTTTGTGGAGGTTACCTGTTTTCACTATTAATGGAGAAGATCGAAAGGTTTGCCCTCCAACCACTGGATATTTATATTCAAGCACTATTTCAGCTTTGGATATTTCATGTCTAAGCATCCAATGGTTTTTTTTTAAACTTGGTGTTTTACATCAAGCTATATTCAGGCTTATTCCAAGAAGCAACATCTGAAGAAACTATGTTCATTTTTAACAAGCCCAACAGCGGGAAGTAACATCTAGTGACTTTGTTTGATTTTGGAAAAGAAAAGGAAAAAAAAGCAAAGTAGGAAGGACCTAGGAGATCACTAGGAAATCCTACAGTATAAGCTAGAGTAGGTAGTTACAAACAAACGAGTATTCCCAAAGAATGCTGCGGCAAACTACTTGCACACTGTGGTGAAGAAAATGTCACCAAGAATTGATTTTTACTCACACTGTTACTTTATGTAGTATAAAACACATCCAGGCCACCAATAGGATGGTCACCCCTGCTACAGGTCAGATTTCATGTCACAGGGAACATGCTAGTTAACGCAAGCTATAACTTAATAGTCTCAATTCCCAGTAGAGTCCTTGTTGCCCTCTGCGCTTGTCTGTTTTCTTGCAGAGGTTTCATTCAGACATCTAAACTCAGAGAGCAACAAGGACTCCACAGTTCAACCCTGAGCTACAAATATTACATTCTATCTGTATCAATTCCCAGTCTCACCACATTGATCCTTTTTAAACAGTGATCACATACTGGGCCTGTTAAATACTAACCTAACTCATCTTATGGTTGTGGGATGGCAACTACAAAGCTTTTCCTCTTTGAAGTGCAACATGTTCAATAGGATACAGGTAGTCCTTGACTTATGACCACAATTGAGCCCAAAACTTCTGTTGTTAAGCGAGACAGTTAAGTGAGTTTTGCCCCATGTTACAACTTTTCTTCCCATAGCTGTTAAGTGAATCACCACAGTTGTTGAATTAGTAACATGGATGTTAAGTGAACCGGGATTTCCTCACTGATTTGCTTGCCAGAAGGTTGCAAAAAGTGATCACGTGACCTCTGGGATACTGCAACTGTCATGAATATAAGCCAGTTTCCAAGCTCCTGAATTTTGATCATGCGACCATGGGGATGCTGCAGGGGTCATAGGTGTGAAAAATGGACATACGTCCCTTTTTCCAGTGCTGTTGTAATTTCGAATGGTCATTAAATGAATGGTTGTTAAGTCGAGGACTACCTGTACTTACTCACACAACACTGGGTGCTGTGGCTCCAACTGTCATCTTCCCTCTTTATGCTGATGGGAAAAATTATACATATCACATACTGCTATTTAGGGAGAAAAGAATGAGCATCGAGCTAGTCTGTGTCAGAATTTCTTTCCCAAATAAACAAAACAAGAAGTATATACTTGTCTTCTACTCCTGTAGCTCCAAGTAATTCCAAGTCTTTTTCAATGAAGTTATATGCCTCTGCCAACCGTTCTTCTCGCTGCTGCAAGGCAGTTTTTGCTTCAAAAAGACGCTGCTCCACTTCTTTATACTCCTCCTCTGTGAATTTTCTGTAAGCTACACAGAGAGTTCTTAATCCTTTCTGTGAAAAGAATATAAAGTGATTAGTAGATAGGATACTGACAAAAATGTTTGCTTACTGATGGAGTGCATCATTAAATGAAAGTCCAGACAGTTTAGGTCTCCCAAAAAGTGTCTTTTTTTTTTTTGGACAAGGCACCTTCAGTTTTACTCCCATTAATGGAAGAGGATGAAACCAAGCAACACAGACCAAAGTTCAAGGACAGATGTGGTCTGTAGTCTGTCAAATAATGCTAATTTTGGAAAGCAATGAAGAGATTCTTCTCTCGGGGAGAAGAAGGCTCTACGTGAATCAGAGGCAACTGGTTATAGGGAGAAATAGAAGGAAGAGAGGGAAGAAGAGAAAGGCCGATGGTCTGAAGAAGCTGAAATGCTTTATTTTTCCAAATGCCATTCTCTCAAGATGTTTTGACCAAAGTTCCTATAATCTCTGAACATAAAAGCTGGGGCTGATGGGAAAGTCTATGGTAAAGTCAAGACACTCCCATCAGCCCTCGCTTTGTAAACAAAATCCACAAATAGGCTCGGCATCAGGTAGCACTCCAGGGATCTCAAGCAAAAGTACTAATACCACTTTACAATGCCTTGGTAAGGCCACACCTGGAATACTGCATCCAGTTTTGGTCACCACGATGTAAAAAAGATGTCGAGACTCTAGAAAGACTACAGAGAAGAGCAACAAAGATGATTGGGGGACTGGAGGCTAAAACATATATGGAACGGTTGCTGGAACTGGGTATGTCTAGTTTGATTCTGGGAAGAGTTTGATTCTGTGACCCCTGATGAAGTGGACAGGATTATGGGGAGGCTGAGCTCCTCCACATGTTTGTTGGACCCGTGCCCTTCCTGGCTGGTTTATGCAGCTAGGGAGAGGACACGAGGCTGGCTCCAGGCGGTTATATCTGCTTCTTGGAGTGAGGGTTATTTCCCCACCGTCTTGAAGGAGGCGGTGGTGAGACCTCTCCTCAAGAAGCCTGCCTTGGACCCAGCTGTTTTGAACAACTTTCGTCCAGTCTCCAACCTTCGCTTTCTTGCGAAGGTTGTCGAGAGTGTGGTGGCGCATCAGCTCCCTCTGGTCCTGGATGAAGCGGATTATCTGGACCCCTACCAATCGGGTTTCAGGCCCGGGTACAGCACGGAGACGGCATTGGTCGCTCTGGTGAATGATCTCTGGAGGGCTCGGGATAGGGGATATTCCTCTGTCCTAGTCCTATTAGACCTCTCGGCGGCTTTCGATACCATCGACCATGGTATCCTGCTGCGGCGTCTCAGGGGATTGGGAGTGGGAGGCACAGTTCTTCAGTGGTTCTCCTCCTATCTCCTGGGACGCTCGCAGTCGGTGTTGGCAGGGGGGCAGAGATCGGCCCCTAGGTCTCTCGTTTGTGGAGTTCCTCAGGGGTCGGTTCTCTCGCCTCTCCTGTTCAACATCTACATGAAACCGCTGGGTGAGATCATTCGTGGTTTTGGAGTTGGGTATCATCAATATGCTGATGATACCCAACTTTTCTTTTCGACCCCAAACCACCCCAGTGATGCCCTCGCTGTGATGTCCCGTTGCCTGGAGGCGGTTCGGGTCTGGATGGGGAGGAACAGACTTCAACTCAACCCTGACAAGACTGAGTGGCTGTACATTCCGGCATCCCGGGACATTCAAAATGTTCCATCTCTTTCTATGGGGGGTGAGCTCTTACCCCCCGTGGATAGGGCTCGCAACTTGGGAGTCCTCCTAGATTCACGGCTTACCCTGGAAGATCATATAGTGGCCGTGACTAGGGGGGCTTTCGCCCAGGTTCGCCTGGTGCGCCAGTTGCGGCCCTATCTGAACCGGGATGCCCTGTGTACGGTCACTCATGCGCTCGTGACCTCTCGCCTTGACTACTGTAATGCTCTCTACATGGGGCTTCCCTTGAAGACCACTCGGAGGCTCCAACTGGTACAGAATGCGGCCGCGAGAGTTGTCTTGGGAGTTTCCCGGTACTCCCATGTTACACCTTTGCTCCGCGAGCTGCATTGGTTACCAGTTGTCTTTCGGGTGAGGTTCAAGGTTTTGGTTACGATCTTTAAGTCCCTACATGGCATGGGTCCGGGATACCTCAGGGACCACCTGCTGCCGGCATCAACTCCCCTCCGCCCTGTGCGTTCCCACAGAGAGGGCCTCCTCAGGGTGCCGCCAGTCAAGGAATGCCGACTGGTGGCCCCCAGGGGGAGGGCCTTCTCTGTGGGCGCTCCGGCATTATGGAACCAACTGCCGGTGGAGCTCCGGACGGCATCAGACCTCCGAACTTTCCGTCGTGGCCTGAAGACCCACCTATTTGAAATGGCTGGTCTGGCCTGACGGGGGATTATGGGTTTTAATTTGTCGTTTTAGATTTGTATTACTGTTTTAACTGGGCATGGGTTTAATCTTTTTTAATTTTTGTATTGTCTTTTTTATATATGCCCTGTGAACCGCCCTGAGTCCCTACCAAGGAGAAGGGCGGTATACAAATTAAATAAAACTTAAACTTAAACTTAAAACTTAGTTTAACGAAGAGAAGAGTGAGGGGTGACATGATAGCAGTGTTCCAATATCTCAGGGGCTGCCACAAAGAAGAGGGAGTCAAGCTATTCTCCAAAGCGCCTGAAGGCAGGACAAGAAGCAACGGATGGAAACTAGTCAAGGAGAGAAGCAACCTAGAACTAAGGAGAAACTTCCTGACAGTTAGAACAATTAACCAGTGGAACAACCTGCCTCCAGAGGTGGTGAATGCTCCAACACTGGAGGTTTTTAAGAAGAGCCTGGACAGCCATTTGTCTGAAATGGTATAGGGTTTCCTGCCTGAGCAGGGGGTTGGACTAGATGACCTCCAAGGTCCCTTCCAACTTATTATTATTATTATTAATTATTATTATTACTATTATTATTATTATTATTATTATTATTATTATTATTATTATTATTATTATTATTATTAAAGCACTCTGAATAAAATTGCCTATCGATGCCCAACACATATTCCAACCAGTTCTTAACCCACACGCTTAGTGGATCTGAAATATTATACATTGTACAGTTGGTTATAGTATCCTTATATTTGTTACAGTAATAATTGTTTCTTAATTTAGCACAAGGGTCAGGAACTATGGCCCTTCAATTCAACTACGGACTTCAATTCTGGGAGTTGAAGTCCACAGGTCATAAAAGGGCCATCGTTCCCCACCCCTGATTTAGCATCACCTCTACCATGATCTATCAGAAAGTTTGAAAACAGGCTCTAACATACCAATGCAAATTCATCCACATGGATTCTTGTTTTTTCTACCTCACCATTTTTACTGGAAGGAAGAATAACAGATTCTGCTCCTTTGGTAAATAAAAGCTTTTCACCTACCCCAAGAAAAAAATAATACAAGTTAGCAGTGCTTATCAGAGGCTATTCGTGTTCCTTTTATAGAACTGGTTTTAGGGGGTCGGAGAATACGTAACATCAAAAGCATCACTATTTTTTTTTTAATCTTACCTGATGGACTTTCCACGATCACACTCATTCTCCTACGATTGGGATCAAATTCCAGTACATGTAGTAATTTGTACCTTTAAAGGAGAAGAGGCTCATGCTTAGTTTGGGTATGAAATAAAGGCCATACTCGTGAAATGCAGAATATTATGAAAACTGCATGCCTGACATTGCACGCACAGGTTATACTTGATGGGCCTGGAGAAGATGACTCCTGTCAATAGAGAGGCTAATTATAGTCATTTCTGTAATTGATGGAGGGACAGAAAAAGGAAGGAACAAAGGTGAAGGGACACCATTTCCCCAAAGCCATGTGCCGTTTACTTGATCTTCACATCTCATTTCACTAAGTGGCTTACTTATAACGATTCATTTTAAGTAGAGTCCTATTTCTTCAATGTAACCAAAATGCAACCTGTACTTAGGAAAACAAAATCCTCAATTTTTAAAACTGACATATCATTAACTGTTCAAGTGATACTTAAGGAGAGGAGTTTCTGGTTTGTAGCTTAGGAGGAATGCCATTATGGTAAGGTCACATTCGTGGAAGATACACTGTTAAGAAGCTACTAAGCCTGGACCAGATGGGTTATTGAGGTCGCAATATAAGTGTTTCAAGGACAAATGTTTACAACCTCTACAAAGCACTGAGAACTCTATTTTACAGGGAGGAAAAATGACAAGAGTTGGAAAGAAGCTAATATAATATTATTGCCTAAAGAGGGATAAATTTGACATAAGCAAGAAACTACAGTCAATATTACAATGTCAATATTGACTAATGATTGTAAGTTGATTACGATTTTAGCTGAAAGACTGAAAATAGTTTTGCAAGAATTTAGATAGATAGATAGATAGATAGATAGATAGATAGATAGATAGATAGATAGAAAGACAGATAACCTTTATTGTCATTATTTACTGTGGGGAAAATGGCACACATTAAAAACGAAATTTAGTTGCTTGCTCTCAAAGTGTACACATATATAACACGCATTTAAACATACTATATACAACATATACATAGACCTACACCCTTACATATAACATATAAATATTAATTGCTGTCCATCTTGAATACATAACGGAAGGAGGAAGCTTTAGAGTTTACAAGGTTAATACTTAATTTATTCATGAGGATCAGGGTGGATTTTATTTCAGATCTTTCCTGTAAATGTGAAGAACTTGAAGGAATATTTTATCATGTTTGGTAGATGGGTAAAAAAGCCAAACAATTTTGGATATAAATAAATGCACTAATTCAGAAAAATTTAAAGACTAATGTATATATACTCAGAGGTTTTACTTTTGGGGATTCTTTTGGGATTAACAGACAAATTTAGATCTTTAACCACTGGGCCATCGCGCTCCCCCCCACGCCCTGATATCAGAAATTAGGATCTTTTAAATCCACTTTGGCTGAAGTTGATGGCAGTTGCATTCACCAATATTTCTAGGACCGTAAGTTTTACTCCTGCACTATAGAATTTCAGTATTTTTTTTAAAGAAACAAGGAAACATATTCTTTGTTGCTTTACCTTTCCAGCTTTCCACAGCTTTTAAGCTCCATGCTTTCTGCATTTGCCCCAGTAAACACAACACCAACCCTAAAAATTCCAAAGAAAGTGAAAGAAGTGGATAACCTTATGAACATTAAAAACAGTGTCTTGTGTAGAAAAGTAATATTGCTCACTATTATCCATGCATAGCAGTAAAATGCTTTTAGAAAGAATCTTGAATAATTCTTCCATGAAGGTGCTTTCAGATTTCATAATAGACTCCTGTTTAAGGATGGCTGAACGCAACAGTAACAAGTTATATTAAAGCCAGTTAATTTAATCAAAAATTAAATTCTGAAATTGACATCTAGACTCCAATCCATTTTTGCTAATCTCTATGCAGCTCTATTAAAGAAGAAGAATTAAAATGTATACCATATAGATTTAGTTACATTGGGAGAAGGAACAAAGTTGCACCAGTGCTGCAAGGCAAAATCCCCACCGCTCTGCACTCTGCAAGCCCTGGCATGACCAGCTGATGTCCACCATCTTCTTCCTGCCACTGACAAGGCCCAGCAAGTTCTGTCCCTATGCAAGGCAAGTGCTGACTCAGGAATTCTGGGAGTTGAAGTGCATGAGTCATAAAAGAGCCGAGGTTGCCTACCCCTGGCCTAGGCCTTCTTCCAGAGGCCACACACTCAGTTCTCTAAATTACAGGGGCCATCCTTGTGTTGCTTTGGAAAACATCAGACGTTTTCTGAAGGCTTTCCGAAGCATTGGAGAATAATGAGCATGGCTTTCTTGGAAGGTTTCAGAAGGCCTCAGAAGCCTGACAAAAAACAGTTATGAGCAATTTTGGTGGCTTTCCCTCAAGGGATGTAGACAAGTTGATGTCAAATAAATGTCTGCTGTGGATCCCTCACTTGGATTTCTACACTAAGCAGGGACACTGTGGCCTAAATGCCATTCTCAGTTTCACATCCCTTCCAATTCTCAATCATGTCAATCGATGATTCTCAACCAGTAAATCATGCTGGGAGTAATCAGTGGAAAAAAGGAGAAAGGGCCACCCTACTACCTGTTGGGTGGACACTATAAAAGACAGACACCAGGACGACCATGGCGGATCTGAAGGAGGAGGTGCAAGTCAGGCGGGCATGGAGAATGCTGATTCATAGGGTGGTCAAGGGTCAGACATGACTGAATGGCTGATAATGACGTCTGATTCTCAAGAGCCTGCAATTCTGTTGAGACTCATCAGCTGAATTGACTAAATGGAAGAGCGAGGCAGGGTAACTCTAGCAGAGGGCCCAGAGATAATCAGTTTGGTAGTATGGCTGTTATTTTACTAACCAACCATAGTGGTGTTACAAAAAGCAATGCAATGCCCTAATTCCTGCTAATTCATCCCTGGTATTCTAGAACTCATACAAGAGCACATCTAGTAAGAGTTAAAGAAAGGCTGGACAGCATATTTGGACCTCTCTTCTCCTTGGCTTGTTCCCCCAATCTGGTATTGCCCTTTACAATGCAGAGCCTGGCCTTATGATCCTTACTTGCGAGCTGCTTCAACTAAAGTCTTTTCATCTGGGGACGAGGCGTAGTACTCCAATTCAGATGGTAGACCATTGCTACGCCACGGGCTGTCGCAAATGCCATCAGTTTGGTCATTATTAATCTGCACTGTATGACAGAGACAAAGAGCTTTCAGGAAGAGTTCTTCCTCATGTGTCTGTTAAAAAAAAATAAAGACAAAACACTGCGATGAATCTGATTTATTAATTTTATCTTTATCCTATGAAGCAAACTCCTACCAAAATAAAAAATTATGATTAGCCACAAAAATGTAAGCCTGTGTATTTTCATGGTGAATATCTGGGCTATCATAGCTAGAGAAGTTTTTTTTCCTCTCAACTAAAAATACAACACTTATTACGGTCCAAAGTACTGAACAAGGTCTCATAATATTTTATGAAAATTTTGGACAGGGTTTTTACATTTTTTCACAAATGGACTTATCTACGACTTTATTAAGATTGTTATTTTCTTAACAACTGACAATCTACAGGTGTTCCACAACTTACGAACATAATGTGAGCCCGCAATTCAGTTATAAGTTGTGAAGTCATAAAATGGGTCATTACGTGACTATGCCTGATTTTACAAGCTGGTCTTTCGTGTGTGTGTGTGTATGTGTGTGTGTGTCAGTTATTAAGCAAATGCAGTGGTTGTAAAGCAAATGTAATGGCTGTAAAATGAATCCATTGTTCACTACAGAGCATTGGGAAGTAAATGTCAGTTTCTGGAAAAAACATTGTGAACTGTGGGACGCAGCAAATGGCTATAAATGTGGGCTGCTTACTGAGTGCCCCAAATATGGTCGTTTGACAATGGATGTTGGAACTTCAAATTCAATTTTTAAGTCCCATTTTTTAGGGTCTGTTGTAACTGTGGTGATAAGTCGAGGAGCACTTGTATATAGACAGGCTGCCAAATGTTTTCTGGTATTATTTCATGCAGTATCTAAATATGGGCCTTATAGTGAACATATTATTGTACATATAGATATTATGTATGTAGGAAGTCTAGTTTGTCAAACCTTTTTCTTCTACATTTTATCATCTAAGAGACAGAATAAGGAGTACCCAATTGCACGGAGATTTTATGTAATAAGTTTAAATTTTGAATATGTTTTAGTTTAATTCGAAGAATGGCTGCGGGACTTGGGTTTGGCTGGTCTAAAGAAAAGGAGAAATAGGGGAGACATGATAGCAGTATTCCAGTATTTGAGGGGCTGCCACAAACAAGAGGGGGTCACGTTATTCTCCAAAGCACCAGAGGGAAGGATGAGAAACAATGGTTGGAAGCTGGTCAAAGAGAGAATTAAGGAGAAACTTCCTGATGTGAGGACAATTAACCAGTGGAACGGCTTGCCCCCAGAAATCGTGGGTGCTCCATCACTGGAGGTTTTTAAGAAGAGGCTGTTGTTGTTGTTAGCTGCGAAGTCGTGTCCGACCCATCGCGACCCTATGGACAACATTCCTCCAGGCCTTCCTGTCCTCTACCATCTTCTGGAGTCCATTTAAGCTCACGCCTACTGCTTCAGTAACTCCATCCAGCCACCTCATTCTCTGTCGTCCCCTTCTTCTATTGCCCTCGATCTTTCCCAGCATTAGGCTCTTCTCCAGCGAGTCCTTCCTTCTCATTAGGTGGCCAAAGTACTTGAGTTTTAGCTTCAGGATCTGGCCTTCTAAAGAGCAGTCAGGATTGATCTCCTCTAGGACTGACCGGTTTGATCGCCTTGCGGTCCAAGGGACTCGCAGGAGTCTTCTCCAGCACCACAGTTCAAAGGCCTCAATTCTTTGGCGCTCAGCCTTTCTTATGGTCCAACTTTCACTGCCATACATTGCAACTGGGAAGACCATAGCCTTGACTATACGCACTTTTGTTGACAGGGTGATGTCTCTGCTTTTTAGTGTGCTGTCTAGATTTGCCATGGCTTTCCTCCCCAGGAGCAAGCGTCTTTTAATTTCTTGGCTACAGTCCCCATCTGCAGTGATCTTGGAGCCCAGGAAAATAAAATCTGTCACTACCTCCATTTCTTCCCCATCTATTTGCCAGGAATTGAGAGGGCCAGATGCCATGATCTTGGTTTTCTTAATGTTAAGTTTCAACCCAAGTTTTGCACTCTTCTTCTTCACCTGCAACAAGAGGCTCTTTAGTTCTTCTTCACTTTCTGCCATTAGAGTGGTATCATCTGCGTATCTTAGGTTGTTGATATTTCTTCCGGCAATCTTAATTCCAACTTTTGATTCATCTAGCCCTGCCTTTCTCATGATGTGCTCTGCATATAAGTTAAATAGGCAGGGCGACAGTATACAGCCTTGCCGGACTCCTTTCCCAATTTTGAACCAATCAGTGGTTCCGTGTCCAGTTCTCACTGTTGCTTCTTGACCCGCATATAGGTTTCTCAAGAGACAAATAAGATGGTCTGGTACTCCCATCTCTTTAAGAACTTGCCACAGTTTGTTATGATCCACACAGTCAAATGCTTTAGCATAGTCAATGAAGCAGAAGTAGATGTTTTTCTGGAACTCCCTAGCTTTCTCCATGATCCAGCGTATGTTGGCAATTTGATCTCTAGTTCCTCTGCCTCTTCGAAATCCTGCCTGCACTTCTGGTAGTTCTCGATCCACATACTGCTGAAGTCTAGCTTGTAGGATTTTAAGCATGACTTTACTAGCATGAGAAATGAGTGCAATGGTGCGATAGTTTGAACATTCTTTGGCACTGCCTTTCTTTGGAATTGGAATGTAAACTGATCTTTTCCAATCCTGTGGCCATTGTTGAGTTTTCCAAATTTGCTGGCAAATTGAGTGTAGCACTTTTACTGCATTGTCTTTTAAGATTTTGAATAGCTCAGCTGGAATACTGTCACTTCCACTAGCTTTGTTGTTGCTCAGCTTTTCTAAGGCCCACTTCACTTCACATTCTAGGATGTCTGGCTCGAGGTCAGTGACCACCTCATTGTGATTATCAGGGACGTTAAGCTCATTCTTGTATAGTCTTCTGTGTAATTTTGCCACCTCTTCTTAATCTCTTCTGCCTCGGTTAGGTCCCTGCCATTTTGGTCCTTTATCATGCCCATTTTTGCATTAAACGTTCCCTTCATTTCTCCAATTTTCTTGAAAAGATCTCTGGTCCTCCCTATTCTATTGTTTTCTTCTATTTCTTTGCACTGTTCATTTAAGAAGGCATTCTTATCTCTTCTAGCTATTCTCTGGAATTCTGCATTCAATTGGGTGTATCTTTCTTTTTCTCCCTTGCCTTTCGCTTCCCTCCTTTCCTCAGCTATTTGCAAAGCTTCCTCAGACAGCCATTTTGCTTTCTTGCATTTCTTTTTCTTTGGGATGGTTTTGGTTGCTACCTGTTGTACAATGTCGCGAACCTCTGTCCATAGTTCTTCAGGCACTCTGTCTATCAGATCTAATTCCTTAAATCTATTTGTCACCTCTACTGTATATTCAACAGGGATATGATTTAATTCATACCTGAGTGGCCTAGTGCTTTTCTCTACTTTCTTCAGTTTAAGCCTAAACTTTCCAAGGAGAAGCTCATGGTCTGAGCCACAGTCAGCTCCTGGTCTTGTTTTTACTGACTGTATAGAGCTTCTCCATCTTTGGCTGCAGAGCATATAGTCAATCTGATTTCTGTGTTGACCATCTGGTGATGTCCATGTGTAGAGCCGTCTCTTGGGTTGTTGGAAAAGAGTGTTTGCTATGACCATCGTATTCTCTTGACAGAATTCTATCAGCCTGTGCCCTGCTTCATTTTGCACTCCAAGGCCAAACTTGCCTGTTATTCCAGTTATCTTTTGGCTTCCTACTTTAGCATTCCAATCCCCCATGATGATAAGAACATCATTTTTTGGTGTTAGTTCTATAAGGTGCTGTAGTGCTTCATAGAACTGGTCAATTTCATCCTCTTCAGCACTGGTGGTTGGGGCATAGACCTGGACTACTGTGATATTGAATGGTTTGCCTTGGATTCGAACTGAGATCATTCTGTCATTTTGAGGATTGTATCCCAGTATTGCTTTTCCTACTCTTTTATTGACTATGAAGGCTACTCCATTTCTTCTGAAGGATTCTTGCCCACAGTAGTATACCTGATGGTCATCTGAATTAAATTCACCCATTCCTGTCCATTTTAGTTCGCTGATACCTAAGATGTCAATGTTCAGTCTTGTCATCTCTTGTTTGACCACGTCCAGTTTTCCTTGATTCATGGATCTTACATTCCAGGTTCCTATGGAGAAAAAATCTTTACAGCATCGGACTTTCCTTTCACCACCAGACACATCCACAGCTGAGCGTCCTTTCGGCTTTGGCCCAGTCGCTTCATTCTTTCTGGCGCTACTAGTACTAGCCCTCTGCTCTTCCCCAGTAGCATATTGGACGCCTTCCGACCTGAGGGGCTCATCTTCCAGCGTCATATCATTTTGCCTTTTGGTACTGTCCATAGGGTTTTCATGGCAAAGATACTGGAGTGGGTTGCCATTTCCTTCTCCAGTGGATCACGTTTTGTCAGAACTCTCTGCTATGACCTGTCCGTCTTGGGTGGCCCTGCACGGCATAGCTCATAGCTTCATTGAATTACGCAAGCCCCTTCGCCACGACAAGGCAGTAATCCATGAAGGGGAAGAAGAGGCTAGACAGTCACTTCTCTGAGATGGTATAGGTTCTCTGCTTGAGCAGGGGGCTGGACTAGAAGACCTCTGAGGTCCCTTGCAGCTCTATTCTATTCTATTCTATTCTATTCTATTCTATTCTATTCTATTCTATTCTATTCTATTCTATTCTATTCTATTCTATTCTATTCTATTAAAATTCCATTAAAAGCTATTAGATACAGCGAGTCAAGATAAAATTTGTATTTATTATTAAATTCATATCCTGCCTTTATTTTGTGCATCTTAAGGCAGAATACATAATTCTCCTACCTGCTGGCCAAAACATTAAATAGTTCTCCTACTTTAAGATCTGTTTGAATTTCTTTTCCTCAAAATATAGAACAGTGTTAATAATAACTAAATGTGCTAAAATTGCATTACATTACATTACATTCTGAATTTGACAGAATGAAGATACATTTTTAAAAAAAAACAGTTGGAGGTGAGATTTGAAAGTAATTCTTTTGGATAATTGATACATTATCCTAAAACAGTAATAAGGATCGATGTTTTGAATGAAAGGTTTTTAAATATAGGATTCCAAACACAGATGCTCATTCTCCATTAGCACAGAACATTAGGAAAAATAAGAACATTAGCATAAAAAAATGGAGCATCATGCAATTGATCTCTTGGAGACAATATACTATTTTTTCTTAGAAACCTAAATAATAACAGATCTTAGTTGCAGTCAGAATTAAAGAAAATTCATACAGCGGAAAGTTTAGAAGTTACTTTTGAAAAGCACTCATAAAAAAGCTTCAAGAAGGATGTCTATACAGATTCTCAGTCATCCAGATGAGAGTTATCCCAAAGATGCTTTTTCACGAGGCAACTGGACTTTCTTGTTTTTTCTTTGAAGATGTTTCACTTCTCATCCAAGAAGCTTCTTCGGCTCTGACTGGATGGTGAAAGTCCAATTGCCTCGTGAAAAAGCATCTTTGGGATAACTTCAAGAAGGACCCGAACTTTAGACTATAGAAAGCTCAAAATTAATTTCAAGAAATTAATTTTAGAAAGAACTTACAAAACTGGGCTGTACTCCATCTGGAAAGTCTTCTATCAATCCCTCAGGAACTAATCTGCCATTGATTTCTTGATATTTGAGACCATTAATGGAACATTCCCGAAACTGCATCACATTTTCTGTCAATGTACCAGTTTTATCTGTAAATACATACTCCACCTACAGTAAGTTAAGAAGTTACGTCAGTCAAATAAGTTTAAGAGTTAAAAAAGGCAACAAGTCTCCCTCATATCCACTAGTGGGACATTCATATGGTCTACAGATACACTGCACTCATTCCAACTTGTGCACATTTATTGTACTTATCTGAAATAGGTGTAATTGGTTTATTATAAATGCATGGAAAATAAGTATTCAATAAACTTTTCTAATAATTACACAATGTATAGGGCAACAATGCTCATTTAAAATCTCAGACTGTGGTCCACTGCTGAACCACTTTCAAATTACAATTTTTAGTGAGACAAAAGGGGGAAAAATTATAAAATCCATAGGGAATATTAACTGTGTAAAAAGAACAACTATGAATTTAATCACTTTTGATTAATCAAATCAAATCTAGCTTCGTCTTGTTTCAAACACTATTTTGAATTATTTTATACCTGTCCCAGTTCTTCATTGAGGTCTGAAGTATTTACTTGGGCCTTTTCATTTGTTTCTTCATGATAGAGATCAAGGTCCCAACCAATAAAAAAAGACCCAAGGAATTTCTGCATCTCCACAGTCACGTAAAGTGAAATGGGTATAATGAAGTTGTAAAGTACCAGGAAAGCAAGAAAATCTGAAATGAAGCTCAAGATCTAAAAGAAGAAAGGGAAGTATTATTACACTAAAAAATAAGAGAGAAAGCATTTGAGGACGAGATTATAACAGATACGATCAAAATGCAATTCTATAGAACAGTGATATTGATATAGTGAGGGCATATTCTGTAACAACCTAACTAACAGGTAGTCCTTGACTTACAACCATAATTGAGCCAAGAATTTTGCTGTTCATTAAAAAGGTCATCCTGTGACTGACCCGATTTATGATGTTTTGTGGCAGTTAAACAAGCCACGATGGTTGTTAAATCAACGGTCATTACAGAAATGCCATGGTTGTTAAACTGGAAATAAATGCTGGTTATGGCAAAAACTATAAATCACAGTTATGTATCCTTGGGATACTACAAACTGTTGTAAATGTGGGCTGGTTGCCCAACGCCCAAAACGGAATGGGACAACATGCCGCAGCCAACTCGCTATGGCCACCTCTCTATGGCCAACTTGCTGTGGCTAACTCACCACAGCCAACACGCTGTGGGACAACTCATCATGGGACAATTTATCAATTCAATTTAATTATTTAAAATAAATAAATTGTTTTCATTTTTTGTCATTCAGATTTCATTTTGCCCCTTCTTTTGCATCCTTCCTTTAATGATTCTATTCCATCATTTCTTTTGTCCTGCAGTGAGTTTCCCATGGCAACTTAGCTGCAGCAACAAGTTAGCCACGGCGAGTTAGGCATAGCGAATTGTCATAGAACCCTAACCCAAAATGCAATCATGGGATTATGGGGAAAGAGATGACTATCAAAATTTCAAATCTGGGTCATACATACTTTTGGGTGTGTTGTAACTTTGAAAGATGCTAAATGCCTGATAGTAAGTCAAGGACTACCTGTATATCATCTAAGAACTACTAAACCAAGCTTATGTTTTTTCCAAAAGTAGTGTCTTTTCTGTTTGTGATCAAGTAAGTTTAATCCAGAACAGGGATCTTACCCCATATTTGATAATACTTTTGTCTCATCCCTTTTCCACCGAACTGAAATTAGTATAGGTAGTGCTCAACTTACAACAGTTCATTTAATGACTATTGAAAGTTATAATGGGACTGAAAAAAGTGATCTGTGACCGTTTTTCACACTTATGACTAACTACAGCAGTATCCCCATGATCACAAGATCAAAATTCAGACACTTGACGAATAATTCATATTTATGACAGTTGCAGTGTCCTGGGGTCACGTGATCACCTTCTGACAAGCAAAGTCAATGGGGAAGCTAGATTTACTTAACAGCCATGTTAATAACTTAGTAAGTGCAGTGACACTTAACAATTATGGCAAGAAAGGTTGTAAAATGAGGCAAAACTCACTTAACAAATGTCTTACATAGCAACAGAACTTTGGGGCTCAAATGCGATCGTACGTTGAGGACTATCTGTATATAAAAGCCATTCATTCCATTTGCCTCTGTTGGCAAATAGTGTTATAGATGAAGGGAGACAGGGAGGCCTTAATCATAATATCAGTCCAAGAGTAGATTCAGATAACATACTGAATCTAATCTCAGTTTGACCCATGTGACATGTGAATGTATCTACTTTCTTCTTACGACTGCTGGTTACTATGTAAAGATGGGTTTTCTTTGCTGCATTAGAGGCATTATTTGCTTTTCTTGCTTGGGACGAGAATATAGAAACAACTTCTAAGCATGTGAGGTTTTTTTTTAAAAAAACCATCCCTTTAAGCAGAAAAGTAAGTCACAATAGTCACATATTATCGGCTACAATAATGGAGCAAGAAATTAACTGAAGAGAATTCTTGTCTCCCTTTAGTTATTTTTATAAGTCAAATCAAAACTTCCGATACAGGGAAAAAAACACCTAAATCAGACATATCATTTACATTTTACCTTACTGCTGTTTCTTTCATGATCAGTTTGCTGGTTATACCAAGGTTCATTCCACTTCTCTTCATTCTGCCAGGCATACTTCAGTATTGTACTCAAGACAGCTTCACAAAGGAGGATTATTAGGTAGATAATCAAAAAGGAATTCATAGACCTGGGGGGGGGGAAGACAATTGAATACCCAAATGCTACTGAATTAAAACTGTCCTATAGGTAAACAAAAAACAGAGGAGCACTGAAGACAAAGGGAGCTCTGGGCAATTCAAATATATCTGCGCATTACTTTAAAAAACTACAGCAACAATAATTCTAAGAGTCTTTGTGTTGCATTCAACCAACTTGGAACTTTTGCATACGGGGAAGGGTGGAGACTGAAAAAGGAAGTGTTTGATAGAATCATTAGGTTGGAGATTGCCCTACCATCCTGGACCAATGGCCGTCCAAACTTTTCTTGAAAAACAACAGCTTTGCTTTTTCTGTCTTACCCCTTGATTGAAAAAAAAGTTCTTCGGTATTAAAGGCAGAAGATGGAAAATCACGAGAAGTTTCTTGCTTCGTGAAGCATGTAAAACAAGAGGTCTCCAGCCTTCTGGGCACCAGGGACCGATTCCGTGGAGAAAGGTTTTTCCATGGACTGGAGAGTGTGTGGTTTTGTATGTTGCCTGCATCCCACGGATGGGGCTTTGCGTGTTTGTGTGAACCGGCTGTTGGCATGCCGCGGCCCGGTTCCGGTCCACAGGCCGGGGGGGTCGGGCACCGCTGATGTAAAACACTCAAGGGCAAACTGATATGCAGAATGAATTCAATATGTCTAGGACTGTGCTTGGTTATGCACTGATGACCTATCAGAGCAGTTCTCATAAAAACTGTCAGAAGCAAGTTTGATCTGACTACATCCCACTTCACGTGGTGATTTATTTCCAAGTTCCCTTGAGGAACAAAGTCCACGTTCAATACATTTGAATATTCCAAAAGCAAATACTAATTTCGCTAAAGTAGAACGAACGTGAGAACGTTAGCCTAATAATACTTATCAAATGGTTCAAGCAACAGAGGTGTTCAAAAAAAACGTTTTTAAAACATGTTCCTTTGCTTTTTAACTTAAGTGTCTTTTGTATTTTTTAGCTTTTTAAAGTTATTGTTTGTATTCCATCCTATGACCCTAATAAATATTTGAACTGTTCCCTTGCGCGCTTGCATCCCTTCTTCTGAATTCCTCTTGTTTTACAGTTTAAATTAATACATTAATCTTTAACAGAGTAAAATACTGCCAACCACATACTTCTCTACTGCTGATCGTTTCTGGGATTTGCTCTTATAATTCAGTGCCATCTTTGTCTCCATTCCTGTATACACAGCAACACCTATAAAAAGTAAAAGAACGTTCAGCATGGCAGCAAGACTGCGTATTACTCTAGGCTCTGTTCTTCTCCTTTTATTTTGAGGAGCCAGACACAGAGGGATTCCTTCAGTTTCTGGCTGATCACTCTGCTGGGTTTCCAAATCCACTCTTATGATTGCAGTGGTGATTTTTGTTTTTTTGTCCAGATTTTTAAATTGAGAAGATATTCTAGTATTTCACCAAATCAAATGGACCAGGAGGCAACAGAGAGAAACTTTTACAAGAGAGGTCTTTAAGTGGTCTAGGTTCCTGGAACAGAGGGAATGAAGCACCAATAGGACTTTAAAAAAGACAGACAGACAAACATAGAATCCAGGTTCTCTGGGTCACACCAGAATCAACTACAGTTAGTCCTCGACTTACAACCACAATTTCTTGCCACATTTGTTAAGCGGATCACCGCAGGTGTTAAGTGAATCTTGCTTCCCCGTTGACTTTGCTTGACAACAGATCGCAAAAGAGGATGGTGTGACCCCGACACTGGAACTGTCATAAATATGAGACAGTTGCCAAGCCTCTAAATTTATTTATTTATTTATTTAATTGGATTTATATACCGCCCTTTCCCGCAGGACTCAGGGCGGTTTACAGGGTATTTAAAACAAGAAATACAAAAGTTAAAAACAATTAAAAATAATTACAACAGTCCCTGAAAAAGTAAAAAACCCCAATTAAAATTAAAATTAAAATTCTCAGCCTGGGCCAGAGAGCTCGAAGAGCCAGGTCTTCAGGTCCCGGCGGAATGAATGGAGGTCAATCACGTGGCTATGGGGATGTTGCAATGTGTGAAAAAGAGTCATAAGTCACTTTTTTCAAGGCCGTTGTAACTTCGGCCACTAAACGAACTGCTGCAAGTCGAGGACTACCTGTATTTCTTGGTGCAAGTTATTATAATCAACACATCACTCTTCCTCTTAATTAGGAAAAGTGTCCTAACCTAGATGATCAGCCAGCGATTAGCTACTGTAACAGAAAACTCTGCAATTTCATCCATTCAAGAAATATTAACCAGTTAGTGAAACTTTACTGTCACACACCAAAAATTTCTTTAGTGTTTTTCAACCTTGCTCCACGAAGTAGAAGACTTTCGGGTCCAAGGGGTCTGCAAAAGAAAGATCACTGTTTGTTCACACTGTTGGATAAAGTGAACCAGTCCCCTCTTTCTCAGCCCTGGAAAGAAGGCAATGGCAAACTACTTCTGAAAACCTTGCCAAGAAAATTGAAGGGACTAGTCCAGGCAAATCATCAGGCATCAAAAACTGACTTGAAGGCGCACACACAAACACTGAGCAGGGCAATTGGAAATAGTTTGTCAAAGGTGAACTATAGGACTAACAAGAGGATCCTCTGGAACAGGGTTAGGGAACCTTGGCTCTTTTATGACTTGTGGACTTCAATACCCAGAATTCCTGAGCCAGCTGTGATAAGTCATTCCACAAGTCATAAAAGAGCCAAGGTTCCCTACCCCTGGCCTAGGATAAAGAGCAAATAATTTTGTCTTTGGGAATCAAAATAGTTTGGAACTAACTACCCCTCTCTGGAATGCAGCAATTTTATTGGACCTAAAAAGGAAGAGATAAATTCATAGAATAGTGTCACTGAAACCCAATTAACTTACACGTATAGTCTGGAGACACCACAAAGAGCATGTCATGTAATGCCCATCTCATTCTACTTCTGAACTTCGTGGGGGCATCAGCTGGTCATAAGACACAACAGATCCTACATGAATCCTTTTTTTCAATCCAGTAAAGCTCTTATTAAGGTTTTTTTTAAAAAAAAAATTCTGTTGTGCTATCAAAGAAATATGCATTGAAACTAAACAACCACAACAAAAGTTACGTATTTTACAAGTAATTCAAAAATTCCTTTAGTATTTCAAGTCGTTTGATATTGTTTTGTTATTGATGTTGCTCAGCTACTGTTTGCTTTGCTGTTTTTCACCACAACTCCTTCTCTAAGGAGTTCTGGATTCATCTGAATGTGCCACTTAAGAACAACTCCCTCATGCCACAAGCAAACAATACTTTGAATTCCCCCTTACAGAGAAGATACTTGATTTATGAAATGCTCTGTTGTTGCTGTCAGAGAAACAAGGGTAATAATTTCAACTTCACCTGTTTCTCTTAAGGTTTTCTGCAATGACTAGATCCTTGGACCTGCAATAATTCTTATAATATTTATATAGATGTTTACAAAGGGTGAGCAAAGACCCTGAATCAAATAAAATTGTCAGCCATGCTGACCTAATTTTAAGACAAACCTGTTGGGCACCTATCTATTATGGCTTGAAATGTCTGAGTAATTATTAGAAGAAATAGCAAGTTTACCAGGTACATAGGGGCTGAACTGTTCTATACAAGAAAACTAGTTTTTACGATTTCTTTTATATAACAAGAAAAAAACAACAGCTGGCTGTATAAATTAGTCCAAGCTGGTCAAATTACTAGCTGACAGTTCACAACATCACTCAAACCAGGAAGGAATAATAGCTTCTAACCACAAATTACAATAGCTTGCAACAGTTTGCATTTCTCACAGTTTTAAGATACTTCCACTACAACCTATTATTTATGCAGGAGTAGTTATCTAAAAGCATTCTATGGGGGGAAAAAAGGTCCACAGAACAGGGCAACAAAAAACACAGAAGCAGAAGAAGCTGCAAAGCAATCACAAAAGTAGTGTAGGAACATCTGGTCAGTGTACTTAATCTTCCCTGTGCCTGATGTAAACAAAGGCATTTTATTTCATTTTATTTACAGAAGTTGGATTGCCTGGATATAGAATTGGTCACAAATCACATTCACTGAGATTGAAGGCATTTGGCTTACCGCACTATTTCCTCAATTTGATGACTTATGGTTATACGCCCAACAAATCTGTAAAACAATATTAATGTGTTATGATTCAAGAAATAAAAGGAAAAGTTAATTTTTCAATATGCCACTAAAGTTTAGTGACTAAACCCTGACCATAATAGCATAGGAAATGAGTTAAAGAAACTGACCTGGTTTGCATGTAATGGTAAGCCCAATTCCTGGCATGCCATGATCAACAAAGCCAGGAATCTGAAGCCAAGAACAAACCAGGAAGCAACAATCAGAAATCCCAGTTCAGACATAGTGCTAAACAAACCATAGGTGGAGGCTTCCTGGTTAGCTTAATTCAAAGCCACATTCTTTAACTTTCTTCCATTTAAATACAACAGTTTAACATATGACTTTTCCTTCCTTAGCTATAAAATAATACAGGTAGTCCTTGACTTACAACCCCAATTGAGCCCAAAATTTTTGCTGCAAAGCAAGACAGTTAAGTGAGTTTTGCCTGATTTTACGATCTTTCTTGCCACAGTTGTTAAGTGAATCACTGCAGTTGTTGAATTAGTAACATGGTTGCTAAGTGAATCTGGCTTCCCCATTGACTTTGCTTGTAAAGAGGTCACAAAAGGTGACCAACATGACCCCAGGATGCTGCAAATGTCATAAACATGAACATCCAAATTTTGATCACATGATCATAAGGATGCTGCAATGGTTGTAAGTTTTAAAAATGGTAATAAGTCTTTTTTTTTCATTGTAACTTCGAACGGTTACATGAAAGATTGTGAGTCGAGAACTACCTGTAACATTTTTTCTACAGCAAATCTGCATTGTCTTGGAGAGTTGTTGGCAGAACTCTTAGTGTTAGGATGACAGAGAACCAAATGTTTCATCCTGTGTTTTTTTTTTTTACTATAGAGCGGGGAGTGAATGCTTGAACATTGGGAGAATTTTCCAAACTCAGGGAAACTCCCAAATGAAATTAACACAGCATTCCCAGTAAATCATGCCCTTGTTTTCCCTAAGCAACATAGGCATTTAAATTCATGACACCATCACAAGAATTTCCAGAGCAGTTTTAGCCTAATTTTTAATAGCCACAACTTTCTTTCCCAAATCCTTTAAAAAAAGAGAGAGAGAGAGAGCAATAAAAAACAGAAACCTGTAAAGATCTGCTTCTGGTTGCTGGCATTCAATAACAGCTACAAGTTTGTCCAGATTGGCAACAGACTGCAGCACAGCAGTTTCTGGGACTGCAATGTGTGTCTAAAAGAAAAAGCAAAAGCAATGAATTGACAAGTCTCAATACTTTTGACAGATCCCCAAAGGTCCAAAGCCCAGTTAAAAAAAAACACCTTGTGAGATCTTAAAACTGCATTCCTAATTTGCCAATAAGTTGTCAGTGTTATAGAAAATGCTGAGTTAAAACAAGCCACGATTTGGTAAACTGGTCATCTGTCAATAGAAAAATGATACATTTCTTCCATCTGGTGTTATACTCATAAATTTCAGGCCTGGCAAAATAATGTGTGAGGGTTCTTTGTTCATCTTAATGAGTGCAAGACTCCCTCACATGATGATCACCACTTGACAAACAGAAAAAAAAAACCAAACAGATCATAAATTGGATGAAGCTCTGTATTCTTGTAGAATATTTACTAAAAAGAGGAAAATAGTTGGAGAAATATTAAGGTATACGGATGCCAGTTAAAAAAAGATTGTCTGTGACAAGAAATAAATAGTTGAAAGTAAATAACCAATGAAAAATACATACATAGAAGGGGGGATTTGGTCATCTAGAAAGAATTAATGAGCATTAAATGACAGGACAAATAAAGGAAGGAAGCATGAATGTCTTAACAGGAAAGGAAAAAAGAAAGGTCATATTGCTGGCTATTTTGGACTGGTATATAAACCTTTCACATTCTAAATATTTTAAAATATAATGTCACATGTTGAACTCAACATTTGTTTACTTAAGTAGAAACAGGTATTTCAAGCTCAAATATTTTAAATTTGAGACATTTTGCATACCTTACTGTCTTGTTATACCAGTTCACAAAATAGGACAAAAATTGGCAAACTAGAGAAAAATAACAGAAAACAGAAGTATTTGTCCTCAAAGAGCTTTCTAGCATATCCATAACCTTTTCAATTACATTTGCTAGTCACTTCCTTATAATCAGAACTAACTACACGATACATTCCAATGTTTCATATTAACTGTGCCTAAGAAATTCGTTCTAATAATTTTTCCTTAAATTCATAAAAAATGAATACAACATGGCCTTTGGCTATAAAAAATAAATCTAAAGCTTTGATATGAACTCAACAAAATTCAAAATAAATTAAATACTCTTTTCTACATAAATAGAATGAAGTACCCTAGCCACAATTTCAAAGAAACAAAAAATTAACTCATTGTAACAGTATGAACCACAGACCTTAAGATTAGTTTCTCCATCCAAACTTGCAGTGGTAACATAGCAACAGCCATGTTCTCTATCCGAGGACAGAAGTACGAGATCAGCAGGGAAGGTTTCATCTTTGGCTACTCTCACAATATCTCCTACCTGGGGAGGCAGAAGAATGTATGGAAAAACTGATTCGCAAATTTACTGCATTAAAACAGTCCAATGAAACCTTATTTGGTCTAATTAAATTCTTTGTAAAGCTGAATACATAGCTATGGCCGTTTTGTTTAAACCCCACAATTACAGAAGACATTTGTTTTATGATACCGTGTTTCCCTGAAATTAAGACCCGGTCTTATATACAGTATTTTTTGCCTCCAAAAGAGGCACTAGGTCTTAATTTCGGAGAATGTCTTACCTTAGGACCACCATAGCCAGGCCTCTCACACCCCAACACCTGTTGTGCCGCTGCCTGACTTCTTCTGTGGCTGCTTGCCGCCACTTGAGGCCTAACGCCATATGGCACATTGCGTCATTGCTGCTCCTCCCAGCAGGATGCCGTATGGTGCTTTGCGCCATTGCTGCTGCTCATGGTAGGACACTGCGTGGCTCTTTGGGCCGTTTCCACAGCAGAAATGGCCCGAAGTGCCACGTGGCCTCCTGCTGCGAGCAACAGAAGCAGCCAGAAGCGCGTGAGCAACGGAAACAGCCCGAAGCACTGCGAAAGCAGCGGAAGGGGCCGAAGCGCCATGCAGCGTCCTGCCGGGAGGAGTGGCAACGGTGCAATGCGCCACATGGTGGCCGGCCAGAAGTGACACCAAGCGGCCACAGAAGAAGTCAAGTAGTGGCATGACAGATGTCTGGGTGTGGGAGGCCTGGCTGTGGTGGTCCTACCGGTAGGCTAAGCAGATGCGGGGCGCGTGGGGCAGCTTCAATCCCCTACCCCTGCCCTAGCTTGATTTTTAGGGGTGCGCCTCGCCCCCAAACTAGGGCTTAGTTTTGGAGTAGGGCTTATATTAGGCCCACCCCCCAAAAATCAAGGTAGAGCTTACTATTGGGCTGGGTCTAAATTTCGGGGAAACATGGTATTAAGACACATACCCGAATGTTCTTTGATCTTGTTTTTACAAGGCCACCACTACGAACAACATACACTGGAGCTCCATTCACTTCATTGTCTGCTTTGTGCCGTAACCAATCTTCATAACCCTGAAAAAAAATCAAAGGAAGTCACTAATATATCTTGCCTGCTACTTGGCTGCCATCTCAAATTTTATCAGAGGACCAGACTAGAGCTTCAAAAAATGGAAACAATATTTTCCCATTTTTCCCAAATGGGAATGCTCTGGACTACCGTCTCAATATTCCTTAATGGCCCATATTGATTGAAACTACAACTCTGATCAGCTCCAAAAACTTGGAAGGGATCAAGTTGGGGGAGATGGAGCCAAGCCAAAGCGGACAATCTTCTTCTAACATGATATTCCTGCCACTTTAAGTGAGGGAGATGACAACATTTATCTCTCAAAAAGAGATAAAGATATATAATAGGAGCGATAAATTCAAGCAAGTATGCTAATGGCAATTGTGCTGTCTGATTAGGGTTATGTTACAGAAAAGTTTCCAGAATAGATATAGGTTGCCTGAGAAGTCTTGCACGTATACTTCAAGAAAAGTTATGAGAAAGGAGGAAAAAAGTGCAATTGCATGGTCATCCCTGCTCAGAAGGGAGTTGGGATGTATATACATTTAATAAAATAGGATTGGTTGCATAGTCAGCCATATGTTTAGACTGGGTATGGCATTTCGGTTCACCTATTAAATCCTTCCCAAGGAACTGGAACAGGCAGATATTGTTTAATGATGAAAGGTACAGTTGCAGGATGCTAGCTGTTTCAAAGTACAGTTGCCTTTTGCAATTGACTGATAAGTGATTTTGTCAATGCTGATGATGTTCAAACATTGCTCCAGATATTTTGGAATTATATTCAAAGTATGTACTGCTATTGGTACTATGTTTGCTTTCTTTTGCCACAATTTCTATTTACAGCTCATTATATTTTATGATTTTCTCCAGTTGTTTTTTTCCCTATTCTGCTGCCTTCAAGTCTTGTAATGTTTAGTATCCAGACTTTGTTGTCTTTCTTATCAACAACTGTTAATAAAAGTCTAAGGTACTGTGAGGCAGATGCTTGTCCATTTGAATTCTTAAGTCCCAGAGGACTTTATCTTCTTTATTTTCTATTACTTTGTCTCTTTTGTGGTCCCACCTGTTCTTGCTGGTGTGCTAAGTAATAAAAAATGAAGAACTGAACAGACAAACCGTCTGCCACTCAACATATGAATTAAGGTTGGTCACACAGTCAGCCAGATGTTTAGACTGGATTTAGCATTTTTGTCTACCTTCCCAAGGTTATGTTTGTAGAATACAATCTTGACAAAAGTAACAAAACAAAATTTCATCAACTATAAAGAATGATAGGTAAAACTGAACGTTGGATGAAGGTAATTTCATTTAAAGCAGCCAGTGGAAGTTCTATAGTAAATAAGAGCCAGCCTGTGCTGCTTCAATGTATTATGCAGACTAATTTTGAATTGTTGTTCTTTAAACAAATAAATAAGTGAATAAGTCTTTTCTATCCATAGGTATTATGGAAGGACTGGGGGAAAATCAGGACCCATCAACTTCCAGGAGCCAGAATACTGACTGGCTCTAGAAACAAGTGAATAATGCAACATCTCTCATTGTGTAAATCCATTTTAGAAGATTTCTTTGCAAAATCTCATTCCTTTGGGACAGCAGGAAAAAAGGGTATATACAATACAAACTACTCCACCACAAATATTATGTGTTATTACTATCTACTGAAGGCTTTTTTTGTGAATCATGAAAACATGTCAGCTATATAAAAGCAATCCCAGGCAAAAACATGTTTTGTGCTTTGATGCCTAGCACTAAAATGTATTTTCTTATTTCAACTGATGCTCAAACTCTTACAGAATACTATTACTGTCATGGTTCTGACAGATGAAACTCTTCAAAAGAACTTCGAGGCATTGTTTACCTTAAAGAATCTTTTATTCGAGAAACAAAGTATCGGCACTACATTGTCGAAACAAAAAACTAAATTCCCCTCCCCTGGATACAAAGTAACAAAGCACAATTCCCTCCTCCAATAAACAGTCATAAATCACATTCCCCAATTAGCTGGAAGCGCAGGCTTTCTCCCCAGTTCTCCAGCCCGCCAAAACTCTATCAACTCTGGGCCTAATGTCCTTGGGTTCCCATGGCTGAGTTATTATTGTTATGACTAGCTGGACTCTCATCCACATTCCCCCTCCCAGCATCGACTAACTCTAAAAGCAATAGAGAAAAATGGCTGCATTTCCATCTGTTGTCAAAACAAGAACATTCGATGTTAGCAGCATTGAGTGTTACATTTCAATGCAAGGAAGTGGGGGAAAAAAATCTAGAATAGCAATGGTTTAAGATACAAGGTATCTTTAGGGACAAAATAATTTAAGTTACCTCCTTCATATCACAGTTGGACCAAAAAGGTAAAAGATCCGCCCAGGATCTATATGATTCTTCCCTCATTAATGTATAAATATTCATGTTTAAAATGCAGAACGGTCACATAAAACATTATTGTGTACAAAAAGATCCCACTAAAAACACATTCTCCTTTTTTTGTCCAATATTTCAGATTGCATATTTAGTGTTTTGGAACCATGCCTTGCAGTACTGGCTTGGCTTCTGAAGAAATACACCATGTGCTGATATTGCTAAACACATTAGCACATTGTAGGTGAACACTGATGGCCCACTGATAATTGCAGTTCTGTATTGAACATAATGTGTATGTTCTGTGCTAAGCAACTTACCAAAAAAAGGGCGCATTTTCTTACCTGCTTTATGGCCGTCACAGTTATAACAAAAAACAATGGCAATCCACTAGTAATTGGACTAGTAGGAGTATCTATCATAAGCTGGAAAACAGACAGAAATAATATGCATGAGTCAAATTTTGGAAAGTCTATGTTTACATTTGTACCTCATATTTAGAAAACTGTAAATAGTGGTTTGTGGTTGCTACTATAACACTGCACACTCAATATACCACAATATTTTATTACTCTTTGAAATGGTTTGCAGCTTCCAAAAATTACCAAATCCAGCCTAATGCTAGTGGATACTTTTGATGTTATTTATATTCTATGGCGTAACAGAATACAGCATTAACCACTTTTTTATTTTCGATACTCATGCTGCTGCTTCTTGCTGGGAGATCCTTGTGAGGTAATGTGAATTGGCTGTCTTTTGATGTACAAAGGCCTGTTGCTGATTACACAGAGGGAGTCCTCAACTTACGGCCATACCTGAGCCTGGAATTATGACTGTAAGTCATGCTGCTCATTAGGTGGGGTCACCACATGACTGTTTTTGTAACAGTCATTAAATGAACCCATTTCAGCTGGAAATTAGAATTAAATACTGATATCTGGCAATACATACAAATCACGATCACATGACACTGCAAACCATCCTAATTGGGGGCTGGTTGCCAAGCACCCAAAATGCAATCACATGACCTGTGTGTGTGTGTGTAGCCACTAGTCATAAGTACCTTTTTGGGGGTCCATTATAACTTCAATGGTTGCTAAGAGACCAGTCATAAGTCAAGGACTACTTACAAAGTATTTTAATGGCATTTGGAAAGCAGCCAGATTCTCACTGATTTTAAAATGCCTGAAAACTGAAAATGAACTTGGCAAAATTTCCCTTCTATACTTGCCAGATTAAAAGACGCTTGCGGGCAATCACACCAATGTGTTGTTAATAATTAAAAATACAGACTGTGCTAAGAATTGTTGCAGGGTAGCACGTGGAAGTTCAGCTGCAAGATCTTGGTTAAACACGCAGTGTGAACACAGTATCCCACTCAACGTAGAAATGGAAGAAGATTGTGGACACTGTGACAAAACACAGACCTCTTTCATATAACCAGGTCTGGAGGGACCTTTGAAAGCTCAGAAGTAATGAGCTTTTCCTTCTCAGTATAAACGGGATAGGGATTTTGAAGGGGATGTATGCATTATATTGTGGTGCTGTGTTAGCTGAGGCAATAGAAGGAAAAAAACCTCACGCCACTCTCTTTCTGTTATTTGTCTGCTGCCAAATGTAAAGCCCCTTCCTGTGGGGAACACAGCATGAATTCAAGAAAAAACAAGTAAATATAATTAGAGAGAATTAAGCTAATATCCATCTAAGAGATTTACTTCCTACAACGATAATTGACCATGCATGCTATAAAGCCAAAACCGTAATTTTCTGCAAAAAATTAAGATGCTTTCGTTAACCAAATAAATGCAAGATTAAATAAATAAATAAATAAAGTTACATAATGTTAAAAAATTAGGTATGCACCCACTTTTGGAGAAGACAGATATGTAAAATAAGAGTTGAGTGGCTCTGTCCTTTTTAATGACCTGTATCATTTGGTTGTTTCACTGCTTTTCCTTTTTCATCTGAAGGTGGCCTTGTCGCTCTTACCGCGTTTTGTCAACTTCAGTTCATTCTGACTTCACTGTTTCTGAAATAATCTCTACTATTTCCAGATATCACTTCTCTTATGGCCTGATCCTCTTCCCAGATCTTGATGTATTCACTGTTTGTTTTCAGGTAGTCATTTACCTTCACGTACAGCTATACTGGCATTTTCTGATTTCCATTTGTATTTCCTCAATGGAAATGTTCATGGCTGTGCTTTTGCCATTTCCCTTTGTATGAGCTTCCCTCTATCCTAAGCGTCTTTTCTCATCAGGATCTCCTGCCATGAAATCCTACCTATCAAATAGGAAGCCACCTTTTCAAGCTCCCAACATCTGACTACAGCTACCAACATCTGACTACAGCTTTAGCTTTCTTTAAAGTCAAGAATTTGAGCCTGCTAGTCGATTTTTCTCAACGTTCCTGCTATTTCTACTTTTTAAAGTCTACTGGTGATTAACAAGAATAATCGATTTCTGTCCTCAGTTATGCACTTCAAGAAGACCCTGGAACGACATACTAAACAGAATAGTCTTTCTATAGATATGGTAGCTATTCCTCCTAGTAATGGTTTTTTTTAAATCATGAAATATGCTTATGCCTAAGCACCGTACCAGCAAAGTAATAAACATCACTGATAGGTGTCACTGAAGTCCCACTCCACTAGTACTTCATTCCTCTTGAACAATCTTCCAATTTGCTTTTTGGAAATAAGGATCCACAATTGCTCCATGGATGGGTACTTGCAAATATAAAGGTTTGTGTTCATTCATTCACTTATTTAAACCAGGATGCCTTCTATGGTAGGAAGACTAGCACTCAGTAGAACAACCATGAAAAGGTATCCAGATGTTGAGATGTGGCAGAACTATGATAAGAACTGTACATAGGCAATGGCATTTCCTGTGAATTTCTATGGAAGTGAAAGTTTGAACACTGATGTTGGGGGAAAAAATCCTTTGAGAGTACCACGTATGGCCAAAGAAATAAATAGGTAACAAATAAACAAAGAAACAAATAAATCAGTGATGGCGAACCGTTGAGAGACCGAGTGCCCAAACTGCAACCCAAAACCCACTTATGTATTGTCAGGTGCCGGGTGGGCGTGGCCCATTGGGTGGGCGTGGCTGCGGTGGTAATGGCAGACTGGGTGGGAATTAAAAAGTTCAATCAATCAATTCCAACTTTGTGAGATCTTTTTTTCCCCTGCAAGTTGAAATTGATTGATTGAACTTTTTTTTTTTTTTTGCACACGGCGGCCGAGGCCTAAAGCCATAAGGTTTTATAAAACCCAGCTGAAGGCCTAGGACTGGGGCGACGGTGCACGTGCCCACAGAGAGGGCTGTGCGTGCCACCTGTGGCACGTGTGCCATAGGTTCGCCACCATGGAAATAAATCAACCCAGAGTTCTCACTCAAGACACAACTGATCAGGTTCAAATGATCATACTGAGGACACATTTTGTGAAAGATCTAGCTCACTGAAGAAGACTACAATGCTGGAAAAGGTAAAAGGAAAGAGAGGAACAGAAATAACAAAGTGAATGGTCTCAGTTACGTGGCAACAGGCACTCTGTTGGAAGACCTAAAAGACCAGGTTAGGGATAGTTTTGTCATGGAGAACATTTATCCACATTGCTAAGAAATGACATTGATCTAATGGCACACATAATCAATCAATGCTGTTTACTTTATGAACTAATCCAGAGGATATGTATACTGGTGACACAGTAAAGAAATGCTATTTGTCAACAGAAAGAGGAATCAATACAGAAAGCGTAGCAAATTGTGTTGGCATCAAAGGTGTTAAAGGGCAACAGATCTTCATTTTTGAATAAGGTCATCTATTCATTATCTGTTGAAGGGTCGTTTATGAAATGTTGGCTATGATGGCCACATAGCTAATAGTAGATTGTTCTTTGTTTCTTAAAATTTGAAAAATGTTTCTCGTCTAAAAACAATACAAGTAATTTCACTCTGATTTCATTGAAGGAAAAGAGAGGTATAAGTGAAATACAGAAATTGTAAACCATTTCATGACTAAATGCCTAGTATTACTATCCTATCACTATTGATGGTTCTCTTGCTCACAAAACAAATGTTCCAAATTAAATGGCTTTTCTGAATTTATTTCACAGCATAAATATGAACAGTTCAAATATAGGTAAAGGTTCCCCCGCACACGCGTGCTAGTCATTTCCGACTCTAGGGGCCGGTGCTCATCTCCGTTTCAAAGCCGAAGAGCCAGCGCTTGTCCGAGGATGTCTCCGTGGTCATGTGGCCGGCATGACTAGACGCCAAAGGCGCACGGAACGCTGTTACCTTCCCACTGGAGTGGTCCCTATTTTTCTACTTGCATTTTTACGTGCTTTCGAACTGCTAGGTTGGCAGAAGCTGGGACGAGTAACAGGCGCTCAGTCTGTTACGCGGCACTCGGGATTCGACCCGCCAAACTGCCGACCTTCTGATCGACAAGCTCAGCGTCCTAACCCACTGAGCCACCGCGTCCCTTAGTTCAAATATAGACCAGCCAAAATACTGAAGAAGCTGGATGTAAAAAATAACCCAAATTAAAACACATACTAGCCTTACTGATTGAGCTTAGTACTTAATGGTTAACATTGAAACAAAACTTAACCCATAGAACTTTTTTCTGCTAAATTTAGAATCCTTTCTATTAACGTTTTTAGACAAAAGAAGCTTTAGCACAACTTGTGAAAGCGTAAGTACAAGTTGAGAAGAGAAACTTGGCAAAAACGAGTTAACAACTATTTTCTGATTACATCGTCATATGGGAACACTGAATAATGAAAAGGGGGGGAAGCATGGTTTACATGCAGTAGGTGGGAGTCAGATGATTTTTTAACAGTTTTATTGAAACAGCCACAACCTGGAATTCATTGCAACTTAGGTCTGAGTCAGCATTTGCAAAAGATATAAAATGTAAGATAAGACATAAATGGAATCTAACACTACAGCGGCTTGTGAAATAGAGTATATACAGGATACACAAAACACATCTGAGGAATACATTGTTCAGTTCATTCCTTACAAGGTTTTGCATCACATTTAAAAAGAGTTGAGAACTGCAATCTTGTCACATGCAGAGAGAATGAAGACAGATATTCCCCTGAATAGCATAATTTCATATTTGTAGGGGGATTTTTTTTGAGAGCCTGTTTTTTCTTCCATCCTGTTAGCTTTGGACAACAATCAAGTCCATGTAAAAGGTAAAGGTAAAGGTTCCCCCGCACATGCGTGCTAGTCGTCTCTGACTCTAGGGGCCGGTGCTCATCTCCGTTTCAAAGCCGAAGAGCCAGCGCTTGTCCGAGGACGTCTCCGTGGTCATGTGGCCGGCATGACTAGACGCCAAAGGCGCACGGAACGCTGTTACCTTCCCACCGTAGTGGTCCCTATTTTTCTACTTGCATTTTTACATGCTTTCGAACTGCTAGGTTGGCAGAAGCTGGGACGAGAAACAGGCGCTCACTCTGCTACACGGCACTCGGGATTCAACCCGCCAAACTGCCGACCATCTGATCGACAAGCTCAGCGTCTTAACCCACTGAGCCACTGCGTCCCTTGAGCCACCGCGTCCATAAGTCAACCCTATATGTCCCACCTGCTGTTACAATGTTATTGATTGATTATGTGCCATCAAGGCACATAGATTTTTTTAAAAATGCAATTACAACATTTTAAATATCTGCTAAATCATATGATGGACCTGACAGCAAAAATCAATATAATCTCAACAGCACAAGCCCCAAATGATAGCTAAATTTCTGATTATAGTACTGACCAGGTTCCAGGTAGGATGAAGGAGGTAAATGACCACCCATCTAACCGGTTTTAAATAGAAAAATAGCTTTAATGCCTAAATTCCTCCAGGAATTCACTTTCAGAGATTAAATATCAAATTAGGAAAGGTCTTTACTTGTGACTCTAGCTAATGATTTTGACAATATTACTAATTCATATCACCATGCATTTGTTTTGGAAAACTGAAGCCAACTAATGTTTTATCCCCATTTTTCCTCAATTTGTATTCACATGTAGAGAGGATTAAGAGAGGCTAGTCAATCAGGTGAAATGCCAATTTACTGATAACCAGGTTTCAAAATATATTATATATAATAACTAAACTGCATCAACATTTTAACATCCCCCTTTTAGAGTGAAGAAAACATGTTACTCACTAGGAATAAACCTTACGAAGCAGATCAGCTAATGTCTTATGAAACCACAGAAAAATATGGACAAACATCCAGATAATGGCAGTGCAACACGTCACTAGATATAAATGAATTCAATCTCTGAGAGTAAGCCGCTAATTGTTGCAAAAGTCAATAAACTAAGCTTTATGCTTGGTTATATTCAACATGATTTTTTTTTCCAAATCCCTCATTTCAATTGCAGATGTTTAAGTAATGTTAAATTATCCAACTTACCTGAACCAAAAATATTATAAGAAAATAAAAATTGGCTATTCTTCTAAACTGCTCAAATAAATTTTTGGGCACAAAATTCCACACAGTATACTGCAAGAGAGAGAGAGAGGAAAAAAAGTAACATTTAAAAACTGCTGAAGTAATTCATTTCAGCTTTAATCATTTTTTAAGAATTGTATATTCTGCATTCAAAATTCCACAAATGTTAACAAGCCCTCTCTTAGAACATTCATATCAGCCAACTAAGTTCCATGTTTACCTTTATGTGTTAAATTTGCAACAAAATACTGAAATTCACAAAGAAAATGAATAAACCGACATCCGATATTGGGTTTTCTAATCATCTAGGCTTCATTTTGATTAGAATATAGGTTATCCTCAACTTACAGCCACAATTGAGCCCAAAATTGCTAAGCAAGGCAGTTGTTAAGAGTCATGCCCCATTTTACCATTTCTGCCATGGTTAAGTAAATTGTTATAGTTAAGTGAATCATGCAGTCATTGTGGGAACCTGGCTTCCCCCATTGACTTTGTTTGTCAGACACTCCCTAGGAAGGTTGCAGAAGACAATCCCAGAACCCCAGAATGCTGCAACCATTGTAAACCCATGCTGGTCACAAAGCATCCCAAGTTTGATCGCATGACTATAGGGGTGCTGCAATGGTCATAAGTGGTCGTAAGCCACTTTTTCCCCCCAGTGCCATTGTAACTTTAAATAGTCGTTAAACGAATAGAGTAACTGTCAAGTGAATGGTCTATGAAGAGGCTTACCATAAATGCACTGCAACTGCCTCCACCACAAGCACAACTAGGTGTGGAATATTGATTGAACCAAGTGGTTGTTAAGCGAGATGCCACGCAACCACTTCTATCAATGGCTGCAATCACGGCTCTCCCATTTGCAGTCATGAAGCGGAGCACTGAAGAGGGAGAACCCTGCCCTCCCAGGTGTGGTGGGCTAGAGAGAATGCCTGCCTGGGCCTCCCACTACACCCAGCTTGCCCTGAGCCTTCTCCTTGCCCAGGGGTAGGCAACCTTGGCTCTTTTATGACTCGTGGACTTCAACTCCCAGAATTCCTGAGCCAGCATAGAATTCTGGGAGTTGAAGTCCACAAGTCATAAAAGAGCCAAGGTTGCCTACCCTTGTCCTTGCCCCACCAAGGAGAACAATTGTAAGAATGCTGGCTACTGGAAATCCCTCAGTGAAACAGGCCTCTATCTGGGAAAAAAAAAACAACCCGACAGCAAATGCCTTTCAAAATGCTGGCGTTCGCTACCTCCACAGGGGAAAACGCTAGCAAAAATTAGTGGTCTGCGCTTTATTGAGATTAATTTGTGAACTTGCATTAGTAATTTTAATTCTTTTAACATTTTTGTTTTCAAGTTTATAAACAGCTAAGTGTCTTTGTGGAATTGGTGGTGTTTAAAAAATGTAAATAAATAAACCCCTATATTAACAGGGTTAGGGTTAACACAAACACCTACAGGTAATCCTCAGTGGGCAAGTGGTCATTTAACTTATTTGTTTATTTGTTTATTTGTTTATTTGTTTATTTATTTATTTGGTTTATATACCGCCCTATTCCCAAAGGACTCAGGGTGGTTTACAAGGCAAAATTTAAAAACAATCCAATATAAAATTAAAATAAAATTAAATTAAGTCTAGCCGCAAAAATTAAATCACAATTTAAAAACATTAAACCCCTCAGTCCAGACCAGATAGCTCAAAGAGCCAGGTTTTTAGGTCCCGGCGAAATGAACGAAGGTCGGTTTAATGACGATTTGAAGTTATGACAGCCTTAGAAAAGTGCCTGAGGACTTGTCATCACAATTATAACTGTTGAACCATCCCGTAGTCACATGATTGCAATCTGAGTGCTTAGCAACTGGGCCATCTTTTGACAGTTGTAGCATCTTGTGGTCAACGTGATTGCAATTTGTGACATTCCCAGTCAATGTCCAACAAGCAAAGTCAATTGGAGAAGACAGATTCACTTAACAACTGTGTGATTCAACTAGTACAATTTTGGTAAAAATGTTTATAAAATTGGGTCCTTCATGTGATGACTCCCTTAATAACCACATCACTTAGTGACCAAAATTCCAATCCTAATTGTGGTCATAAAGTTGAGAACCTGAATATAATTAACCCATAGTTAAGTCATTTGCTTAATTTGACTTTGTTTCTAATCAAAAATAAAAATCACCGCACAAACCTATGAATTATTGATAAGCGATGATCACATTTGGACTACGTAAAACATTTGGAGAGTGTAACACTGATTCAAACCGTAGCTAGAACTGAAAATTGGAATCACATTGTTTTTGTGCAAGTTGTTTATAAAGGCCAAAATATACTCACCTGTTACAGTTTTTAGAACTTTTTTTAGTTAAGCAAGATGTTGAAATAAGATGCATCACAAAAACAAATTCTGCAATGATATGTAAATGGGCTAGTTTGATAGTATGGCTCATAAAATGCCCTAATCCAGAGGTCCCCAACCTTTTTGGCACCAGAGACTGGTTTCATGGAAGACCATTTTTCCATGGACTGGGGCGGGGCGGGGGTGGGGGTAGGTTTCAGGATGATTCATTACACTTATTGTAAATTTTCTAAACAAACAAACAAACAAATAAATAATGCACTTTATTTCTGTTATTGTATTAGATTAGACCAGTGACTTTCTACTTCTAAGAAAGTGGGAAGGAAAAGAGACCACCCTAAATTCAGCCTTCCAGCAAAACAAACCAAAGACCCAGCATGCTGAGGAAGCAGTGAGAAAATCATGAGGGGAAGGGGGGAGGGAGGGAAGGAAAAAGTAACGCAGGAGGAAGAGGGAATAGGGCCAGGAAGAGGAGGCAGAAGAAGCAGGAGGAAAGACAGGACGAAGGATGTGGAGCTCAGATATTGCAAACCAGTTGCACGTGCGCCCGTCGGGAGGACCTTGCACTGAGCAAGAGGGCCTCTGCCCTGCCACTCTCCCGCCCCTGCCCAGACCGCTTTCAGTGCACCTCCAGCTGCACAGCCCGCTTCTTAAGTGGCTGCAGCCCAATACCAGTCTGCGGACTGGGGACCCCTGCCCTAATCCTATTCAGATACAAATCTGAGAGTTGTTTTTTTTTTAAAAATCTGATGTACCTAACTAAAAATTATCTTTAACTATGGCACTCTACAAAGCATACGTATAGATGTTAAAATTTCCCATACCTTAGAGGAGATTATTCTGTTTTCCGCAAACTTCTGAGGAACATAATGGCCATGCTGGGGAAAACGATTTGCAATATAAATAGTCCGATTATCACTCTGATGTGGTGGGTCAAAACCCTGGGGAAAAAACCGAAGAACATTATATTATTGATAGGTGTATCTCAATATTTATAATACATCTTGATATTCTCACAATAATTCTGAGAAATAGCGTCTCCTTATTCAGAATACATATTCTTGGTGAAACACAGATGAAAAACAAATACAATACCTAAAAAGAAAGAAAAAGAAATATTTATTTGTATCTTGCCTTTATTATTTTTAGAAATAACCTAAGGTGGTGAACATATCCAACACACCCTCCTTCTCCTATTTTCCCCATAACAACAACCCTGTGAGGTGGGTTGAGCTGAGAGAGTAACTTGCCCAAAGTCACCCAGCTGGCTTTCATGGCTAAGGCGGGACTTGAACTCATGTTCTCTCATTTTCTAGCCTGGTGCCTTAACCACTAGACCAAACTGGCGCTTTCTCTCTCTCTCTCTCTCTCTCTCTCTCTCTCTCTCTAGATAGATAGATAGATAGATAGATAGATAGATAGATAGATAGATATAGATATAGATGTAGATATATAGATAGATATAGATAGATAGATAGATATAGATGTAGATATATAGATAGATATAGATAGATAGATAGATATAGATATATAGATAGATAGATAGATATAGATATATAGATGTAGATATATATAGATAGATAGATAGAGATAGATAGATAGGTAGATAGATAGATAGATAGATAGATAGATAGATAGATAGATAGATAGATAGATAGATAGATAGATAGATAGATAGATAGATAGATAGATCACCTAGCAGGGCCATCGATTCAGTTGGAAATTTTGCCATTAGTCAAATTGCTACTAGATTTTCAGGAAAACAAAGGCTCCCTCTGAAACCCACTGGGAGCACTGAGGTGGACTGATCAAACTGAGGCTACATCCTTGCAAGGGAAAGTAGAGGCAACAACAGCATACTGAAAAGCAACCATAGCATTTTATGACTCGGACTGAGGTTAATGTCCTCCACTTCGTATCACATTGCAAGTGGCCTGAGAGAAAAATCAGGGCGTGACAACCCATTGGGGTTTCAATAACTTGGGTCAACCAAGTGGTGGCCAGAAACACCTACACCTGAGCCACCCCAGAGTCTATGCCACATGAAGGCAAGTTAAAATCTCCGAGAGCCGCTGTATCTTAAGACTGCATTGCAAGTGCAGTAACTGAGTCAAGGAGCCTCTTTAGGAAAACTGGTGTTAACAGCTAAAAATCCAAATGGTCTCTGGAGTCCAACTTCACCGTAGACGGTCCAACATCTGCAACGCAGAACCTCAGCCTTACATCTGCTCTAAAACTGTGACTGGTGGCAAACTAAAAAACCCAGTAAATATTTGTAAAGTTGGGATTTTGTAAACAACTACAGACTACACCAGACATGTCAAACACAAGGCCCGGGGGCCAGATCCGGCCCGCAAAGTGGTTTCATGCGGCCCGCGAACCCATCCTGGAAACAGTGAGGGAACGGCCCCCACTGCCTTGGCCCTGGCCCAGAGACCCTCCTTCTGCCAGAGACCCTCAGATCTGTCCCACTCCTGCCCAGGCCCCCATAGGCACCCTTGATGCGAACGATGTAGAGCTGGCCACGCCCACCCAGTAGGCCATACGCACTCTAGCCACACCCACCCAGTAGGCCATGCCCCCTGGCCATATCCACCCAGCCCCCTGAGGGCAACCGCAATGAAATTGAGTTTGACACCCCTGGACTACACCATAGCTTGGATGAAAACTTTACACATCACTCTATTATATCCTCACACATTCCCCAGTGTAAAGCTGTTGCCTTGGCTGAGCACGGTTAACTCTTTCCTCCCGGTACTTATGAGTTGGCTTAGAAGCAAAGTCTTTGGAGAGCAATCCTTACTGTTCTTGAAATGACGTATAGTCCTCGTCTCCATCCAAACATTCTTGCACTCACTGGATATGCTGCCTTAGCGTGGCTTCACTTTTTGTAAATACAGTCAGTCGCATGGCAAACCCGCTGCCAGGTTCCCGGCTAGGTCTCAAGGTCTGTTCAAAGAAATGTTGCTGCTGAGCGCTCAAGCTGAGCTCCAGGCAGAGAGAGATCAAGCAAGCTTAACCGCTTTCTCTGGTCCTGGTCCTGGCAGTTGGATAGCAGCCCTATAGATAACCTGTAGCAGCTGCCCAGATGTCACATCCCGCTTCCTCATCTATGCCGCCACGCCTCTTCTTCTTCTGCTCGTCACATACTCTCTGGGTCGATTCCCCTTTTCTAGGCTGAAGGCCTGAGCGGAGTAAGGTGTGCTAACCTGGCATCAGCATGCCTTTGAAAAGGTCAGTGTGTCACTCAATTTAGCCAGCTGTGGAGGCTGTTATGCCAGTCAAACGGCTTGGTGTGGACAACTGGCTAGCTGAAATATCATTTGTGGGAGTCTGTGTGTGTGGGGGAATCTCTGCTGGTCAGTCTGCAGGCTGGTGGGGAGGGGTGGATTAAGTGCTTCTCCCGCAGGTTTCCTGGTAGAGCCAGATCTTCGTAACTATTCTGATATGGAGGGGTGAGCTGAATGTAGCCTTGGAATGGGGCGGCCGTTTCTGCCGGGCAGAGTTACTCCAATCGGTATTTTCCAATGTGTAGCTACGCTCCTTTTTCCCTCACGGCTTATCTCACGGGAACACTCGCATTTGAGGTTATCCATATCTGGGATGAGGAGAGCCTTGCAATGAAACCCCTTGGCACTTAATAGCAGGGGACACTTGGTGGAAGTGCTTGGTGGAAGACAAGGTATATTGTTGTTATTAGGTGAAACTAGCCCCCTGGCAAACAACTTCTCTCGAAACAAAACTGCTGCTTTCCCCTCAAAGCTTATGGGAGCCATGGGAAATGGTGCCGGTGGTATGTGATAAAAGTGAAGCTAAACGGAAGAAGGAAAATACACGTATATAAAATTGAAACTTGCAGCTGGAGTGACAAGATGTCTAATACGGAGTACGTAAAAGGAACTAAAAACAGGACTTTCAGATCTCTTGCTCAAATCTGAGAAAATACCACCAAGCCGCTAACATCACAGAATTTCCGGTGTGTGTTTTTCAAAACAGCTTTTAGTATCTGACAGTGTAAGAAAGGAGGTAGGAGAAAACTGTCCAAAAAGATGATCTCTCTTCCTCTTGCTTGCTTTTGTACATGCAGTGTACATAAAGACCAAGCTATTCTTTCCCCTTACAGTGCACGGAAAAGAAGAAACTCTGACCAACTGGCTCTGGATCTTCTATTGCTAGGACACCCCTCCCCCCAACAACAACATGGACAGGGTAACCAACGTGATTGTAAATATCTCACTTGGTATTTCCCAAGCTCTCGGCCCCATCTGAATCTACAAAAAACAAATAAAATGGGAAAATGTCATCTAGTGACAATTTAAGGGCCAAGGTGAAGTCCAATAATGGTTCTTTACATCGAACAGCTCTTATAAACTTTCCTAAAAAAAACAAAAAAACAACAACAATTGTAGCGATTGCAGAGTGACAAAGAGGGACGGTGGGTAGCATTAAGATAAATCGCTACTGTACTTTATAATCAGGGTTGATTTATTTATAAAGTAAAACTTCTATGGCTCCCTCTTCCTATCATACCCTGAGTTGCTCCCCAAATAATGAAGAAAACATAAAACCACAGCAACTTCCGGTGCCCCAAAGGCAACACTCAAACACAAATCAGCATTCCACTTTACAAGGCCCCAGATTCATTCTAGCCCAGCACTTAAGCTTTCTATTTGGTTAACAACCCAAACTTAAAGATGCTGACTGCAATCCAAGTTCTCCCATTCCTCAAGTTCTCCAATGGAAGAATTGGGATTTGGCAGAGAAACACACGTCAAACAGCCACAAAAATAAAGTTACCGGTATATACTCTTTTCACTTTATCCTATGCTTCAAGATCTCACGATTTCCAACTTTCTTATAACGTTGAGCCAAATATCAAAAGAACATCACTCATCTGACCAAGAGCTCGCTACTTGTGCAGCCTTGCGCGACATAACTCATATAAAAACTCAAAGTTATGTCCCTGTGATTTTACAGGGCTTTTCCAATCCATAACTCTTGATTGTCACAGTCATAGTGTTAGCCCTAAAGAGCACCAATGAAGCACCTTTCCAGCAAATGTACTTGTTTACCAAGAGAATCAGTGGATGGACTGCCACCAGCAAACCCCCCCCCCACAAGTCTGCTGCTGCACAAAGCTAAGAATAATATCTAAGGTAAGGATTTATAGGCAGTAATACTAAAGCTGCTTTTTGCTCCAGAGGTTGGAAACAGCAGTGAAAGTCTAGCTGAAATAATAATAATAATAATAATAATAATAATAATAATAATAATAATAATAATAATAATAATAATAATAATAATAATAATAATAATAATAATAATAATAATAATAAAGTTGGAAGGGACCTTGGAGGTCATCTAGTCCAACCCCCTGCTCAGGCAGGAAACCCTATACCATTTCAGGCAAATGGCTGTCCAGTCTCTTCTTAAAAACCTCCAGTGTTGGAGCATTCACCACCTCTGGAGGCAGGTTGTTCCACTGGTTAATTGTTCTAACTGTCAGGAAGTTTCTCCTTAGTTCTAGGTTGCTTCTCTCCTTGGTTAGTTTCCATCCGTTGCTTCTTGTCCTGCTTTCAGGTGCTTTGGAGAACAGCTTGACTCCCTCTTCTTTGGGGCAACCCCTGAGATATTGGAACACTGCTATCATGTCACCCCTCACCCTTCTCTTCATTAAACTACACATACCCAATTCCAGCAACCGTTCCCTATATGTTTTAGCCTCCAGCCCCCTAATCATCTTTGTTGCTCTTCTCTGTACCCTTTTTAGAGTCTTGACATCTTTTTTACATCGTGGTGACCAAAACTGGATGCAGTATTCCAAGTGAAAGTGAAGGATCAAATTCTCCTCTTTCCAAACCCTGCATATTTCCCCAATGTGATCATACTTTCTGGAGTGTTAAGCATTCACTGTCTTCTGTATAATCTGATCCAATGACATCCAAATTACAATTAGAGTAGATTTCTCCAACTGGGTAAAAGCCAAGAACACACAGGCATTGATAAAAGTAGATGTCTGCACTGATGCCATCGACTCCAACGTTCCCCTAAGTGCTGGAATCTAAATTAACACATTAGTTACAAATTATTTACAAGCTCATCTGGCACTCTACTAGGTTTAGGAGCTGCTGCTGTGTTGCAGGGTGAATGAAACAAGTTAAAGTGTCATTATATTTAATAAAAGTTAGATGCAGAATATTTAGGATCCAGTGCTGAACAACACAGACTGTAATAACTTCTTTAAACTTTTTGTAACTCAGTAATGAATAAATTGATTATGTAACAAAGCAGGAATGGCTCCTATTATCCTATTTTAGACACATTATGCAAAGACCCAACTCTTTGGAAAAGGCTCTAATGCTGGGAAAGGTGGAAGAAAAGAGAAGACGACAACCAGCAGCAAGGTGGATGGATTCACCTTAGAGTGGCAATCAGTGCACTGTTGGGAGATTTAAAAAAAAACAACAGGTTAGGGATACAGATAGTCCTCAACTTACAGCCACAATTAGGACCAGAATTTTGGGGCTAAGCAAGGTGGTTAAGTGAGTCACACCTAATGTTATGACCTTTTGCCACGTTGAGCAAATCATTGCAATTATTAAGCAAATCATGTGATTGTTAAAGGAATCTGGCTTTCCCCATTGTCTTTGCTTGTCAGAAGGTGGGTGGGAAGATCACAAATGGTCACATGACCCCAAGACAGGCAACTGTTGTAAATACATGCCCATTGCCAAGCATCTGAATTTTGATCATGTGACCATGGGGTGGTGGTGGTGGTGCTGCAATGGTTGTAAACGTGAGGACAGTTCATAAATCATTTCTTTCCAGCGCTGTTGTAAATTCTAACAGTTGCTAAATGAATGGCTGTAAGTCAAGGACTACTTGTAGATTATTCTAGAGAAAATCTATCTGTATGGTTGCTAGGATGGCACATAATTCATCAATTAATCAACAAGCGCAAAGACTCCTGTAGTGCAAAAAACTGAAATTATTTTTTCCCAATCTAGACTCCCAGAGATTCAAACATTCTTGGCCCATCAGACAAATAGGATAACAAAATTAGCATTACCTTAATTGGAAGATGTATGCTGTTATCTTTATTGGTTCAATTCTCACACTGCACTAAACCACAGGGTGGTTTCATTATTTTTTTTAAAAAAAATCTTAAATACGCTTAGCTAATGAGAAGTTTGCAATGCATGAAAATAGTCAATTACAATGTTACACAGGTGCTATTATTCCACTTAGACCTCACTTAGACTGAATGTAACAAAATATGTATAAGTTCCAGTTCTGCTTCAGAAGAATTAGTTCTGGAAATCACTAAACCAGTCTGGGAGCTGGTTCAGCATGGCTAACAAGAGAATTTCTAGTAAACAGAAACAAGTCTACTTACAGATGTAATACAAGTAAGCTATGCGGATGTCAGTTGACATAAACTGGATTACTCTAATAAAGAAAGCAACTATTATTCTAATTGGCATCTGGCCATAGAAAAGTAGAGTATAATTATCGTCTTTCCCCCTTCTGAACTTTGTAACTAGTTCATAACATTATAGGGAGGTTTGGAAAATGTGCTGGTAGCAAAAAAAATGACTGCTATAATCAGATGCCACAATTAGATTTCCTATAATCTAGTCATTAAAAGAGATTTTTTTTCTTATCTGAGAAACAGCTTTCTTTTAAAAAGTTTTTAAAGCTTCTAAGTAAGAGAGAGGAGACAGACTGCAGACTGCAGTAAGACGCTTACTCTTACAAGTGCAGTTCTGCCTAAAATCTGCTGGGCTTCATATTTCAGCTTCAAGGACATGAGGAAAGGGATCTTCATTTGTCTTCCTCACTTTCAGCACAAAAACATGATCTCATTCTTTTGTTTTCACGCAAGGAGATCTTTCTGTCAAATGAACTAGGAATTAAGTGAAAGAAAGCACTGGATGGGGAGAAGAAAATTTAATAAACAGCTAGGCTACGTTTATATGTCAACCCATCTCCTTTCAGTCATAAATGCTCTTTATTTTTTTTTTAAATGGCAGCTCTCAAAAACAATTTCAGTGGAAAAAAGACAAAATTGACCTTATATTTCCCCAAATGCTTTGTCAAATCAATTTGAGTCACTGATATTTGCTGGCCCTCAAAGGACTTATACAAGTAATTTAAAAGGCACAGCTACAGAAAGAAAGTTAATCAGAGGTATAAATTCAAAAGCACATATAAGGGCCGAAAGTACTAAACAGATTATTAACCAAAGATATGGACGAGATGCTGGGTCCTTTTCAAATGTTGAAAAAAGCCCTTTTTACTAGAGCTCCAGACTTGTTAACTGTACTAACCTGTTAGTCTCACAAAGTATTACTCAGACTTGCAGTCTCACTATTACCATCGTGCCATTAAAAATCAAGCAGCAAGATATTTAACAAAACTGATTTTTACCTGCAGGTGCAGCTAATAAAAAAGGATAATGCTAAATGAGATAATCTCCTCAGCACTTTTGAACTCACTAATTCCCAATTTTGTTTTAGAGAGGCTCTTAGCGTTCATAAAGAAATGTATTTGTAAATATAATGAAGACTGTAAAAAGAAACTATTGGAAATAAAAGCTCACTTCTCCATGTTACAGAAAAAACTAACTTACCTTTTCTCGTACGTGTGCATTTTGGGGGGGGGGGAGTGAAATGTTGCTTTGTTACAGCAACTGAAATGTTGTGACATGCTTTACACATAATCTCATTTGTGTTTTCCTCTGGACTCATCAGATTGCAGCCCTAACAAACCAGCCAGAACGGGCTTTCACCTGCTTTGGAGAAAACATGAAGTGCAGCAGAGATTCATCAGCCAAGTAGACCTTCTTGATTCTATCTGGTCTGCAAAGGTAGATGGGGTGGCAATGGGGTAGCCCAGGGGTAGGCAACCTCGGCTCTTTTATGACTCATGGACTTCAACTCCCAGAATTCCTGAGTCAGCTGACTCAGGAATTCTGGGAGTTGAAGTCCATGAGTCATAAAAGAGCCGAGGTTGCCTACCCCTGGGTAGCCTATGAAGGGGTGTCCTAATGGGTGGGCAAGGCCATCTCTCTTGACCCTGAAAAAAAAGGATTCAAGATTCTTAAGAAAGGATTAAAATGTGTCAGGATAAATGGGAGGTTTGTACACATGTTCCAGAAACAGAAGATACAGGATCTGGGGCAGCTCTTAAGAACTGGGTTACCTCATTATTCTGGCACAGCCCCAGGTAGTTTTACCAGTTTGTCCACTCAGTACTCGATGCTGGTGCTGAATGCCTTACATCAATGATCTCATTAATTTTATTTTATTTTATTTAGTTACATTTATATACCGCCCTATTCCCTGAGGACTCAGGGCGGTTTACAGGAAATTAAAAAATCCACCATACAAAAGTTAAAAAACCAAATTAAAAAATATTAAATTGACCCTGTATACTTAAAACCCCAATTAAAATTTCTCCTCAGCCTGGGCCCGAGAGCTCAAAGAGCCAGGTCTTCAGGCTCAAAGAGCCAGGTCTTCAGCCAGGTCTTAAGAACATGGGTTGGCTTATAACAACTGAATCGTGGGCAGAAGAAATGGACAGTCCCAGATCCCACTAGGTATGCTTTATAGCCGGAGTCTCCAAGCGTGGCAACTTTTAAGACTTGTGGACTTCAACTCCCAGAATTCCCCACCCAGTATAGCTGGCTGAGGAATTCTGGGAGTTGAAGTCCACAAGTGTTTAAGTTGCCAAATTTGGAGACCCTTGCTTTATAGCAGGGGCGTTGAACTGCCGGCCGGTTTCATCATACTAAAGCCGTGCCCACCCCATTGCTGGCAATGTAAAAAGAGTTGCGATATGTTGTATCACGTGATGTGGCAACTTTGACACCCGTGCTTTATAGCGTTACGGTGGATCACTGAGCCCTGCTGAAACTGGGATGGGGAATGTAGTCATCTACACGAATTATATTTTTCTTGGCAGGAAACTGGTAAGAAATTATTTTCATTTTTAAATTTACATGTGTGAACCTCTTCTTTGTGCTGGGTTAGAAGAACAGATAGGATTGTTGGTGTACCATCCGTTTTACTGTCCAACAACCTTCTTGGCAGTGTTAGGAATAAAGGAGAATATTTGTAGCACAGGGTTGAAATGAGGGGTGCTTGGTGGTCTCTGAACTTGGTGTTTCCTTTGCAGATGTTTCATTACCCAGACCAGGTATATCAGCACATTGATGCTCTTACCTACTTTGGGTAATGAAATGTCTGTAAGAAAGCCAAGCTCAGAGAGCACCAAAGATCCCTCAGTATTAAGACTCTTTGGAGTGTTCCTGGGAGACACTCCAGGAACCTGACAGACTATCTCAAGATTTCATGATTATGTTAACCATGGGACTGTTAACAGTTCCTAAGAACCTCAAAGCTCAGGCCAGATAAAGATCAGCCAGGCAGTGCCTGGCTGAGGAATTCTGGGAGTTGAAGTCCACAAGTCATAAAAGGGCCAAGTTTGAAGACCCCTGATCTAGGGTTTTTTGTTTTTTCCCCTAAACGGCAGGACAATGAACGGATGACTGAAGTAGGGTGGTAATGGCTGAATCCTGTCCTTGACCATTTTGGCTCGAGTGCCCCTCCCCTTTAGAGGAGGAGGAGGAGACTAAAGAAAGGTTGCCTCCTGAAATTTATGGAACTAGGCCAGTCACTGAATGCTTTGAGGATTTTCTGATGGTTGCTCGTACTGAAAATCCAGCCTTGCCATGGAACAGTGAGATGGCCAGGTTTGCACCTGAGAGTTCTCTCCATTTGCATTGATTTACCACGCAGCACAAGAAAATGAAATGTTGGGTGCCAAGAGGTCCTCGATGCACCAGTAGCAGAGCTCTTTTCTAAAAATCTGCAATACAAAGTCGTTGCATCACTTCTCCGAACTGGGGCCCAACTGAACTGTCACACCTACGCTAGCTTTAGATTAATGCAATGATGCAACGACTTAGTATTGCAGATTTTTTTAGAAAACAAGTTAAAGACATGCTTATTTACCGTGGCGTTTCCCAAAACCTGAGTGGACTTATTAAATTTTACTTTTCATTAAACTAGACATAACCAATTCCTGCAACCTTTCTTCATATGGCCTCCAGTCCCCTAATCATCCTTGTTGCTCTTCTCTGCACTCTTTCTATAGTCTCAACATCTTTTTAATATTCTGGAGACCAAAATTCTGGATGCAATGTTCCAAGCATGGTCTTACCAAGGCTTTTTTTAAAAGTGGTATTAACACTTCATGTCATCTTGATTCTATCTCTCTGTGAATGCAGCCTAGGACTGCGTTGGCATTATTAAGAATATTATCAAAACATTAAAAAACATTATTTTAATGTTTAAACTTAGGTTACTGTTTGAAATTCTAATGTTATTCAGTTGAGATGTTACTGTTAGAAGCTGTAAAGAGCATCACAAGGTGATAGGAATATCAATGGAAAACATAGTATATTAGTGCTTAATTTTTAGAAGTTATAATGATTCTGGTATCATTTTTCCCCCTGAACTTGCAGAGTTTATTCTGAAAATGAGCTGGACCATATCGGAAAGAGTTTGCCTGTGAGAAAATTTAAGATGCAAAGTTTCTGACCCACAAGATGATTGTACTCTACAAAGCTCTAAATAAACACTTTGCCTTTAAACTTGACTGAAATAAAATGCAAAGCATGCATTTGATAATAAACTGCACCACACCCAGGTTTCTGGGTAGCTCAAAATGATATTTTGAAGGAGCACAGGATCAACAGCTGGAAGTCACCCAAACACTAGAATTAATTATTGCTGAAAGTGTAGATTTCCAGTTGCAGTATTTAGGTGCTAAATTTTGAAATGTCTTTAGAAAACTGATGATCTCGATAAATTTACCTACAGTCCAAAAGTTAGTACCAGGTGGAATAGCAGCTTTAGTTTCAGCTTCACATTACACAGAATAAGTGATATAACAGAGGACATTCTTCTGGGCACATTCCCAAAGCCCAGATGGGGCCAAATCCACTGAGAATGTTTCTGGGTAAATTACTAGACATGCATTTTTATGATGAAACTTGTCAAATAAATTTTGTAAATAATCAATTTTATGTAGGGTGCAAATTCCTAACTAATGATATTGTTTCACAGGTCGAATATGAATGTTTTTTCTTACATTGTAGAACTAGCACTCAGTGTTAGCTATCCTGGGACTGCTGAGCTGACAGGGTGGCTGGGCTTTTATGACATTATTTTCCAGATATTTTCATTTTTCAAATATATACCTTGCCTTGTTATGTGAGCCAAAATATGAAGCATATCTAATGCATAGTCCTGAAACAGTCCTTAGTGACTGTTCTAAGAGCATGGAAAAATGTGACATGACCATTTTTCATAGTTACCTTTGCAGCATCCCCATAATCATGTGATCAAAATTCAGGTGCTTGGCAAGTGGTTCATATTTATGATCTTTGTTATGTCTTAGGGTCATGTGATCACTTCTTATGACCTTCTGACAAGCAAAGTCAATGGGAAGCCAGATTCACTTAACAACCACACTATTAACTTATTAGCTGCAGAGATTCACTTAACAACTGTGGCAAGAAAAGTCGTAAAATGGAGCAAAACTCAACAAATTTCTCACTTAACAAATGTTGGGGTCAATTGTGGTCGTAAGTTGAGGAGTACCTGTATTGCTATTCCTGTTGTACTAAACTATCTAGTTCAGCACCAGGATTAAAAAAAGAATGTGTTTGGCTTAAAAGGTAAAGTTCATTCTGGTCACATCAAAATGTATTATTTCTTTTTTTCAAAGATGGTCCCAACGGGTCACAGGGTTGTCTAGTCAGATACAAAAATAATTCCCCTTTAAACCCACATCACACATTTGTTCAAACATATGACAATTTGAAATGTGTGTTTCAAGTAGCTGATATAAACCGCTTGATTCTCAAATGATTCTGGTAGATGTAATGTTCCAATTACATGTTACTCTGAAGCTCCAGGGATCAGAGGCCACTGTGATTGATGGAGCCAAGCCAGGTCTGTTCATCATCCATACTCAGAAGCTCACCATCTGTTCCACATAAATGATGAAACAGTGCTAGAATCTTCAACTGAGAAAAACATTGCCATCTGTAGATTGCTAGACATTAACAGGGAAATCTTAAGAAGTCACTAGACATTTCAAAACTAAACTCCAGGACAGCTTTACATTGAAATACCTGTGAAAGAAAACTAAGACTGGTGTAACAATACACAGAGAGCGTATCTTTAGAAAAACCACAATATGAAATGTTGAATGTCACATGACATTCTGGAGGAGAAAACAGGAAAACCATAACACAATAGCTACATCACAGAATAGTTTGTCACACTTCTAGAAGATAAGTCAGAAATGCAGCCAATATCATGTGTGAATTTTAAAGTAAACATAGAGGCAGAAACTGTTCCCAAAAGATGGAGGTGATGCAAAATCTTTGATCTTTCCAGCTATCCAACAAAGCTCCTTGTTACTCCCTTATGGAACATGGAGAGTTCTACCAAGCAAGACAATTGAATATATGTGATATATCTCCTTACAAACAATGGTCAAATGAAAATGCTTCTGATCCAACAACCTCAGCTTTCTCTCAATCTTTCTCTTTCTTCAGGTAACACGGAAGTTATCCTCTTCTAGTTCTGCCTCCAGTTTGAAAAATGGAGAAAAAAAATCTGCTCAAATGGGCACTCATCAATGTTGAGATCAGGATGCCTGTTCAGAGTGGACAACTCACACTTAAAAGCACACATACACAACCTCTGAAATTTCGGTAAACTGTAATGACTAAAACTGAATCATCAGTATGTTGTCCTCACAGAAAGAGCAGCTACTTTTCTATGCCAATGATCACACCTTATAATTTAAAACAAACATTCTTAAAATAGCACAATAGGCTGTGTGTTATTACACTGCTCTTCCCAAGACATTTAGGAATCACCAAATAATAGCTGCAGAAACCAAGATACACCATCCTACATATTCTAGGATTATCTAGAAAATCCAGTAATAACCACATCTAAATTCTGTAAGTTTTTAGATGCTTGAATATGTGTCTTATCTTGTTTGGTATGACTCCCTTCCAAATGACTCACATATAGGACTTGGCTTCCAATTATATAAATACTCCTAACTGGGTCAGTTTTCGCAAAGAGAGGAAGAGCTAACTGTTGATATTGTTCTCTAAATTTCTTTAGCTGACAGAGACTCTCAGGGAAGCTGCTTTACAGAAGATGCCCAAGTTTTACTGCCCCCGAAACTATGAGTATGTCCCCCCCATGAATTTGAAATCCTCAAATATATTAGGCATCTACATATTTAATTCATTAATTTAATATTTAATTTCATATTTTTCCTTGCCCCTGAACCCCGGTTCTGTGTACTAAATTAAGTGCACTAAATGGTGCCACTGAATGCCAAATTGTGGTCCTCAGGCGATAACTTGTGCACACTATAGACCAAGCAATCCAAAACCCGTTATCCACACCCAGACATAGGAGAAACCTAGTGGGCATGGCCTGAGCCATTCACATTTTTGCCTCAAAAAATTGTATGTTGGCTTGCTGTGAGGTGCAAACAAGTCAGTGAATCTGCCTTTTGTTATCCAAGAAATACAGTTTTACAGGCTTTAAAACAAATATTTGAATTATGTTCCTAGATTATACAAATTGCTTCTCAAGAGTGCATTTTATTATAGTCATAATGCACTACTGCTCAGTGAACACTTTGTTTTAAGAAATGAAAGCTGGTGTGTGACATTTGGCAATAAATACGGATGTGGGTAGTTGCACTTTATTATCCATCAGTGACTTTGACTAAGAGTCCAAATTACCCCTTTGTTTACTAAACATGCACTTGTCTATTAACCTATTAAAGGAATGCAGCAAATGCAGCAGGACAGGAAGCCAGTTTTGCTTCTTTGCTCTCACTTTTACACTTATCAGGTGGCTTGAATATATGTCTTATCTTGCTTGGTAGACTCCCCCCATCACCACTAATCTACTCTGTATGACAAAGAAATTTATTACTTTTGTGACAGGTTTCACTCTACTGTTCAGCTTCAAGAAAAAAAAATAGTCTCCAGTCTGTGCAAAAGGTGGAATAGTGAGCCTTCCCATTTGTAATTCTTTCAGAAGCAAACATAGAAGGAGTAACAACTGAAAATAGGAATACAGGTAATATGTAATTTGCTTCTGACTCAAACTGATACGTATTTTTAGTATATCTGCTCTTTCAACTGCTAATGGGTGTGGAAATTGATTCTAGATTCTGGTAAGAGAATGGTCTTGCCTCCAGAAGCCCCTCTTGTCTTTTGGTGAAGATAAAACAGGCTGGAGGGAAAACAAGCTGTTTGAGTGTTACAGTTCAAACTGTTCATAATCATTAGCTATATTTTCTTACTGGTTTAAAAAGTGGCTGAGTTCCTGTGGTTTGAACCATAAACTGTGAAATCACAAATAGATGGGTTTATGCTACACTACAATAAAATTGAAATCAGTTTACCACTTCTTGTTGTTAGTTGCGAAGTCGTGTCCGGCCCATCGCGACCCTATGGACGTTCCTCCAGGCTTTCCTGTCCTCTACCATCTTCTGGAGTCCCTTTAGGCCAGGGGTCTTCAAACTCGGCCCGTTTATGACTTGTGGACTTCAACTCCCAGAATTCTTCAGCCAGGCATGCTGGCTGAGGAATTTTGGGAGTTGAAGTCCACAAGTCATAAAAGGGCCAAGTTTGAAGACCCCTGCTTTAGGCTCATGCCTACTGCTTCAGTGACTCCATCCAGCCACCTCATTCTCTGTCGTCTCCTTCTTCTCTTGCCCTCAACCTTTCCCAGCATTAGGCTCTTCTCCAGTGAGTCCTTCCTTCTCATTAGCTGGCCAAAGTATTTGAATTTCAACTTCAGGATCTGGCCTGTTTAGTTTATCACTAAATAAGATCATTACAATTAAAATTATTCTGTGAACCCAGTTGATAGTTTGCAAAGCAACAGATCAAAATCTATTTACATACAGTCACAAACCACTCTAGCATTCCCATCTATAAAAAAACCAAGCTGCAGCATGCTGATAAAAGAGGATAAACTGAGAACTCCTGGAATCTGGATTACTGTGGGTTTTTATCTGAATCACTGTATATCTCAAGTACTCTGTAGCTACTAAAGCAAATTTGTGGGGGGTTTTCCCCCCCAAGGCAAACAAGCAATTCTATAAATGTCTGACTATAAAGCTAACAAAATTGGCTTGGGCAGTTGCTCTCAAACTATTTCACAGGGATTAAAAAGTTTCCCTCCAGTTGAGCTCAACTCTGCTGATAACCTGATCGTATCCTTGTTGTTTTTCTGTACTGAAAAAAAACAAACACAGGATAATCCAAACTGAACTTTGTAGAGGAAGGCAGGATAAAGATAATAGACATTTCAAACCCGTTTTACTAGTTTATTATAATATCAGGAAGTTGACTTACCAACAGCATCAATATGACCTGTAGGATTTTTCTGCTCCTATGGGTACACCTAGCACATTATGAAACTCTCAAATCAGAGGTAGTGGAATAAACTGGCTCCTTCACTGCGGATTAGCAAAACTTGATTTCAATTACACAGTGCTCCTTATCTCCGTTATCCTCTCAATGGTACAAGGTAGCATTCTCCCTTCCAAGGGAGAAAAGGTGAAGTGCTGTATGACCGTGTTTCTTATTTATGCTTACAGACAAGACTGCATTTGGAACTAAGAATCTGAACATTGTGCCTTTTAGCACTCCACCTCACCTTCCAGGGGAACTCAATGGCAATGAAGAGGCTGGTTTGCATATAGATTTTGACTCAAGTCTTTTGATGATATAATATTTAGATTATACATGCTTTATATAAAACTTGTGCTCATCCAGATATTAGGTGACCATCCTAACTCAATCTACTAAGAACAAAACATGAAGAAATGCAAACTCTCTACCGCTGGATTTTGAAACAATTTAACTTCCTCCTTCCCAGCCTATTAATGTTTTAGGAGCAGAAGTGCTCAAAATCATATCGGGTCTCTTCTCCAATTATCCTTCATGTTTATTTTATGACTCCATTACAATATTAACTCGTAAATCCCCTTAGGCTGGTCTTATGCATTGCATTAAAAGGAATAGCTTTTAATTTCAGTAAAGGCATATATACATATTCTGCTCTGGGGAATATTAGGATTATTTAAGGGAACAGTTGGCATTTCAAATTGAGAAGGGAAGAATAGATTGGGGGATGTGTTTGCTTTTCCTTATTTTACTTCAGATTACTACACAGATTGCAATTTTGGCCCAATACAGATAGGAACAATGCTTTAATAAAAAAAACAGTTTTTTGTGTGTGCGGGAAAGGGTGTTCTGCCAGACGTGTATGATCATGCTGCAGTGATATTATACTGTAATAAAACAAAGCCTGCTCACACACACACACACACACACACACACACACACACACAGAGGGATGTCACTGGTTGGCTTTTGAGCATTCTCAAGAAGGGGTCATTAAATTCTTCCCCATAATACTATTATTGCAGCTTCCCACACTGGGGAATAGGTAAATCAGTTTTAAGGTTGTCGCCATACTTTTCATTTATTTATTTAGGTTTTTACACTGCTTTACAAGTAACTCAAGATGGTGAACATATCTAATACTCTTTCCTCCTGTTTTCCCCACAATCAATGATTCTGTAAGATGGGTTGGGCTGAGTGTGTGTGTGTGTGAATGGCACAATGTCACCCAGTTTTCATGCCTAAGGCAGGACTAGAACTATTTATTTATTTATTTTATTTTATTACATTTATATACCGCCCTTTCCCGGAGGACTCAGGGCGGTTTACAGGGAATTAAAAACCAAAAATACAAAAGTTAAAACCAGTTTAAAAAGATTAAATTTATCCCTGTACAAATAAAACCCCAATTAAAATAAATTAATCCTTAGCCTGGGCCAGAGAGCTCGAAGAGCCAGGTCTTCAGGCCCCGGCGGAATGAACGGAGGTCGGGGGCAGTCCTCAGCTCCACTGGCAGCTGGTTCCAGAGGGCAGGCGCCCCCACTGAGAAGGCCCTATCCCTGGGTGTTACCCGCCGGCAATCTCTTACCGGTGGCACCCTGAGAAGACCCTCCCTGTGGGAGCGCACTGGACGAAGGGAACTTGATGCTGGCAGGTGTTCCTTCAAATACCCCGGACCCAAGCCATGTAGGGCTTTATAGGTAATGACCAGCACCTTGAATTTCACCCGGAGGGCAACCGGAAGCCAATGCAGCTCGCGGAGTAGAGGTGTTACATGGGAGTATCGGGAGACCCCCATTACAACTCGCGCGGCCGCATTCTGCACCAGTTGAAGCCTCCGAGTGGTCCTCAAGGGCAGCTCCATGTAGAGAACTCACAGTCTCCCAGTTTCTAGCCTGGTGCCTTAACCACTAGACCATATGAATTGTCATTCAGAAATAAATTCCATCTTCCCTGCCACTTTGGGCTGCTCCTTTACTCCAGAGAGAAAAATGGGAAGAATCTCCTGTCACTACTGCACTGTTCTTTTCTCTAACATTGCAACTGTAAGCCACATTAGACTACTTTTCTGTCAGAATGAATATCCTAAAATATTCTAGAGCAATGATAAAAGTTATTTATTGTACATATTAACAATTAAAGAACCAGTTTAGCATTGAAAACACAATAAGGAACTTTGCCAGCACCAAGTATATGTATGATATACACATGTACATAAACATAAGCATATACTAAACAGTAGCAAGGAGAAAGAACAGCTTTGTCTAATTCATAATAAACATTTATTTACACTAAGTAATTTACACTAATTAAATATAGCTCTACATTTCATCTTATTAATCCTACGGAACAAAAAATGCTGCCTTCTACTTGAATTATAGTTGGCAGATCTTGGTGTATGACAGTCTCAGTCTAGTCACTAGTGCCTTTGTTATTTTATTTGGATATTGATAGAATATTCTTACTTGAAAAGAAACTGAGTTGCACTGTGCTCTGAAAGATTAAATCAAAGGTCATCTTTGTTCCATTGATAGCAGGGAAGGCTGAATGTGGCATGACTGTGACTTACATCGTCTCAATCTTAATAATAAGTATATGAAAACGTGCATTGATCAAATTTCTCCCCTATTTTTCTCACCACAATAACCCTGTGAGGTGAGTTGGGCTCGAAGTGAGTAGTTGTCACAAAAATATGATCTGGTAGCACCTAGATTTTTGCAGTTATATATAAAATTAGGCATTTGCAAGTTGCTGTTATCTCCATGTTACAGTCCAGTGAATGGTGAAAATGGAAGAACTACAGACAGATTTGTGGAAAAATTAGGTAACATGTTTGAATTAGTGAGAACACCACAGAGAGTTATTTGGCCTTTTACAGAAACAAGCATGAATGAAAGTGGTGACTATCTGTTTAAAGAGAAATCTGTTTCAAATATGGTTCATTCATATTTAAACAAGGAAAGCATGAATTTTTCACTATTTGTAAGGACAGATTGTTAGAATTAGAGTAGAGGTACCCAACCTTTTGGAGATCAGGGACTGGTTCTGTGGAGAAAAGTTTTTCCATGGACCAGAGTGTGTGTGGTTTTGTGTGCTGCCTGCATCCCACGGATGGGGCTTTGCTTGTTTGTGCGGACCAATTGCAGGCATGCTGCGGCTCAGTACCCGTCCATGGACCGGGGGTTGGGGACCCCTGAATTAGAGGATGCAAAAAAGATGAAGAGTCCTGACAAATCATTATTTGGTGTAGTCAGGAATGACTCTTCAGTGAATGTGAATATGGGAGAAAAAAATATTAAATGAGAGTAAAAGCAGAAAGACTGGATGAAAAGTAAATACTATTCCCATTTGAGGAAGTAATAATAGATTAATATAACAACAGAATGAATGTTAAGTAGACATATGGAAAGAGGAAGTAAAAGTTATTTAGAAGAAAGTAAAAAGAATTAAGTTACCACACAAGTGTTCATAGTTACTCTAATGGGAAATATTGAAGAAGATGCTTATTAGAGTGACAAGATGGAAAAAAATGTCTGTAATATATGTAAGACTTGACTGCTGCAAAAATAGGGATAACAGAAAAATGATTTGTATACAGAGAAAATGATATTGGCAATAAGGTCAAGGAACAATTTTAAAGAAAATAAAAACAGATCTGGACACAGGTGAAAAGGAATAAACAACTTTCGAGTTTGTTTGGTCCACCTGAATTTGCTACTGAAGAAAGTAGTGGGTAACATAATTTGGAGGAAACAAAATTAATTTAGAGAATAAAGTCACTTGGCAGTGAAATGGGCACCATAAAAATTAATAAAACCATTAGTTCCTTCCTGTTCAATTGCTATTCATTCAACTTTTCATTATAGAAAATACAAAATGTCCATATTCTTGGCAACTGTGTTATTTGTTAAATCTTGGGTTTAACCCACTGTGCGCAAATTCCAGATAGAGCTATATTGTGCTGACAAAAAATGTCGATTTATTAGCAAGATTTATAAGGCCACCCAACTCGGAGTGGGTGTACAGCATGAAAAACAAAAATAACCTCCCCCAACTATATAACAATAAACATACAATATATAAAGATACAATACAATAGAGACCCAGGAGCATAATACAAAGAAGGGACAGCTTGAGGATGTACAATGCTGATACTTTTCTTTCAGACAGCCTCTTTCTGGCAGACTCACAAGGCCCGAGATCAAACACAAGTCATTGAAATTGTACGAGTGCCAGAACTGTAGGTTGAAGGTGGGGTGTGCGCAATGGAACAGATCTTGGCTGCAGTGGGTAGCATTGCCTGATACTTCTAGAATACTTGCTATCTTTCCACTCAGTTGTAACAAACTCTTTGGCGCCGGGTGTTTGATCTCCAAACATGGCTAGGATTTGCTAGAACTAAAAGATTTACTTGCTTTAAGTATCAGCTGGCACCTAGCTGACCTTAGCTAATCTTGAAAACAAAAACAAAAAAAAACCTTAAACAGGATTGCTCTCGGTTAATACTTAAGATGGGAGTAAAGTCCCATTAGCTATCAACTCAACCGCCTTACACTGATTTTTGTAAATGTAAATCTCAGTTCATTGAGATTACACTAGTGCACCATGATAGCCTGCCTTGCCTACTATTACAAAACGAAGAGATCAAAGGTGAATCAGCCCTTGAAAAAAAATGTACAATACAATGGTGACATTGCTATAAAGGAAGAGCAGCCTGGAGAGTACTTACCATTCTAAATACACCTACTTTAACAATATATTTCCTTTTTTAAAATAATAATTTTGAGGATGAAGGTTTATTCTCCGAGCTTGTGTGAACAGGCTAGGTAACATCTTCAGCTCCGCTATAGATGTTACCTAGACTGGTAACGAAACGTTTGGAAACCAACCCACAAGCTCAGAGAACGAACTTTCACCTTCATCCTACACCCGAGCTACAGATATTCACCACTACTGCAAATAATAATTTGATTAATGTTTATAAAAAGGTAAAGGTTCCCCTGCAAATGAGTGCTAGTCGTTTCCGACTCTAGGGGCCAGTGCTCATCTCCGTTTCAAAGCCGAAGAGTCCAAGGACGTCTCCATGGTCATGCATATAAAAACTAGTAGAAACTACAAAAAAGGAAGTAAAAAAAGAAAAATAGTGCAAAAAAGAAAAATGGTAAAATGCCTTATGTCACAACTATAAAACTTTTTAACAACTTATCCCCTTATCTTAGAATACAACAAAAAAATCTCTTCATCCCATATCTCATCTATAAACTGATCCTTATAAACTCATCATTCAGTCCTAATCAGCAAAACATCCCTTAAGAGATGTCAGAAATTAACAGTAAAACTATTTTAATCTTGATCAAATAAACCCACTTTATATTCCTTCCTTTTAATTTATTCAATTTAACCCCTTCAAATAATATCCTGGAGCTTGTTTTCTATTCATTTTTTTCTTTGTCCCTTCCCACTAAATCCTTCAGAACTTTTAACAGATCTCTCTTGTAAATCCAATATAAAAAAGTCTTTTAGTTTGCAATTTGTACATTCCTCTCAGTTATTAAGACATCAGCTGGTTACATTTGTATATCCAGGGTAACATTTTTTTCCATGTCAGTCTTGCAGCCTGGCATGTTTTTTTCAGATCAGTCCCAGCCCTGTCCAGCAAAACTTGTTCTTCTTCCACAACATCTCTTTAAAGCCGTCTATCTATAATGGCAGATACTTCGAAGATTAACTTCTGGAACCACTGCTCACAAATAATCTCAAATATGTTCATGTTATTTTGCTCCATTCTGTGTAAATAAGTCAAATTTAAGTGTTCTCCTCCCTTTAATTATAATCTTTAGTTGCCTCTGGCTCCCTCTAGTGTCCAATGTCAAAATTCTCACTCTATCATGCTTTCTTTAAAGAATGCAAAGCAGCATTTTCCTACAGGAAAGGATTCCCACAAACTATTTCAAAATCTTTATTTCAAATATATCTGGCCCCTAGTCTATTTAAAACTTTCAAAAATCAATGTTCCATTTGCAGCTTATTCCAGAAACATTTTACAATGTCATTATACTTCTTTTTATAATATTTTTTGTTAAGGATTAAAGTGAACTCACCCAATGCATGTTATCTATCAGACAGGTCGATTGAAAAATTAATAGTTAAAAAGCAGCTAAAAAGCAATTCCCAAAAGTGATTTAAAAATTAGGTTTGGCAGAGGTTTGTGTCCATAAGACTACATTGTGGTTGTGAGCTTGATAAGAGTCCCTAGACTCTCAGCCGTTCCATTCATGAGCTAACTCAGTTCCTAGAGTTGACTCATAAGGAACAGCTATCCGGAGTACAACTGGATGATCTCATGATCTCTCCTTTATCTAGAGAGGTTTCGCTGTCCAGAAAATGCTGTCTAGCTCAGAGACCCCCAGCCTTTTGGGGACCAGGGACCGGTTCTGTGAAGAAAGATTTTTTCCAAGGACCAGAGGAGGCATGGTTGTGTGTGCTGCCTGCATCCAGCGGATGGGTCTTCAATTGTTTGCGTGGCCTGGTGCCGGTCCATGGACCGGGGGTTGGGGACCCCTGGTCTAGCTGAGCTCATTGCAATGCCATCTCCACTTCCTCAGAGATGTCTTGTTCACAATCCTCATCATAAGTCCATTACCTTCCTACTTCCATGAAACACTGAAAATTTTGTATAGATGACTAATAAATGAGCACATACAATACATACCTAGGCTAATATAATTTTTTTTAAAAAAAGTTAAATATCTAGGTTAATAGCCCCTTCTAGAATGAAGTTTCTCATTAATGAGACATAAACAGTCTTTCAACAAAGAGTGCTAAATATATCTAACAGCATACAAATGCAGGAAGAACATATACGTCTATTTTTTTGGTAATCGAAATAGGGTATTTTCTTTTCTAGAATACATTATAAAGAGTAAAAAGTGCATTTTATACAAAATTACACGATTTCATGAATTACTGTTCTGAACACAACTAATGAAACCACCCAGTGAATAATGCAGAGATATAGCAAATACCTAAGATTACACTAAACAGCCTTCCTCGGCTAGGTCCTCTTTAAAAATGACGGAACTACAAATGATCAGACCACTAAGCTAACTGCAAATTCAGGATCTGTAGCAATCCGGAGAGTATCAGACTGAGGAAGCTGTACACACAGCACATTTACTATTTTGTCATTTTTGTCTGACCTTTCTGGGAAACTTTCGGATTATCGTATTAGGGAACTATCAAGTGTTAAATCCTATCAGCAAATCTAATTAGCATATATGGAAGACGAAATACAAATAATCACAACAATTTGTCAGCTCTAATCAAACAGTGAAAACAATTTAATCTGAGACAGTCTCCTACAATGTATGAAGTGAATTACCAAGCCCCATGGGGAAAGAAAGCTCTTGCCCTTAGGTATGAAAAGCCGTATTATAGCAAAACTAGTTTTGCTTCAACACCAAAGCAATATATGCTGTCAAGAAAAATTAATGCTAACTGCATTTCAAATGAAATACTCTAGAGCCAATTTGTGAAAAGGACTCTTGAATTACTGCTAATAAAATTCCAGGAGATGTTAAATCACTAAATGCTGTTTAGAAGTGTATTACATTTTTATTTATTTATAATGAACTTTCTCTGAGCAGGTTATATAAGGAGGTTTAATCCTGCTACGAAAACCAAACCAGTGTTGTAAATGTATTCAGTTGAAAATAAACAAGCTATTAAAACTGATTAGATGGATCTTGAGTTATTTGAAGCATTTTTCTTCATTTAGTTGTAGTAGTTTAGACCTTTCTGCTGCATTATTAAATTATATTGCTCATTTAATGGATGATCTAAAAGAGTGTTTCTTAAACTTTTTTTCTCTCAGAACCTCTTCCCGCTTTTAAAAAACTAGAAGTCACCCCTCCGCCCAGATTTTCTTTATATTAATTATATTTGATATTTACTATATTAGCAATTAAAATTGATGTATTGGCTATCACTGCAGCTCCTCA